>NC_083707.1:9059772-9362803 GCF_033118175.1 Dama dama
ACATGTTAATATTAAATATTTAAATAACAGCCCTTAGAAAGCATACTTCCAGTGTCTCTAACAAGCACAATGTTTAACACTGTCCATGAGACGGATATGACTCAATGTACTTGGAGTGTAAATAATACCTATCTCTGGCCTGGGTCTAATAAAGAAAATTACATTAATAGAAATAGGAAATCTATACATTGTAGGAAATGTCCATTTATATATAAATAAATCTATGGAAATAAAATGATGATTGTCATGAATCAAAGAATTTCTAATGCTGGCTCTTGAACTGACCGATCATAGACAATAAATTTTCTTGTTACATCTTTACATAATAAATAAGACCTCTCAAAAACCATACAAGCTTTTTTAAAAAGTGTTTAAAATGATCACAGCTGCATCTCTCTCTTAAGCAGTTTTTTGATGATAAAATTCAAATAAACATTTTTTGTTTTTAGGTTTAAGCAAACAAATATAAAAAATACTTACAGAAAACTCCCTCTTACTCATCAAACAGCTTCAACATTTTTCAAATCATGGCCATCACTGTACCATCCTTACTTTCACCAACACCCCACCTTTCTGTTTGTTTCTGATTATTGTTTCTTTATTTTTTTTTTAGTATTTCTAAATTTTTTGTAAATTAATTTATTTGTTTTAATTGGAGGCTACTTTACAATATTGTAGTGGTTTTTGCCATACACTGACATGAATCAGCCATGGGTGTACATGTGGTCCCCATCCTGAACCCCCCTCCCACCTCCCTCCCCATCCCATCCCTCAGGATCATCCCAGTGCACCAGCCCTGAGCACCCTGTCTCATGCATCGAACCTGAACTGGTGATCTGTTTCACATATAATAATATACATGTTTCAATGCTATTCTCTCACATTATCCCACCCTCGCCTTCTCCCAGAGTCTGAAAGTCTGTTCTTTACATCTGTGTCTCTTTTGCTGTCTTGCGTATAGGTTCATCATTACCATCTTTCTAAATTCTATGTAGATGCATTAATATACTGTATTGGTGTTTTTCTTTCTGGCTTACTTCACTCTGTATAATAGACTCCACTTTCACCCACCTCATTAGAACTGATTCAAATGCATTCTTTTTAATGCCTGAGTAATATTCCATTGTGTATATGTACCACAGCTTTCTTATCCATTCATCTGCCGATGGACATCTAGGTTGCTTCATGTCCTGGCTATTATAAACAGTGCTGCAATGAACATTGGGGTACACATGTCTCTTTCAATTCCTGTTTCCTCTGTGTGTATACCCAGCAGTGGGATTGCTGGGTCATATGGCAGTTCTATTTCCAGTTTTTTTTAAGGAATCTCCTCACTGTTCTCCATAGTGGCTGTACTAGTTTGCATTCCCACCAACAGTGTAAGAGGGTTCCCTTTTATCTGCACCCTCTCCACCATTTATTGTTTGTAGACTTTTTGATAGCAGCCATTCTGACTGGAATGAGATGGTACTTCATTGTGGTTTTGATTTGCATTTCTCTGATAATGAGTGATGTTGAGCATCTTTTCTTGTGTTTGTTAGCCATCTGTATGTCTTCTTTGGAGAAATGTCTGTTGAGTTCTTTGGCCCATTTTTTGATTGGGTCATTTATTTTTCTGGAATTGAGCTTCAGGAGTTGCTTGTATATTTTTGAGATTAATCCTTTGTCTGTTTCTTCATTTGCTATTATTTTCTCCCAATCTGAAGGCTGTCTTTTCACCTTACTTATAGTTTCCTTTGTAGTGCAAAAGCTTTTAAGTTTCATTAGGTCCCATTTGTTTAGTTTTGCTTTTATTTCCAATATTCTGGGAGGTGGGTCATAGAGGATCTTGCTGTGGTTTATGTCGGAGAGTGTTTTGCCTATGTTCTCCTCTAGGAGTTTTATAGTTTCTGGTCTTACATTTAGATCTCTAATCCATTTTGAGTTTATTTTTGTGTATGGTGTTAGAAAGTGTTCAAGTTTTATTCTTTTACAAGTGGTTGACAAGTTTTCCCAGCACCACTTGTTAAAGAGCTTGTCTTTTTTCCATTGTATATTCTTGCCTCCTTTGTCAAAGATAAGGTGCCCATACGTGCATGGATCTATCTCTGGGCTTTCTATTTTGTTCCACTGATCTATATTTCTGTTTTTGTGCCAGTACCATACTGTCTTGATGACTGTGACTTTGTAGTAGAGACTGAAGTCAGGCAGGTTGATTCCTCCAGTTCCACTCTTCTTTCTCAAGATTGCTTTGGCTATTCAAGGTTTTTTGTGTTTCCATACAAATTGTGAACTTATTTGTTCTAGTTCTGTGAAAAATACCATTGGTAGCTTGATAGGGATTGCATTGAATCTATAGATTGCTTTGGTATTATACTCATTTTCACTATATTGACTCTTCTGATCCATGAACATGGTCTATTTCTCCCTCTATTTGTGTCATCTTTGATTTCCTTCATCAGTGTTTTATAGTTTTCTATATATAGGTCTTTTCTTTCTTTAGGTAGATTTATTCCTAAGTATTTTATTCTTTTCATTGCAATGGTGAATGGAATTGTTTCCTTAATTTCTCTTTCTGTTTTCTCATTGTATAGGAATGCAAGAGATTTCTGTGTGTTAATTTTATATCCTGCAACTTTACTATATTTATTTATTAGCTCTAGTAATTTTCTGGTGGTGTCTTTAGGGTTTTCTATGTAGAGGATCATGTCATCTGCAAACAGTGAGAGTTTTACTTCTTCTTTACCAATCTGGATTCCTTTTATTCCTTTTTCTTCTCTGATTGCCATGGGTAAAACTTCCAAAACTATGTTGAATAGTATTGGTAAGAGTGGGCACCCTTGTCTTATTCCTACCTTTAGGGGAAATGCTTTCAATTTCTCACCATTGAGGACAAACTTTGCTGTCGGTTTATCATATATGGCTTTTATTATGTTGAGGTATGTTCCTTCTATGCCTGCTTGCTGGAGGGTTTTTATCATAAATGGATGTTGAATTTTGTCAAAGGCTTTCATTTTAATTAATTTTTATTGGAGTATAGTTACTTTACAATGCTGTGTTAGTTTCTGCCATACAGCAAAGTGAATCAGCTGTATGTTTACATTTTTCCCCTCTTTTTGGATTTCCTTCCTATTCAAGTTAACACAGAGCACTGAGTATAGTTCCCTGAGCTGTACATATCTTCTCACCAGGGTCTATTCTATAGATAGTATCAGTAGTGCATATATATGTCAATCCCAATCTCACAATTCATCCTATCCCACCACCTTCCTGTTTTGACCCAAATCTCAGGTATCATATCATTTCATCTGCAAAGTATTTAAAATTTTAAAATGTGTTAAGTTAGGATATCCTGTAAAATCAATAAATAGTGGGTTTCCATTTTAATTACTTTTTTAATTGTTTTAACTTTTATTTTGCATTGGTGTATAGCCAATTATGACAGTTGTGATAGTTTCAGGTGAGCAGAGAAGGGAGTCAGCCATAATTTTCAAGAATTGAATCAGAAATGAGTGTATGAAGTAAAGCTGAATTGTCAGTATTCATCCTACAGGAGAAATTACCATTTTCAAGAAGTGAATGAGTTATCATTTGGTAATCAATAATGCTTATGGCTGAGACTTCCCTGGTGGTCCCCTGGCTAAGACGCCACATTCCCAATGCAAAGGGCCTGGGTTCAGACCCCAGTCAGAGAACTAGAACCCACATGCTGCAAATCAAGATCAAAGATCCCACATGCTCCATCTAAGACCAGGCACGGCCAAATAACTAAAAATAATAATAATGCTTATGGCAAAATCATTGCTATTAATTTCATTAAGACTCAATATTATTAACCTGGCCTAAGCCACTGGGTATTATTTTTTGTTGTTTAGATCACATCTAATTTCAAAACACAGAAATAGTGTTTAGTGAAAACTGAAATAGTCCAATCTGACTTAAGCAAAGAGCTATCTGCAAATGGTTCATTTTTCTATTAGCAAGTCAACTGCAGTCATCAATAGACATCAATAGACACATGCCAGAAAAATAAAACACATTTATGTTTCTGGATATTAAGTGCCTTGAATATAATGCTTATCTATGTCTAGACTGGCCTGCCCTGGTGGCTCAATGATAAAGAATTTGCCTGCCAATGCAGGAGACACAGGTTCGATCCTTGGGTTGGGAAGATCCCCTGGAGAAGGAAGTGACAACCCACTCCAGTATTCTTGCCTGGAAAATTCCATGGACAAAGGAGCCTGGCAGACTACAATCCATGAGGTCACAAAAGAGTTGGACACAACAATAAATGTCTAAAATATTAATACAAGGCTAGGGGAATTTTCTTTTCCTGCCACTGCTATTAGAGGAGGAAATATGGATATCAATTATTTTGCTAAGTCATGGAAAACTAATGGATCTCTCCCCTCATGACTTGGGGAAGAAAGTTTGCATCTTAGTATATGAATTCTTCTGGATGCTACAAAATCTTTATCAATAGATGAGTATAGCATCTATAATACAGTACATATAAATATATATACACATACATATACAATATATACAAGTATAATATAGTGTACATACATTATATACATACACACACAATCTTTATAAATAGATGGGTATAGATGAATATAGTACATATTGATGCTTTTGAATTGTGATGCTGGAGAAGACTCTTGAGAGTCCTTTGGACTGTAAAGAGATCAAACCAGTCAATCCTAAAGGAAATTAACCCTGAATATTCATTAGAAGGACTGATGCTGAAGCTGAAGCTCCAATACTTGGGCCACCTGATGAGAAGAGCCGACTCACTGGAAAAGACACGGACGTTGGAAAAGATTTAAGGTAAAAGGAGAAGACGGTGACAGAGGATGAGGTCGTCTGATAGCATCACTGACTCAGCAGACATGAACTTGTACATAAACTCTCCTTGAGCAAACTCCAGGAGGCAGTGGAGTACAGCGGAGCCTAGCTTGCTGCAGTCCATGGGGTCACAAAGAGTAGAACGCAACTTAGCGACTGAATAACAACAGTAGGTATCTGGAATATGACATGCTATCAAGATAGTACTTAAATCTGATGCCAGGTTCCATTTGGATTGACCATGCTTTTAATGTAAAGAATAACCTTTTTTCTCATTTTAAACGCTAAAGCTCATCTCAGTGGGACATATCATAAACTCTGTTTAATGCGCTTCCTTTATAACGTGAGCATCACCTTTGTCATATTAAAATCCATTCCTTTTTAGAAAGATAAAATTAAAATGAACTCCAGCCGAATATAATTAAAAACTTGGCCTATATGTCTTCTGAAGAGCCGAGTGGTTTCTGCACTGTGGGGATTCCTGTGTGCTTCCCCACTGCGGCTAAGTTCACAAGTGCAGTTGAAAGGATCCGTGCTGATTATAATTACAGTCTAAATTAGCCAGTATTAGCACTGGGCCACATAATTCACATAGCGTGGTTTCCATGTTAGACAATCAATTACAGTTCAGATGAATCCATGCAAAAATCCATAATTTTTACTTAGGATCACAGTTTTTGTAATTTAACATATTATTACCACCGAGCCTTCCAAAGGTCAGGCAGAACAATGAAGAGAAATTTCCAGTTAGGAAATGTTCCTTTATCGTCCCAAGAGGGTGAGAAAGCTGATTACATCCGCATGCTTGATGGAATGAGAATTTTAATTTATTTTGATGTTGGCCCTCCTTCAGAAGGCTTTAAACTAGAGGACAGTTCTATCTGAGAGCTGTCCAGAGTTCACACAGGTGCCCCGTGATGCTCCGAGTCTGCTACTGAACTCCCCTGAGCTGATGTCCAGCAAGAAGTTATAGAGGAAGCATAGAGGACACCACTGCAGGCCGCCGGGCCCCTGCCTGGAGCCCAGCGGACAGGCTTCATCTCTTTTCTTCATCTCTGTTCCAAATGCAAGAATTTAGCAGCCCCCTGCTGCCCCCAGGAGTTCTACCTGTTGCAATGGCACAGGAAATGTTTCAGAAAATCCCATGGTTTACCCTCTACATACCAATGTATTAGACATGAAGAACTACTTTTCTTTCAATCTATGCACTGTATTTCCCACCACCAAACTAACAGGTTAAAGGTAAGTCCCTCAATTCCTCATATAAAGTGAAAAGAAAAGCAAGCATCTTTTTCACACAGAAAATTTACAATCTTGTTTCCGATCAGGTAAAGTAAGATGGGCATGACTTCTGTAAGCTTTCAAAATGAACCATCTTCAGAATTGCCATGTTATGGAGTAACCTGGAAATAATCTGGAAGTAACCAAGAGTGTATCTACAGTGAAGGAAGCACAGGATGATATACTGTGGGCAATTAAGAGAATTAACTGGGCCATGCAACTGAGTCTGGATAATTAGAGCAGGGTGGCTTGAAACCAGCAAATTCACACACACACACAACTATCCCATCCCTAGGCCTTGACTCTGAACGATCAGAGCTGCTTCTTGGAAAAAGGTATGGTCTGGAAAAGCCCTGCTGAAACACCTACTTCTGTGGAGCGGAGAGAGCCATGTGCGAACATCTGATGCATCAGCCTTTATCCTCTTCCTGGGAGGTCTGAGGGCCAGACGCAGACAGGAAAGGATAAATGTGAAGGCCCAGGGGAGGAGAGGAGGACCCGGAGTCACTGAGACCAGGAGACCCCATCTGAGGGGACAACCTTACACTTGCAGGAAGGTGTGAACCATGCAGGGGGGTGGGCATGACCGGATGAGGGAGGGGAAGACAGTTCCCCTCAGGTGCCCCTGTGCTATCGAGGGTGAGACCTCGACACCTGGGCCAGGCTGCCCGAGTCTAAGTCCAACCTCAGCCTGCTCACTAGAAGCAGAAACAGCAACTCTCTTAAGTTCTCTGTCCCTCTGCTTTCCTCATCTGCAAAGTGGGAATAACAGCAGTACCCACCCACCCCACCCTGCCATGAGGAGAAAATAGCTATTTGGAGTGGCTGCCCAGGCATTTCACAATATGACAACCCTGTCACACCAGAGTCTGGACATTTAAAGAAGGACCTGAGCTTAGGGTTCTTATCCCAAGTTCCAACTTTTGCTCATCCCAGGGCACCATTTAAAATAACCCCTTACATGCGTGTGTGCATGCATGCTAAGTTGTTTCAGTCGTATCCAATTCTTTGCGACCCAATGGACTGCAGCCTGCCAGGCTCCTCTGTCCATGGGATTTTCCAGGCAAGAATACTGGAGTGGGTTGCCATTCCCACCTCCAGGGGATCTTCCTGACGCAGGGATCGAACCTGTGTCTCTCAGGTCTACCTGCATTGACAGGCAGGTTCTTTACCACTAGCGCCACCTGGGAAGCCCAACCCCTTACATATGACTCAACAATCCCACTACTGGGAAACCCTAACTGAAAAAGACATACCTATCCCAATGTTCATTGCAGCACTGTTGACAATAGCTAGGACATGTAAGCAACTTAGATGTCCGTCGGCAGATGAATGGATAAAGAAGCTGTTGGACATATATACAATGGAATATTACTCAGCCATAAAATGGAACACATTTGAGTCAGTCCTAACCAGGTGGATGAACCTAGAGCCTACTATACAGAGTGAAGTGAGTCAGAAAGTGAAAAAACAAATATCATATATTAACACCTATATATGGAATCCAGAAAGGTGGTACTGATGAACCTATTTGCAGGGCAGCAATGGAGACTCAAACATAGAGAACAGACTTGTGGACATGGCGGGGGAGTTGAAGGAGAGGGTGAATATATGAAGACAGTAACATGGAAACATACATTACCGCCTGTAAAATAATAGCCAATGGGAATTTGTTGTACAACTCAGGGAACTCAAACCAGCGCTCAGTAACAACCTAGAGGGGTAACAACCTAGAGGGGTGGGACAGGGAGGGAGGTGGGAGGGATGTTCAAGCAGGAGGGGACATAGGTACCGATGGCTGATTCATGTTGATGTTTGGTCAAAACCAACATAATACTGTGAAGCAATTATCCTTCAGTTAAAAATAAATAAATAAAACTACAGAGACATAGCACCTCACCTCTGCCAAAATGGCCATCATTAAAGAGTCTGGAGAGGGAGTGGAGAAAAGGGAACCCTTCCACACTGTTGGTGGGAACGTAAGTTGGTGCAGCCACTATGGAGAACAAAATGCAGGTGCCTCAGAAAGCTGAAAATAGAACCACCATGGGAACCAGCAATCCCACTCCTGGGCATTTATCCAAACAAAACTGTAATTCGAAAAGATACAGGCACCCTTATGTTCATAGCAGCACTATTTCCAATAGCCAGGGCACAGAAGCAACCTCATGTCCACTGACAGAGGAAACATAAAGAAGATGTAGTACATGTACACAAGGGAATATTGCTCAGCCGTTAAAAAGGTGAAATAACGCCATTTTGAGCAACATGGATACAAGTACAGATTATCATATTCAGCAAAGTAAGTTAGAAAGAGAAAGGGGGCTTCCCCAGGGGTCCAATGGTAAAGAATCCGCCTGCCAGTGCAGAAGACACGGGTTTGATCCCTGGTCTGGGAAGATCCCACATGTAACTAAGCTCATGCACCACAACTACTGAAGCCTGTGTGCCCTGGAGTCCCTGCTCCGGAACAAGAGAAGCCACTGCAGTGAGAAGCCCACACACTATAGCCGGAGAGGAGATCCCGCTCTCCGCAACCACAGAAAGCCCGCACAACAAAGACCAGTGCGCCCAAGATACAGAAAGGAGATTATCTCTAAAAAGGAAATAAAAAGGCAAATACCATATGATAGCGCATATATGTAGGACCTAAAGTACAACACAAATGCCCTGTCTGTGAAACAGAAACAGACTCACAGACACAGAGAACAGACTGTGGTTGCCAAGGGGCGGGGGTAGGAGAGGGGAGTTGGGAGTTGGGGATCAGCAGATGCAAGTTATTATATGCAGAATGGATAAACAATGAGGCCCTGCTGTCTGGCACAGGGAAAGATATCCAACAGCCTGTAATAGGCCATAATGGAAAAGAATGCACACCAGTTACTGGCCCCGGAGCCCACCCTCTGCAGACACACGCTGGGCTGTCAGGAGGATCCTAATCGCAAAGCCTTCCGTCCAGACCCTGATGAACACGCTGTTCTGTTTCCTCCTGTAGCTGCTACTATTCGTTTCTGGCTGTGGCATCGCCTGGTCACGTTAACTCCAGCACAGAAGCGTGACCTTGGGGAAAGACGTAAACCAGGAGGAAAGTGGTTTGGGGCGACTCTACTCGAGGAACCCAGACAAAAGCCTCTGCTCCCTGCTCTCTGCACGCGTTCCCGATCTAGGGTACAGCAGAGCCGCCAGCGCTCAGGTGAGCGGACGCGTCCCCTCGGCACCAGGACAGCGGCCCGGAATAATCCGGCTTCCGAGACACATCAGGCTCATTTCTTACCCGGGATCACCAACTAAGCTCGTTTTCACTCCTGGCTCCCCTCTTCTGTTTGTGTTGTGTTTTTATTGTTGTTGTGTCTCTAGGAATGTGTGTTTTACAGAAGAAAAAAAAAAAGTGTTTAAAACGCTTAAGAAACATTTCAAGAAAATGCAAGTGGTTTGAAGTTATAAATATGGACTAAATAATAAAGACATTACAATAAATACAAAGGTCTTTCCCTTCATTTTACTTAAAGAGTTTATGATCCTGTTTTTTTAAGAACCATGGGAGAAGGACTGAATTATTCCAAGTTACGAAACACAAATGGGAAGCAGGGAACAGCTACCAAATAAGGCGACTGGGGAAAGCCAGTAATTTGTCTCTAAAGCGCAGTTCTCTGCGTTAACGAATGTCGCTTGAGTGCCTCCTGGGCGTCTGTAGGTGCTGGCGACGGAGTCCGTACACTGAAGCTTCTCTGCCAAGACTTGTCTCTGCACGGGGTGGAGGGGTGGAGGCTGGAATACAAGACAATGAAAATAAAATGCCTACCAGGAGAGACGGTGACAGTGGCTACAGAGTAAACCTCCGCAGGCAAGGGGAGAACCAGGAGTCTGATGGAATGGGGGGAGGCTGCAATTTAAATAAGAAGACACACCTGAACTTGGCCTCAGTGGGAGGGTGGCATTTGAGCATAGGCTGAGGGAATGGGGGAGAGGTGGTCTTTGAAGGCAGAGGGCACTGTGAACAAACACCCCCCCAGAACCAGCCAGGCTGGGGGTGCTCGACACACAGTCAAGAAGGTGATGCCGCTGGGGTGCGGGGCACTAGGGGACCTCAAGGTCACAGGACATCGGGGACCCCCTGGTTCAGGATGTAAAATGCCACTGCAAGCTCTTCACCTTTGTTCATAAGCAGGAACGAAGCCAGTGAAGAGATGCAGGAGACAAGTGGAGATGCTGGGCTGATGCTCTAGAGCAGAGGAAGGGGGGTCTAGGGTCCAAGGCCAGACGGAGGCAGAGAGGGTTCAGCCACTCACTCAGAGATGGAAGGGCACGCAGCAGACACATAGGATGATGGGAACCTGTGCAAATTCTCTTCTGACTACTTGTATTTTCTCAGTAATATAGTCATAAGCAAGGTAACCAGCAAAAATTAACATCTATACATAAAAGTGCGCAATCACACATATGCATAGATGTGCTTGCTTGTTACTGTTGTTTAGTCACTAAGTCATGTTTGACTCTTTTGAGATTGCATGGACTGTAGCCCGCCAGGCTCCTCTGTCCATGGGATTTCCCAGGCAAGAATGCTGGAGTGGTTTATCATTTTCTTCTCCAGGGGATCTTCCTGACCCAGAGATCGAACCCAGGTCTCCTGTACTGGCAGACAAGCTACCAGGGAAGCCCATAGATATGCTAGAAAGTCCTATTTATCTTGGAGAAACTATGAAAGGCTCAATGTCAGAAATACAATATAATGAAATTAACCTGCCCAATGGCCAATCACAGGAAACCAATAGAGCAGAGTGAAGCAGCCCAACACAGAGGAAGGACCCGTGTTCTAGGCAATATGCAAACAGTGATAGTCATCTGTGATCCCAACGGCAGACGCCTGGGTCTCCAGAAACACAGTTCTGCAGGGTGTTCTGTCATCTCATTGCTATTCCCAGGTCTCTACTACATAGAAGAACGTGGAACACTGCCTTTAGCTACGAGATAGGAGACACTGGAGTCTACAGTCTGTAATTTTTATCAAACACAAATGATTAAATGTGAACTAATGCCTGGTTCCTCTTCACAGAGTAATCTCAGACGAAGTTATTTTTAAAATTATTTAAGGAGCTTCCCTAGTAGTCCAGAGGTTAAGAATCCACCTTGCCGTGCCGGGGTCACAGGTTGGATCTCCAATCCAGGAAGATCCCACGTGCCAAGGGACAATTACTCCTGAGAGCCACAACTATGAACCTGTGCCCTAGAGCCCAGGAGCCACAACTACTGAAGTCCACACGCCCTGGGGCCTGTATCCCACAAGAGAAGGCGCAGCAATGAGAAGCCCACGTGTGCAGCAAACTCGTCCAGTTTTCTTCGCCACGTTGCATTTACTTGTGCTCAGTTTTCATGAAGAGCAATTCCAGCCCTCATATCAGTTTAAACAGGACAAGCCCAGTTTTGTTTTTCTCCTCATTTATTTCCCCTATTTCTTGGCAAATAAGATGGAAAGCTAGAGAGTGATCTTTCTCTGTTCGCGCGTGACTCACACATCTCTTCAGAGATCAACTTACAGGGTCATTTTCTTGTCAGTCTGCTGTGAAGACTCACTAACCATCTTCCAAATGTCCTCGAGATGCTGGCTCCCTAGTGCCAGACTGTCAAACAGCTCACGGAGCGCTCTGCGGAACGGTACTAACAACTCCTATTTTTAGCATCTTTAAATACAGCAAGAGTGTTTGCAAGTATGACCAAGAGTCTCCAAATATAATTACATGCCGTAATTGATACTGTGAGCTATGAAGGTTTCACTGTAGGATCTAACACAATTCTTGAATGTTTGCCTCAAAACCTATCAGGCCATTACAAGAGACAGCATGTGTGTGCTAAGTCACTTCTGTCGTGTCCAACTCTGTGCGACCCTCTGGATGCAGAGACTGCCAGGACTGTAGCTTGTCAGGCTTCTCTGTCCGTGGGATTCTCCAGGCAAGAATTCTGGAGAGGGTTGTCATGCCCTCCTCCAGGGGATCTTCTTGAACCAGGGACTGAACCCACGTCTCATATCTCCTGCATTGGCAGGGAAGTTCTTTACCGCTAGCGCCACCTGGAGAGTCCCAAAGGACAACATTAGGAGTAGCAATTAATTCACTAATGTTAGTACTAAAAATCCACTTGCTACACTTTTGTTGATTTATATTTACATCACAGAGTGATGGAACTTTTTTAAAGTAATTTTATATTTTAGCATCACATTTTAGCTTCTGCTACACCTACCGCCATCTTGCAAACATAAATCAATTGTGAAATATCTGGTCCTCATAATTAGATAGACCATCAGGTTTATCTTCTATCATTGATAGACCATCAGGTTTATCTTCTGTCATTGATAGACCATCAGGTTTATCTTCAAAAGACAAAACTCTTAAAGGGCTTTCTGCTGAAGCTTCAGAAAAAACAGGGTTTGAAAATAATTAGATAACCAACTACATCACAGCGATGATGTCCATGTTTCTTTAGTCACTAATGAGACCAGAAATCATGGCCTTCCTGGCTTTTTTCAGATGATTAGCAACATTTCCAGGCTAGAGTCAAATTTCTTCAGCAACATTTGGGTCCAATAAGAACAGAACTCTGGCATTTTTTTAGGGTCTAAAATCTATGAACGCGTGAGGACAAAGTCGAGTGAAAGGCCTGTGACAGAAGCTTCGATCTGTCAGTCTTCCCAGAGATGACATATTTGAGGATGCCAAACACACATTTGTGCTGACAGAGATTTTTAATTAGCGCTCCAGCCTGACAGCAATGATGGAGGGAGACGAAGCTGGGTCACCACTCAGCGCGTTGCGGGTCCTTTGAAAACCAACTCTCGTTCTCTTCTGAGCCGTGGCCTTGACTGCCCTGTGTCCCTGCCCTGTGTCCTCCTGAAGGAGCTCCACAGAGGGACAAATCAGCTACGGACAAATAGTTTCTAATTAACAGTGACAGGATATTGACTGGGGTAACGACTGCTGGATGGAGGCCACAGAAAAGTTTTAGGGCTGTAAATTTTCCATTACCTTCAGAAGTGATTATTCCCTCAAGACTGCAGTGTGATCATTAGCTTTCTACCACAGATACTGGAAAAACCCTTCTGAAAAAAATTTTAGTGTTGCCGCTCAGCTGGAGGAAATGGATGAAAGATCACCGATCGATGGTCATTCCGGTCATGAATCCACTCTTCTACTTGTCATGGAATCTTATAAAATGCATTAATTACAGAACACTGTGACAACTGGCAACCAAACTATGTTTTTTCCCCCCTCTAAGAAGATCATATTATTAATATCATATTCTGAATTCTTCAGCATAGACTTTTTCCTCTTCTTTCTGACACTTGTCTTTAAACAATGTAATGCTACTATGGAAAATAGGACTTCCCTTGTAGCTCGGTGGTAAGTAATTGGCCTGCCAATGCAGGAGACACAGGTTCGACCCCTGGGTTGGGAAGATCCCCTGGAGAAGGAAATAGCAACCCACTCCAGTATTCTTGCCTGGAGAATCCCATGGACCAACGAGCCTGATGGGCTACCATCCATGGGATCACAAGGAGATGGACACACCTGAGCGACTGAGCACCACTACTACTACTGGAAACAATAGAGAACAATTCTCCTGGTCCCCCAAGTAGCTAACTGGCTCCAGGTCCCTCAGAGCCAGCCTCCCTAAAATGAAGATGGTCCCCAAGTCATTTCACAAACCCTAGAGAGCTTTGAAGTGAAGTGAAGTGAAGTCGCTCAGTCGTGTCCGACTCTTTGCGACCCCATGGACTATAGCCCACCAGGATCCTCAGTCTATGGGATTTTCCAGGCAAGAATACTGGAGTGGATTGCCATTCACAGATCCCCTCTGCTGAATCCCTACAAGAAATATTTAGTTCCTACTTTTTTAAAGATTTGGGGAGGGGGTGCTGGAGGGGGGAAATCAGGAGAACAAGCAAGTACTTTGCTCCAAAATTCAAGAAGAAAAGTCATTCCATCCTAAGATGTTCTAGAAGTAATCATTATTGTAGAAATACAATGTAGAATAGTGGCTTTCTAACTGTGCTCCATGAAGCTCTCAGGTTCTTCTAAATTAACTGGAACAACCGCCTTAAGGAGGAGGCTTGGCAAGAGGCACTTCAAGGAACATCCCCCCCTCCCTTACCCAGAGAACTCCACGAGTGAAGGTCAAAGCAGGGAGCCATCAGTTCCCATGGGTGCCCCCCGTGAGCATGGACACCGACTCACTCTAATAGTCATGGGCAGCCAGGCTGTTCAGTCCTAAGCAGACCCACTTGCATTGATTTTATGTACTTACTGGAGGCAAGGTTCCAAGTAAAGTCAGTTATTACCGAGTATTCACTGTTAAAAGGCAGTTTTAAAAAAGTGCTTGCATACAAGAAGAAAGGTTTCCATTTTCACCAGCTGCAACTGAGCTACTCTCCAACAAGCGAAAACTCACATTTGTATATACGGTCTACAACGAATTTCCTCCATTAATTATAATAAAGTTAAAGCTTCAGAAACAGAGAAGCCTTTCTATGTCCAAAGAGTTCAACAACCCCTGTGATCATTGAATTCCTTCTACTATACCCCTGCCAGTTAACAGCCACGTCTATGGACAGCTTCAGAGATGGAGGCATCCTAGGAAGAGGAAACATCAGCGGAAATGGTTCTCATGCAGAAATACACCCGGCTTGCTTGAGGAGTGACGAGGAGATCAGTGTCACCGGAGTGGAGTGTATAAGAGAGAGAATTAATAGGAGAGGGGGTCAGAGAGGCAACCAAGGGGTGGGTAAATATGGAAGGAGTTCATGGTTTCTGAATGAGATGGAGCAAGACGTTTGGGGGCAAATGAGGAACGTGAGCTGATTCATGTTACTGTGATCACCTGGTGAGCGTTGAGAACAGACTGAAGAGAGGTCAGGGTCCAGAGAAAGAAAACCAGTGTGGAGGCTGCTGCAATAACCCAGACAAGGTATGATCGGGCCAGGGAATTAGCAGAGGAAAGAGTGAGATGTAGTTTGATTCCCAAGATATGTTTAAGGTAGAACCAACAGAACTTTCTAGTAACTAGAACATGGTCCCTGAAAGAAAGAGTAAAGGATGAGCCCAGAAGCTTTATACCAAACAGCTGGAAAGATGGTGCTGCCATTTACCGCGGTGAGGAAGACCGAGGAAACGCAGGTTTACTGGGGTTATACCAGGAGCTCCATTTTGGATAAATCAAGTTTCAAGTATTTATCCAAGTGGGCATACCCAAAAAAAGATAATAGATAAACAGACAAAGTAGGTAATCAACAAGAACCTACTGTATAGCACAGGAAATGCCACTCAATATTCTGTAATAACCGAAATGGAAATAGAATCTAAAAAATATACATATCACTGAATCACTTTGCTAAACACTTGAAACTGACACAGCATTGTAAATCAACTACACTGCAATATAAAATAAAAATTTAATTTAAAAATGACAGAAGTAGAAAGAGAGTGGGATTTGCAGTCAGGCACTCAGGGAAGGAATTAGCTTTCAGTGGTATTTAAAGCCATGAGACTGAGCGCTAGGTGCTCCATCACCGAGGAGAAATGAGCAGAGGTGACTGAGAAAGAAAGGTCCAGAAGTCAGGAGGGAAACCAGTGCTCGAAGCCAAATGAAGAACACGTTTCAAGGAGCAGAGAAGGGTCTGCTGCGTTGGATGAGGCTGCAGCTGTGGAATCTGAGACGGGGCATAAAGTGTAACACGGGTCAGTGCGGCAGCATCACTGACCTGCATGGAGCGCAAGAAAGAAATGGAGACACAGATGACTCCTGCAGGCCAGCTGGCTGGAAAGGAAGTCTGTCTCATTTTGTAACAATTTCACAAAAAGGTCTCAGAGTACACCTATTTGACTGTTGCAGGGGGCTTGCCTAGTGGCTCAGATAGTAAAGAATCTGCCTTCAGAAATGCAGGAGACCCTGGTTCGATCCCTTGGTCCGGAAGATGCCCTGGAGAAGGGAATGGCTACCCACTCTGGTATTCTTGCCCAGATAATTTCATGGACAGAGGAGCCTGGTGGGCTACAGTCTGTGGGATTTTTGAGTGGGGAGGAAAGAGGTTCTGAAGAGCTAAGGTAGCATCCTAGCACTAAGTTACCATCCTAAGACAAGGGAACCAAACCTCCTACATCAATTTTAGCTCCTCTGCATTCTTTAAAGAACACCTGTGGTCACGTGACTATATTGGAACAACCCCAGTACCAATAATATCAAACTTAAGTCCTGTTCATCTTAACAAATAATTCACCTCTCCTTCATCTTTTATTGTGCAGTTGTTTAGAATTTTACTTTTGTCCTAGTTAATTTTCATTCTGTTAGAGACATTGCATTATCCCTGCTTGTTGATTAAGATTTTTAGGACCCTTATATTCCCCTATTTTAGGTTATCCAAATATGTGAAATGGATATAATTGGGTTTTTTTTCTTTTTGCTTTCCCCAGTACTTCTATTTCATCTCAATTTTTCTTAATTAATATGTAAACATCCATAGCTTTCTCTCTAATAACACTGTAATTTAAGTCTCATTCTCATCTAAACAATACTATTAAGAATTCCAAACTTTTCCACAAATCATGAAATATTATTTAACTCTGAAAAACTTTAAGTGTAGGTGGTAACATTCATCATTCCTCCTAATTAAAACAAAAAAAGGTAAGAAAAGAAAATCAACTTTTCTTCATATTTGATTTGCATACACACACACACATATATATATATATATATATAAATAAAGTGAATCACTTTGCTATACACCTGAAACTAACATTGTAAATCAACTATACTCCAAAAAAAAAAAACCCTAAATATATCAAAACATGAACTTGAGCAAACTGGGAAATGGAGCATAGGGAAGCCTGGCATGCTGCAGTCCATGGGGTCGCAGAGTTGGACATGACTTGGCTACTGAACAACAACAAATCAAAATATATGCAAATACATATTTGTGCAAGTATATATGCTGCATGTGAAAATTGAGGTCCATAATTAATACAGATTTTAGAAAAATTATGAAATGACTGAGGGAAAACTGTTAATAGCAGTTACCTTTGGGGAATGACATTGTAGAAGCAAAAACATTACAAGAACTGTCAGGCTCACATGTGTGCCATTTAAACACTTCAATGATATTTTTAAATGAAATGCTAATTCCTGACCTACTTTCAAAACAGCTTCGTTGCAAAGATAAAACTGGATGCAATATTTCTCTGCATATTGTCTCAAGCATTATAAAATTCAGTATACTTTTATTACTCTGTTAGCATGAATAATAACATAATAATGAAATCCCTTTAAAATGAAAAAAGAAAAGAAACTAAATAAGGCTACATAAATAGAAGGGAGTATAATCAGATCAGAGGACCATCTGATCACTCTGATGGTTGATGTGATGTTAGCACAACGGATCTGTAAGAGGTACTAACAACCCAGAGTTATTAGTAAGCTCCCCAGGTTTCATCCATACATTATTTTCCAGCCAATGAAACAATGATAGATGGCTGAACACTGCAGAATCTCTCACACACTTCGAAGTAAACTCTCTATTTGTTTTCACTACTTATTAAACTCTATTAGTAAGACTTTTGCTCCACGCTACATTTCACTCCTAAATTTATCATCCAGAGACAGGCTGTCCGCTGACTTCATTTTCAAGCTACATCTCAGATGCCTCTAAAATTCACACAAATTTTATGAAAACTGATATATAAATAAATTATTTCATACAAATGTTCGCTCACACACCCACACACAGAAAATATCTGACCTTTGTCCTCACTGCAGATCTGAAGAAATCAATATGCTTTAGCAGTATGCTCGAAAATTGGTTTTATCAAAAGCATAAAATAAAATGTAAAAAATCAATACTGAAAGAGATTGCATAACTCGACGGCAGAGTGCCTCTTGTCACACATGCGTATAAATTGGGAGAATAACCAGCTACCCTGTTGGAACTGCTATTAGTGCTATGACCTTACAGAAGAGTCTTTCAACTCATTTTCCTTTTTAAATCTTTAATTTCGCAAGATAGAGTATTCAGAGAGGCACATGAAAGTACTGTTGCAATTGTGAAACAATTGAGTATACAATTTGACTCTTTTTAAGGCAAGTATAAGAACAAGAAGCAATTTTTGTAATGCAATTTTCAGTTTCCTTGGCAATTATTATCAGGAAAATAGAACCTCATATGGGAACTTCTCTGACAGTTACCAAAACAATTTTGTAAGTTCTAGTTTAATTGATGGTTCTTCCTACTGTTCATTTAATTTCTTAAAGCTTTTCAATGAATCTGAAAATTATACTTCACCTTTCTCTAATGGCATCCTTCAAATTAAACTGAAAAGTCAAATTGGTGAAATACTTTAAAAATAATTTCATCATTCATTTTCTTCATCTTGTATAAATATATATTTCTGATACTTTGGTGTGTTAGAGAACTGGTCATTTTCAAGGTTTTTGCAAGCTGATAATCAATAAGATTCCAGAGGACAAACACATCCATAAGGATTTCTAGAGCTTCAACCTCTAGGAGTCATTTTAAATAGGAAAGATACTCATTTCTTTTTATGATTTAAATACAAAACAGCAGAAAATACCTGATGACCAACTAAAGGCTTTCCACCGCTCCCCCCAAGATCTATGTGAGAGCCAAGAGATAGCCAAAATAAGAAGTCTGCCCCAGGAATAAAAATGTACCACTGGTATTTGCATTCTAGAATTGCCCTTGGGGAAGTAGTGTTCTACTTGCTCAAAAATTGCAAGTGAAGCATTGTTAATCCCACAGCCAATTCAAGCACTCTGATATCTTAATAAATTGCTCTATAATGAATAAATAGTGTTTAAAAGATTATCCAAATGTGTCCAGATATCTACACCGTCAGGAATAATTTAAATATTGAGAAAGATTATGACCAGCCCTCAGGGAACTCTACCAAGAGGAGAAGAAATAGATATTTATGGAGAGAGCCAGGATCTGGGTATTTGATAGTGAGTAGAATTTTAAAAAGCAGAGACATCACTTTGCCAACAAAGGTCCTAGTCAAAACTGTGGTTTTTCCAGTAGTCATGTATGGATGTGAGAGTTGGACCATAAAGAAATCTGAGCACTGAAGAATATGCTTTCAAACTGTGGTGCTGGAGAAGACTCTTGAGAGTCCCTTGGTCAGCGAGGAGATCAAACCAGTCCATCCTAAAGGAAATCAACCTGGAATACTCATTGGAAGGACTGATGCTGAAGCTCCAATCCATTGGCCACCTGATGCAAAGAGCTGACTCATTGGAAAAGACCCTGATGCTGGGAGAGATCAAAGGCAAACGGAGAGGCAGCAGCAGAGGTTAGGTAACATCACTGACTCAATGGACATGAGTCTGAGCAAACTCTGGGAGACAGTGAAGGACAGGGAAGCCTGGTGTGCTGCAGTCCATGGGGTCGCAAAGAGCTGGACACGACTTAGGGACTGAATAACAACAGAAGAACCAACAACAGTTCTTCCTGCGAATTTCCCTAAGGATGGAGACAGGAAGGCCTTAGTCTAACACCTTGACTACACTAAATCAAATGCTTGATTTTGCTTCACCTAGCTCTCTGAGTTTCCCTTTCTTTGGGGAAAGAACTAGCTATATTTTCGGAAAGAGTACACAACCACTGAGACTCACTCTGGAAAATCTCTCGGATGTTAGAGAACACCACGGTTGGCCTTGTTCAACGCGCTCTCAGTTGTTCAATCTACATCCGAGAGGCCGGGCTCACCTTCTGTCTAACAAGACATTGTGTGTTGCACACGTTAAGGCAGGAGGTCTCGGCGACTCCTAAACTAGGACATCCTCCTGGAGCAGGAGTCAGGGCGATTCAAGCAGAGGAGAATCCCCCGGGGGCCCCACGAGGCGGGTCACTGAGGGAACTGGAGACTTCGACGGATGCCCAGAAAGGCGAGGGCAGGGCTGCCATCTGCGAGGACGATGGTCGGCGGGGGAGCCTGACCAGGGGCCTTGTTCCCCCTTCACTGAGTCCTCCATGTCCGGTGAACAGGAAAAATAAATCAAAGGAACTGTCGGGTCCACTAAAAGGGACAAATCTTGACACTGGAAGAGCGCAGTGGCCTGACTAACCTGGGGACTTCTCACCTCCCAAACAGCTTCCCTGGTTCACTCCAGACAGACTAGCGGGACACAGCAACCCTTTGGCCCCCCTCCTGGATTTATCCAAAAGACCAAGGTCAGAACTCTATTAATGAGAGGAATATCTTTTCTTCTTAGGTTTTTGGTTTTGTTTTTTAATCAACATAATGGGGCTTCCCTGGTGGCTCAGATGGTAAAGAATCTGCCTTAAATTCAAGAGACCCGGGTTCAATCCTTGGCTCAGGAAAATCCCCTGGAGAAGGGAACGGCTACCCACTCTAGGATTCTTGCCTGGAGAATTCCATGGACAGGGGAGTCTGGGAAGCTACAGTCCATGGGGTCACAAAGAGTTGGACGTGACTGAGTGACTGACATTTTAGTTTTCAATCAATGTAACAGTTCTGGACTGCTCTCCCGATGAGCCCATCCCTTAGAGGCAAGGCTAAAAGTCTCCATCAGGCATCATTCCAGTCCTGGCCAGGTCTGGTTGGCCCTACCTAACTCCACGAGGTATGAGGAAAAACCAGAACCACGGGATTAAACTTTTAAGACAGGCTGGAAAAGCAAGTGGATGAGACCAGGGCAGGCTCAGGAGAGACCGCCCACTGCAGAAGTGTGGCTAGAAGCCTTGCACACACCCTTTGATGTCACACCTGTTCAGAACATACGGCCCTTCTTCTCATCCATGGTTATTATGGTTCTCAAAATCACCTCTGACACAGAATGAGTGAATCCTGAATCTGTCCTCAGGGACAGACAGGGATACATTCCTCAGGTCCCAGGCATATTTATCAAGAAACCAGTGCCTCTTGACAGTTTTCTAAATCAACTGAGTCCTTGAAAGCAAGATTTACCCTACCTTCAAGTTTCGTTGTTGTTCAGTCACTAAGTTATGTCTGATTCTTTGAGACCCTTTAGAATGTAGCCCGCCAGGCTCCTCTGTCCATGGGATTTCCCAGGCAAGACTACCAGAGTGGGTTGCCATTTTCTTCTCCGGGGATCTTCCTGACCCAGGAATAGAACCTGCGTCTCCTGCATTGGCAGGTGGATACTCTACCACTGAGCCACCAGGGAAGCCCAACATCTACAAGTTTAGGTCTTGTTTCCTTTCATCTCCCACTGCTGCAGATATTGTTTATTTTTGTCATAACACATAGCTTTTCAACACATTTTTGGCTACAAATGGAATCATGTGCAAATTCAAACAACACTGTAAGTTCACATACACCTTCACTTTATAAATATCACAAATATCCTAAACAGGGTAACTATCCTATCAGTCTGGGCATCCCAAAGAAATATCTGGAACATTTATATCAGAAAAGAGTGAAAATCTATACAAAAGAATGGGAGGAACAGCTCTGGGGGCAGATAAAGTAGGGGAGAGCCCAGCCACCTCCCACTGCAATGTGGCCTCACAAGATCCTCCACAGTCCCACTGCTTCACTGTCAATATCTTTAAAATGTAACTCTATTTAAGAAAAGAGAAGGAGTTGTTTAAAACAAGTGAAATGAAACAGAAGTATTAAAAAATACACTAAAAAGTTAAGAACATAAGTGAAAAATTCTGAAAGCTAGGTGTAAAATATAAAGAAAATCAAGAACCATGAAGGGTGCAAATACCTTTAAAACAAGAAAATGGAAAGCTTTAAAAATGTAGAGGGAGAAAGTAAGAGTAAAGAAGTCAAATATTTACATTTCTTTAAAGAAGGTATAAAAGGAATGGAAATTGCTAAATGATTATAGAAGAAATTAAAAATATTAAATGATTCATATTGAAGGACCACATGAAATAAGTGAACAACAAAAAGGAGTAAGATTTAGAAAAAACTTAGTAGAAAAGAACCTAAATAATAGTAGTTTCAGTACTGTAAGTACATTCCAAAAAGATGAGTACACAGCGATGTAAAAGAAAAAGCATTTCAAATGTGTTCTTTTTAAGTTGCAGACTAACTGAAGTAGTCATTTGTTGAAATAAAATAAATTATGGCTAAAAATGGAAGAAGGGCTCATCTCAAAAATGCGTAAATTGAATGTGTAATCACAGAGTTCACTGAGTTCAACCCTCTTCTTTAGCATGAAATCTTTACGGGGTCACTACACCCCTGGTGGCCAATCAGACCAGCAGAACCCACAAGAATACCCCAGATCAAGCAAGAAGGCAGACTCATACACTGACCCTACACAGTACAGAGGGCTCCAAACAGAATAATTTCTAGAAACAAATGGGGCTAGGAAAGCAGCAGAGTGAAATTTCTGCAGAAAACTTTACTGAGGGGTTGACACTTCCACCCTGATTATTCCAAGGATGAAAAGCTTTCACACACAATCTTAAATTTTTCCATTTGCATCAAGCAAGATCACATGTTACTGAAACAAGAATATAAGGATACTTTTTTCCCCAAACTTTAAGCTGTTCATTTTGTATTGGTGTATAGCCGATTAACAATGTTGTGGTAGCTTCAGGAGAACAGTGAAGGAATTCAGCCATACACACACATGTATCCATTCTCCCCCCATCTCTCCTCCCATTCGGACTGGCACATAACACTGAGCAGAGTTCCGTTTGCTCTACCGTAGGTCCTTGATGATTTTCCATTTAAAATCTAGCAGTGTATGTATGACCTTCCCAAGGTCCCTAACTATCCCTTCCTGCCGGCAACCATAAGTTTGTTTTAAAGATATTTTATTTCAATAACAGGTATAAGAATCCCAGATGGGTCCAACTTCATTTTTCCTTTGGTCCGCACCACGTGGCATGCAGAATTTCCCCCACCAGGGATCAAACCCATGACTCCTGCAGTGGCAGTCTCAACCACTGGACCATCAGAGAAGTCCTCAATTTATTAAATGAAATCCCTACTCCATAGCACCCCAAATTCAGGAAATTTTTTTGCAAAGTAAGTATACTTTATGCAAGCAAACTACAATCCCTAAGCTAAACTACACTGGGAACAAGTAAAAATTCCAGGCCATAATGTGGATGAAACCAAGCCAATGACTCAAGAGGTAGGTGGTGGGTTTTTAAAAAAGACAGGTAGAGTTTCCTGGCTGTTCAGTGGTTAAGACTCTGCCTTCCACTGCAGGGAGTGCAGGTTCGATCCCTGGTCAGGGAATTAGACCCCACATGCTGTGGCCTGTGACCAAAAGTAAAAAAAAAAAAAAAAGAAGAAAGAAAATTAAAGATAGGTACTGTTTCTCTTTTTTATCCTCTCTGTATACACAGGACCTAAATATCTCCAATGATGAAGAATGAAATACAAACACACTCAGAATTAAGGCATAATAACACATGAAATATTACTCAGTTATCTATATTCATCTAAATTTAAGATTAAATAATGTCCTTTATTCATTATGACATCTTGGCATAACCTAGAAAATAACTTCCTTTCTCAAGGACTGTATATTCTTTGTAATTATTCAATGTAGAAAAACTTAGCCAACAGCCACAGTGATGACCTTTCTTCTCCACAGAAAGAAGACACAGGAGAGTAAGATATAGGGGAGCAAACATAAACATAAAGCCCTTATCACGCCCCAAAAGAGGTTTGCCATTTTCATTGTCTGACACTTTAGCAATTACTCTCAACTTTCTCCTGCTTGTTGGCTGATTTAGTCCATGTTTTCCACTCTAAGGGAAGCTGCATGGCCTGAAATTGTACTTTTTCACTTTAAATTTGTCCATTTTCTTATGAATTGGCAGCACAGCGAGGTGGAACACACATGTGATATGTAGCTAATATCCAAACCTGAGGAATATCCCTACCATCAACTGCAACACGACCCACCCATCCAGCCCCATCGTCTCAGGTCCTCCCCGTGGACATGGGAACAAAATTAACAGTCTCACAGCATTACTCTGCAGAGATTTAATGTACATGAAGTCATGTGTTTTTATATTTTAAACACTATATTCCAAAGTGATGGGAGGAATTCTAGAACATCTTGTTGAATGTGCTCTACAACGTGGTGGCCTCATCTTCTATTTCATTAGAGGCAACTAGCTTCCCCGGTGGCTCAGCGGTAAAGAATCCACCTGCAATACAGGAGACACAGGAGACATGGGTTTGATCCCTGGGTTGAGAAGATCCCCCAGAGGACGGCACGGCATCTGCTCCAGTATTCTTGCCTTGAGAATCCCATGGACAGGGAGCCTGGAGGACTACAGTCCACATGGTCGCACAGTCGGACACGACAGACACGACTGAGCACAAATGCAGAGCTACGCTGAAGTGAGACGGATGCAGAATGTGTGATTGTGATTCTGGTAGCTGGTGGTTCAACGAGCTGATGAGAAAGTCCACAGGTTGGGGGGAGGTGGGCTGTGCCGGTTGTGTTTTCAAACAAGCTGCTTTCCTCATTTGTCCTTGATGTCATATCCTTTCTTACTTAAACATAAAAATGCTAGTGTCAAGTCAATGCCATTATAACAAGCTGATAATTCTCTGTCTTCGCATTTTTCAAAGCTGCATTCAACTGTCCTTTGAAAAACATCCTTGATTTTCCATTAAAATTCAATTTGTTGATTTATGTATTTCAGGATGGGACTTCAGAGATCATTTTAAGAAATCAAAAGCTCTATTTTTTGAGACATGGTTCTTTGAAAAACCTGATCCACTGGGTACACACACTGGTCTCCCAATTTGGTTGCTGTTTCCTTTAAAATATATAAATTTCCTAAGATAAAAATGTATTCCAGCATGGGTTCACTTTGAAGACAGATCTTTGCAATATTATATTCTTAAAATGGCAAATTCATCTTTTAGCTGATCTAAAGAATTCAAAGGAAGTTAACATATGCTTTTTTTCAAGATCATAAGTGTTTCTTTTTTCACACAAGGATCAGAAGAAAATCTTGATTGCCAAAAATACTTTTAAAATCCTACTATATATGTATAGGTTGTGGGAGAAGAAAAGGTCAAAGTCATGAAATTTTTGACAAGATAAAATAGATAAAAGAACACACTTTAGATTCATGGTAGTTTGTGGCCACCACATCAACGTTAAGTGCTCAAATTAAATGTCACTGGACTCTTGGGTCACCATTTGCTTTAGAGTTTCATTTCCTTTGTAGGACTTGCAAAAGAAAGTGCCTCAAAAGGTTTCTTGTTCTGAAGGAGTCTTCGGAGGAAGACACCTAAGAGGAAGATTACGTTTTTAAGGAAGATACCAAATCTATCCAGATAAGGTGGGACCATCCAAAGAATCCATACAAGTGAATTTCTAGGCTCAAAAGACACATTCCTTTTTTTAAAAATTATTGTTATAAAAGAACATGGGCTCCTGTAGCTGTGAACTTACTTGCTCCTGATTTAAACAAACAAACTTAAAAAGAAATGCGTAAAATAATTGGGGGAAGTCTGAATCTGATGAACTGTTTCATAACATTAGGAAAATCATTGCTAAGTTTTAGTTGTAATAATGGTAGTTCCATGTTCTAGAACTTTTCTTTTAGAGACGCATGTGTATATGTGCTCAGGCACTCAGTAGTGTCTGAGCCTTTGCAACCCCGAGGACTGTAGCCGCCAGGCTCCTCTGTCCATGGGACTCTCCAGGGAAGAATACTGGAGTGGGCTGCCATTTCCTTCTCCAGGGGATTTTCCCAACTCAGAGATCAAACCCACATCTCCTGCATCGGCAAACAGATTCTTTACCACTGAGTCACCTGGGAAGAAATACGTACTGAAGTATTTATGAAAGAACTGCTATCCTACCTGATATTTGCCTCAAAATAGTCCCCTGATGGGGGAAAGTATTTGAGAATTAAGATGAAACAAGACTGATGACATGTTGATAATCACTGACACTGAGTGATGGGACTAAATGGTTAGCCATAATATCACCTCTAATTTGATAGATGTTCGGAAGTTTTACAAATAAAAATGTTTTTAGGGTCTTCCCTAGCAGTCCAGTGGTTAGGACACCACGTTCTCACTGCCGAGGGCATTGGTTCAATCTGTGGTTGGGGAACTAAGATCCTGCTAGCCATACAGTGTGGCCAAAAAAATGTTTTCAATAAACGTTATCCTTTCTCTGATATTTTTCTCTGTGATAAGTATTATAGTTCAATTTGAAACACCTTAAATGTATCTGCTGACTTCAATTCTATAAATTTTAGACTGGCTTCATTATGAAATAAATTATGCTTTCTATGGCACTCCATCATTCTTAGTCGGTAAATTGCACACACACACAAGAGTCATATTACTTTTATTCTTAAAAGTAATGACATTGCTCCATCATCTGCTGTATGATATACTTGCAAGTATGCAGTACACTGGGCTTCCCTTGTGGCTCAGTCGTAAAGAATCCGTCTACAAAGCAAGAGACGCAGATTCGATTCCTGGGTTGGGAAGATTCCCTGGAGAAGGGAATGGCTACCCACTCCAGTAGCCTAAAGCTTTCCATGGATTGTATAATGCATGGGGTTGCAAAGAGTTGGATTTTCATATTAATATATGATATAAAGATATTCTTACATAAGGGAACGCAAGGAGACGAGTGCCCTGCAATCCCAGCCAAAGCCCACTAACCATAAACTCTTTCACTTCCGAACTGTGCTTCACCTTTTTGTCATCCATTAGGGAGAAGCTTCTACAAGAGATAATAGTATCAAACAAAAGTTTCCGCTGGGCTCCTGTGATTTTTGGACTCAACTTTGATGCTCCCTTTGGCATTTGACTCCATTTATTTTTTCAAAAACACTGAAGAAAACTCACAGAAATAGGACTCTAGGTACTATTTCCAGATACTCTTGCCTGGAAAATCCCATGGACGGAGGAACCTGGTAGGCTGCGGTCCATGGGGTTGGGAAGTCGGACACGACTGAGGCAACTTAGCAGCAGCAGGCGCTCCTTTGAGGGGTTTGCTCCTGTGAGGGTGTGAAGAGCTCAAGACAGTGGCCAGTAAGGAATATGGTGAACATTCAAGCATGTGGGACACAGCAGACTGATGAAAGTGGGTATGACAACTGTGTCATCCACTCTTTTAAAGCTTATTTTTACTTGGAGCATAATTGCTTTATAATGTTGTATTGGTTTCTACCACACTACAACATGAATCAGCCACAGGTAGACACATGTCCCCTCCCCCTGGAGGGCGTCCCTGGTGGCTCAGTTGGGACAGAAATCTGCCTGCAAAATTCAGGAGCTCCAGGTTCAATCCTGGGGTCAAGAAGATCCCCTGGAGAAGGGAATGGCACCCACTCCAGCATTCTTGCCTGGAGAATCCCCATGGACAGAAGAGCCTGGCGGGCTACAGTCCATGGGGTCACAAAGAATGAAACATGTATGAGTGACTAACACTTTCATTTCACTTTCCCCCTCTTGAACTTCCTTCCCACCCGACCCCTATCTCACCCCGCTAGGTTGTCACTGAGTGCCGGGCTGAGCTCCCTGTTTTATGTAACTTCGCACCAGTGATCTATTTCACATACAGTAGTGTAAACACGTCAGTGCTGCTATCTCAATTCATCACAACCTCTCCTTCACTCACTGTGTCCACAAGTTTGTTCCCAAATCTGTGTCTCTATTTCTGCCCTGCAAATAGGTTCATCAGGACTATTTCTATGGCTTCCATTTATATGTATTAACATATTTTTCTCTTTGACTTACTTCACTCTGCATAACAGACTCTAAGTTCATCCATTTCAGTTAAACAGACTCAAATTCATTCCTTTTTATGGGGTTCAGCCACTTCTAACTGTCTTCACTCTCCTTCTCTCACACTCAAGTCTTCATTTACATCCAGTCATCCTGTCGCTGATTCTGTGATTCATTTCCCTTCTCATGTGTTTCTTATTTAGGAATAACTATAGTCAAAGTTAGAGCCTGATGTTAAACAATAAAGATGTTCAGGCTGGATTTAGAAGAGGCAGAGGAACCAGAGATCAAATTGCCAACATCCGTTGGATCATTGAAAAAGCAAGAGAATTCCAGACAAACATCTATTTCTGCTTTATTGACTACGTTAAAACCTTTGACTGTGTGGATCACAACAAACCGTGGAAAATTCTTCAAGAAATTGGAATACCAGACCACCTTAACTGCCTACTGAGAAGTCTGTAAGCAGGTCAAGAAGCAACAGTTAGAACTGGACATGGAACAACAGACTGATTCTAAATAGGAAAAGGAGTACGTCAAGGCTGTATATTATCACCCTGCTTATTTAACTTATATGCAGAGCCCATCATGTGAAATGCCAGGCTGGATGAAGCACAAGCTGGAATCAAGATTGCCAGGAGAAATATCAATAACCTCAGATATGCAGATGACACCACCATTATGGCAGAAAGTGAAGAGGAACTAAAGACCCTCTTGATGAAAGTAAAAGAGGAGAGTGAAAAAGTAGGCTTAAAACTCAACATTCAAAAGAAAAAAAAAAAAAAATCACGGTATCTGATCCCATCACTTCATGGCAAATAGATGGGGAAACAATGAAAACAATGAGACTTTATTTTCTTGAGCTCGAAAATCACTGCAGATAGTGACTACAGCCATGAAATTTTAAAAAACGCTTGCTCCTTGGAAGAACAGCTGTGACAAACCTAGACAATATATTAAAAAGCAGAGATATTACTTTGCCAACAAAGGTCAGTCTAGTCAAAGCTATGGTTTTTCCAGCAGTCATGTATGGGTGTGAGAACTGGACCATAAAGAAAGTTGAGTGCCAAAGAATTGTTTTTGAACTGTGTGGAGTTGGAGAAGACTCTTGAAGTCCCTTGGACTGCAAGGAGATCCAACCAATCAATCCTAAAGGAAATCAGTCCTGAAAATTCATTGGAAGGACTGATGCTGAAGTTGAAACTCCAATACTTTGGCTACCTGACGCAAAGAATTGACTCATTAGAAAAGACCCTAATGCTGAGAAAGGTTGAAGGCAGGAGGAGAAGGGGACGACAGAGGATGAGATGGATGGATGGCATCACCGACTTGATGAACATGAATTTGAGAAAGCTCTGGGAGTTGGTGATGGGCAGGGAGGCCTGGAGTGCTGCAATCCATGGGGTCACAAAGAGTTGAACACAATTGAGCAACTGAACTGAAACAATAAAGAAAATAAAAGGTATTGATAACAATAAGGGGAGTGACTGAAATTTAATACAATCTGTATAGCAGCTACCTACACCAGAGCTTTGAAACTATAAATACTATCAAATTATTTCAAAATGTGCAATTTTTCCCCGACTGTTCCCTGATTTGCTTAAAGGTCCTTATTTTACACATCTAAATGCTGCCACTGGGGAAAAAATGATCCTAGTGGGTAGCAAGGCACATTGAGGCTTTAAATGAAAACCAAAGGAGAAAGTCTTCAAGTTGAACTGAAAATTTGAGTATTTCATTGGCATTTTTAATAATTGTGCACTATAGACAGACTTCCTGGTTTCAAACAGATTAGTTCATTACACAACTCTCATATTTATGAATGGGAGAAACTCATCACTCATTTAGCTCATCACCTGCTCCACTTTGCATGCAATGATGCCTACAGACGTGTGTGCGTTATTTTCACTTCTCCCCAGGTTGAGGGCAACTGCAGGAAGCAAACTATTGGGATTCATCATGTAATCAATATCTTGTCCATTAAAATCTCAGTATCTCTCTACGCAGCCTTAGAACATTTAATCACTGTCACCAGCTAGGTGGAACCCTAGAGAGTGCAGTGTTCAGTTCAGTTCCGTTGCTCAGTTGTGTCCAACTCTTTGCAACCCTATGAACTGCAGCACGCCAGGCCTCCCTGTCCGACACCAACTCCCGGAGCCTACCCAAACTCATGTCCATCGAGTTGGTCCAGTTCTAACTGTTGCTTCCTGACCTGCATACAGGTTTCTCAAGGGGCAGGTCAGGCGGTCTGATATTCCCATCTCTTTCAGCTTATTGTGATCCAGACAGTCAAAGGCTTTGGCATAGTCAATAAAGCAGAAATAGATGTTTTTCTGGAACTCTCTTGCTTTTTCGACGATCCAGCAGATGTTAGCAATTTGATCTCTGGTTCCTCTGCCTTTTCTAAAACCAGCTTGAACATCTGGAAGTGCAGTGTACCACTCAATAAATACTTTACCCTTCTCTTTAGACAGTTATTTCTATTACCTATAAAACACCTGGGATGTAGTTTCTTTATTATTCTTTCCTTTTGAAGCCATTTGTATGGTGCTTATCTCCTACCTTAGCATGAAATTGATTTTGCGATTCTTGGTTTAACATATAAATGTAGGGAAATGTTTATCTTGCCGTGACACCAGTTTCCAAAGTGTTCCACAGTGGTTTTGTCTTGTGAAAATTGTCTGAACAGTGTCTGAATTCTAAAGAGCTTCCCAGAGGAGTTCCCATAATGGCCCTGTTATTTTAGAGTATCTTGTTGCATTCATTTTTAAAGGTAGAGTGATGGATATTGAAGGAAAGAATCTAATACTTTCACCCATGTTTTCCTAAATGCCTATCAGATGCAAGCAAGTAAATAAACCTGAAACCACCCAAAGTAAAAGTAATATTAAATCTAACCTGCCCCTTGATTTCAAATAATGCAATTGTAACAGAAATAAAGAGGTTTTTTTTTTTCATTGAATATCTACTTCCTCAGATCAGAGCTCTGTGAGTAGGTTCAGCCTGGGACTAACAATTCCCACGGCAATGCTAAGTGACTTCTAGCTATTTATGATTTATTTTGAATTTTTACTTATAACAAGAAAAAAGCAGAAAATATTTACACTTTATTTCTCAACTTCTAATAAAAAAAAATCTACATCATTATTTCACCCGACAATTATTTGAAGGCAAATCAACTAAAATGACTGATGTCACTCTCAGCTGTTCCTCTTGATGAACCTATTTGCCCAACACTAAGTAGCTAGAGAAGACACAAAGCACCTGAATCATTAAGCTGGAAACATATTGTCCACACAGGAGGACAGGATGGTAATTTATTGTATGCACCAGGAAAAACACGCTTTACAACTCTGATTTGCAGCTTTTAACCAGGAAACTTCATAGCAAAGGCAATACTGCTTTCCTTTGCTTCCCTTCAAATCCAAAAGAAAGCAATACCTACTTTGCTACAAAACAGAGCAGGCAATATTTTATATTGCCATAGTCAATTATGTGAAGCCGTGTAACCTTCCCAGCTATCAGAGCCTCCACATCTCCCTCTGCTAATGTTGCCAACACAATACAGAAGCCGCTTCAAAGCATCTCTGCAGTGATAGCAAGAGAAGGCAGCTGGCACTGCTCAGAGACCGAGCCGAGATGACCACATTCCTAATTTCTAAAACTGGGACGACACACGTCAGGGGAACATCACTGGGGGTTTTGTGAAGGTCCATCTCCAGCTATTTCCTTTTGTCAGGTAAATACTTGTTTGCTGAACAAAGAAAAGGAAAAAAAAACTCTGAAAGAGTCTGTTGAGAGGAGCAGGGGAAACAAAACAACTACCAAAAAATCCACCTTTAATGTTAAAATGCTCTACGAATAAATATTCACATTCAAACCAGCACTGTGCTCCAATGTACAGGTTTGAGAGAGTTCCATCAATGGGGTGAAGTGACTTAGTATGCATGCATGCATTAGAGAAGGGAATGGCCACCCACTCCAGTAGTCTTGCCTGGAAAATCCCTTGGATGGATGAGCCTGGTAGGCTACAGTCCACGGGGTCGCGAAGAGTTGGACACGACTGAGCGACTTCACTTTCACTCTTCACTTTCATGCATTGGAGAAGGAAATGGCAACCACTCCAGCGTTCTTGCCTGGAGAATCCCAGGGACAGGGGAGCCTGGTGGGCTGCCGTCTGTGGGGTCGCACAGAGTCGGACATGACTGAAGCGACTTAGCAGCAGCAGCATCAACGGGGTAGATTGAGGGACATACGAATTCCTCAGTCTCACCTTCAAAGCCCACTGCTGTTTTTGTTCAGTCCATCAGTCGTGTCCGACTCTTTGCAACCCCCTGGACATGCATCCCTGTCCTTCACCATCTCCCAGAGTTTGCTCAGACTCATGTACATTAAGTCAGTGATGCCATCCAACCATTAGATCTTGGTTATAACACAACGTTCACTGTAGGAAGGATGCAACACAAGTGTAAAACCCACAGATTTTCGATTGTTAGTGATGACCAATCATCTCCTGGATCATTCTGAATTTAGGCTCCTTCTGCTGTAGCTTGTGAGCCATGATAGCTCCTGATAACACCAGAACATCAACTTCTGAAAGGGTGCAGATGGGGTAGCTCAGACTGAAATATGCAAACTGTAGGCATGAGCCTGGAGATGAGGGCGGAGGTCCCCTGTGGACAGTGGACACAACATATTCATTTTATTTAACAAAACAATTCACCCTGTTTTCTAGACTGTTTCAACTTTTCATTAGTTTTGCAGATGGCTGTTTCAAGCACCATCTCATCTAACATCATCTTTGATTTTCACAACGTGGGAGAACGTTGAGTACATGTCCGTTTGTCCACTTCAAAGAAGAGGAAAATTTAGATTCAAGGAAGTTCTGTGCCTTACTGAGACAAGATCACACAGCTAAGAGCAAAGGAATTGGCCCCAGAATTCTGCTCTTCTAACCCTTAGGTGTTTTCAAACTGTGCTGGAGAAGACTCTTGAGAGTCCCTAGGACTGCAAGGAGATCAAACCAGTCAATTCTAGAGGAAGTCAACCCTGAATGTTCATTGGAAGGACTGATACTGAAGCTGGAGCTTCAGTACAGAGGTCACCTGATGCGAAGAGCTGACTCATTGGAAAAGACCCTGATGCTGGGAAAGACTGAAGGCAGGAGGAAAACAGGGTGACAGAGGATAAGATGGTTGGATGGTATCACTGACTCAATGCACATGAGTTTGAGCAAACTCCGGGAGTTGGTGATGAACAGGGAAGCCTGGTGTGCTGCAGTCCATGGGGTCACAAAGAGTCGGACACAACTTAGCGACTGAACAACAAAAGCCCTTAGATAGATGCACTTTCTTCTCACTTTTTGCAAATGGATTTGGGGGAACACCAAATATTAGGATTACTAATCTATAATCTTCTAGGGTATCCTATTTCACATTTTCCCAGGAGAAAGCCAGGAAATGCTGCCTAGGTGTGTATAAACTGGATGGAACAGGCTGTTCACAGAATAGTTCCCAGCTATTTACACCATATCACTTTGTTCTTGCAGACAAAACCCTTGGTCTTTAGAAAGAAGGAAAAGTAAAATATTCATCATAAATCATAAAACATAAAAGCTCTATTTTAAGTGGAAATACCTCATGTGGATGTGTTTAAACTCTGCAATATATTCACATTCAGAAGTCTAGTTGAGGAATTAATTCTCAAACGTAAGATAGATTCACAAACAGGGACCAAAACAGAGAAGCTTTTATTTAGCCCTCAGTATGAACGTTTTCACAAGATATGATGAAAAAGCCAAGAAAAAGTCATGGTCTGAGTGTGACAGACTTTCATCATGTGATGACAGAGACACGTATTTTTGTTTTTGCACAGAGCTTGTGGACAGTGTCTCAGCAAACACATCAAGGCTTCCCAGACAGATTGTTCTTTTGACAATGCTATTGTTATTCTGTGAATGTCAAGCAAAAGAAATATGAACACAACACTGAAATTGGTTGTGGTCCTACTTACCAGGTCAGCATCCTCTGCAAACAAAGCCAGCTCTTAACTTGATAACCAGTGAATCTTTTAAAGAATTGCCTTTGTTCTTCTGTCTTACGTTTTTGCGGCCTTAAATGAAATGGTCTATCCTTCGTGTAAATAATGAACGCAGTTTCCAAGATACATGCATGTATGCCCAGTCGCTTTAGTCATGTCCGACTCTCTGCGGCCCTGTGGACCGGAGCCCACCAGGCTCCTCTGTGTGGGGGATTCTCCAGCCAAGAATACTGGAGTGGGTTGCCATTTCCTTCTCCAGGAAATGTCCAAGATACGTAATGTCAAAAATGATCCGTTCACAATGTAGGAAAGTATGGAAACATGAGAGCAAGCCTACACCAGAACACAGAAGGCTAGGCCTGTACACCCCTGACTGTGAGCATCCCTGCTACCAAGCCTGATCTTGAACAAGAAAGTTATCATATTTGATAAGCAGTTGCTCAAATAAATTTCATCCAGCTATAGAATCTGATGATCTGGGCTAGTTCTACTCAGCTGCCTTGGCAAAGAGTGAGAAAGCCGCCTTTCTTACTATTCCATGGACAAGCCCCTGAATTTGAGTTAACTCCATGTGGACATATGTTTCAGCACTTGTAACGTTCATCAATCTAAATTAGAATTTGCTGATATAAATACAGGAGGATGTGAGTAGCACACACAAATTCAACACTATTTTAACAGGTGTGACACTTTTGAAGTTGTTCAGTCACTAAATTGTGTCTGACTCTTTGAGACCCCATGGACTGCAGGACGCCAGGTTTCCCTGTCCTCCTCTGTCTCTTGGAGTTTGCTCAAACACATGTCCTTTGAGTCGGTGATGCCATTCAACCATCTCATCCTCTGTCACCCCCTTTTCCTCCTGCCCTTAATCTCTCCCAGCATCAGGGTCTTTTTCACTCAGTCAGTTCTTCACATCAAGTGGCCTCAGTATTGGAGCTTCAGCTTCAGCATCAGTCCTTCCAATGAACATTCAGGGTTGATTTCACTTAGGATGGACTGGTTTGATCTCCTTGCTTTCCAAGGGACTCTCAAGAGTCTTCTCCAACACCACAGTTCAAAAGCATCAATTCTTTGGCACTCAGCTTTCTTTATAGTCCAACTCTCACATCCATACCTGACCACTGGAAAAACCATAGCTTTGACTCTACAGACCTTTGCTGGCAAAGTGATGTCTCTGCTTTTTAATACGCTGACTAGGTTTGTCATCGCTTTTCTTCCAAGAAGCAAGTATCTTTTCATTTCAGTCTATAAAGTAGGATGTGAACATTTTCATTTCAGAATTGAATGTGGATGTGCCCTTGAATCCCCATGGAATGAGCTGATTTGAGGGGGTTGGCTGGTATGACATCATCAGAGAGAATTATCACATATGTGACACCCCTCACCCTTCAGATAAGCACAATTTTTATTCCATCTCAATAAAATTCTTTCTTTTTAATGTTTATTCATCCATTTGCATTTTCTACCTTATTTATTTTTATGCCTTTTTTGTTGTTGTTTTATTTTTATTGATTTTTTTTTAGGCTGTGCCATGAGGCATGTGGGATCTTAGTTCCCCTACCTGGGATCAAACCTGTGTCCCCTGTATTGGGAGTGTGGAGTCTTAACCACTGGACTACCAGGGAAGTCCCTCACCAGACTTCCTATATCCATATTTTTATCAGTCTCCTCTTCTTCATCGAAACACTCCACGTATTTCTAAGCAGAAATCACAACTGCCTCCATGTCTCTATCAGCCATTTCTTACTCTCCTCAATTTGGTCTTGGGAGACTAAGGAATCTTTCCCCATCTCTCTTTTTCCAAACATAGAAGGATTCGGTTTCTATTCTTTGCTGAACCACAATGTGGAAATGACACAGAGAAAAGATTCCTGAGCAATACTTACATTTCTGGTTACCAGCTAGCATAATTCTGAGGTGAAGTCAGAGATCCCCAAAGCAGGCTATATCATTAGAGGTCCAGACACACTGCAAGGCACCTAAGTCTCTTGACCTCTACTGACGCTCTCTCTCCCTCTCCCAAGTCAGAGAGGTCTTACACCCTCTTGTGCAGAAATCTGTCCCTTGACACGTAGGCAAGTCCACGTACACTTCTTTTAATTTAGATGCAGTTGACGTGCAACATTAAATTAGTTTCAAGCATACAAAACAATGACTCAGCATTTGCTTATACTGCAAAATACCAGCTCAGTAAGTCTGGTCAACAGCCAGCACTTCATATAGGTAGACAATTCTTTTCTTGTGATGATCTACTCTCCTAGCAACTTTCAAATATGCAATACAGTGGTATTAACTATAGTCACCATGATGTACTTTACATCCACATGACATATTTATTTTACAGCTAGAAGTGTGCATTTTTTAATCCCCTTCACCCCTTTCATTCATCCTGCCCACCCCCACCTCCATCACCCACCCATCTGTTCTCTATATCCATGAGAAGTACACTTTCTCAGATTAAACAAGGGTGGCGGGGGAGGCGCGGGGCACGGTGCTATCTAAACTTCACTGCTTTTGCCTGGTGATGCCTTTTACCTTATCCACTCCCTTCAAATTAAACCATAACTTGCAGTACTCTGGTCAAACAGATACCACAGCCAAAATGCAGAGAGGAAAGACCAGATTCATTCCTGAATTTTGAGTTTTCTGATGCTCATTCCCTGGAATTTGAGAATTTTTAAATATAATCTTCAGTGTATCTGATTTTTCTCTTACTGTATAACAGCAAGAAAATTACAACTGTATTTTACTCTCCAAAACATATCCCCATCCCCTTGGGTCTCAAAAAATATTTTATTTTTATTTTTTATTTACTTCAAATTTTATTTATTTTTTAATTGGTGAAAACTGCTTTACAATTTTGGGTTGGTTTCTGCCATATAACAATGCAAATCAGTCATTTTATATATATATATATATATATATGAAGGAGATGGCAACCCACTCCAGTAATCTTGCCTGGGAAATCCCATGGACAGAGGAGCCTGGAGGGCTATCGTCCATGGGGTCACAATAAGTTACACATACATGTGTGTGTCTGTGCGTGCACTCAGTCATGTCCAACTGTTTGTGACCCCATGAATATATATATCCCTTCCTTCAAAAAGTGTTTTTTCTCAAGGATACTACTCCTACTATTTACTACAAAAATCTATTTTGAAACTTAAAAACCAATCATATCTTTCCCTTTATGTTTCTGTAGTACCACTATTCCGGGGGCAGTAAATAGAGAATGAATTCATGACTGCCTGACCGGATAAGATAAAGAGCAGCATGAAATACTGATTTTTAAAAATCACTTAAGAGTTGATAATATTATGCCTTCACATCCTCATGTATCTCGACTATGTAAAACACTATTTATTAAATAATCACAGTCTATGATGTTGGAGGATCATATCTCACTGAAGAAGTTTAACAGATGTGGTTTTATCTCTTTTTTCCAAGCAAACAAGTCACCTGATCCCCACTCCATAACAGAAATGCTTATCATCCTCAGGAGACCAACCCCCTGCCCTCGTAAAAATTGCCTGAGATCCAGTGCAATGAAATCTCAGTCGTGTGTCCAAACACCAACAAAAGGATCTGGTACCTAAGGAGCTGAACGCCACAACTGCTTCTCTTTGCCACACAGAGTGGTTGCCATGGGTGACCTTACACCACGTGACGCAGGATGCTTTTCTGCTGATTTCAGGATGCCCTTTCTGGTCCACGTCCCAGGACAAGCCCCAGTGACAGGGCCCAGGCTGGATGCTGAAACTGCAGTTTGTTTAATTTCACACTCTCATGCTCAGCTAGTGTTTCCCCTAACGGACTCACTGTACTAACGTAACTGAATTGAGAAACCTTCCCAGCATGAGCTGTGGATTTCACTCCTCGGACTCTTGAGTTTGGGTCACCAGCCTAGAATCACACTTTGCTCAAGGAAGCTACATTTGAAAAAAATAAGTTAAAATTTTTTTTAAATATAGATCTCATTCCCCTTCTGCCACCAGACCTCAGTCGACATGCTGATGGCTCTCCCAGTTGAGCTTAGAGAAGCGTTTGGTGTCAAACCTTCCTAAAGATTGCAGATTGCCCAGTGTAAAGTGATCCACTCCGGGTGGCAACTAGCTTCACACAGATGAGGTCCCAACAAAAATGGAAGTCCAATAAAGTCACCAAAAGTGAGAGTGAAACCCCAGGAAAATGGCTGCTAAGCTGTGAACTTTTATGTGACCTGGAGACGTGCCTGAGGAACGGTTTCAGTGTAAAAGGACCGCTTGTTCCCACTACAGAATCATGGGATGAAGAAAGTTAGGAGTTTGGACATGTTACAAGGTTTTAAAAAATTCTGCAAAAAAAGATATGTGAGCCTGCTATATGAGGACATATGGTCATGTAAACAGTCACCCGTCAACTTCCTCAGAGAAAATAATAACATATCAAATCAGTAGCTGAGAACCCTGATTTCATTTATTTTTCTATCTGAAACACTCTATTTCTTTTTTTTTTTTTTTTTTGTAGTTACAGGACTGGTTACGTGGTTTAGTCACTCAGTCATGTCTGACTCTTTGCGACCCCATGGACTCTAGCCCACCAGGCTCCTCTGTCCATGGTATTTTCCAGACAAGAATGCTGGAGCAGGTTGCCATTCCCTTCTCCAGGGAATCTTCCCAATCCAGGGGTTGAACCTGAACCTCCTGGGTCTCCTGCATCACAGGCAGATTTTTTACCCACTGAGCTATCAAGGAAGCTGATTAGAGGACTAGGTAGGGTTTTGTATTTTATATCAGAGTATAGCTAATTAAATGATACATGCACCCCAATGTTCATTGCAGTACCATTTACAATAACCAAGATATGGAAACATCCAAGTGTTCATCCACAGAAAACAAGTGGATAAAGAAGATGCTATACATGTATATAATGGAATATTAGTGTGTTATTAAAAAGAATGAAATAAAGCCATTTGCAGTCATATGGCTAGAAGTGGAGATTAGCATACTAAATGAAGTCAGAGAAAGATAAACATCATATGATATTGCTTATACATGGGATCTTTAAAAAAATGATAGAAATGACCTTATTTACAAAACAGAAACGGATGCTTACCAGGGTCAAGGATAGATGGGGAGTTTTGGATTAACCTGTACACACTATACATATAAAATAGATAACCAGCAGGACCTGCAGAATAGCACAGGGAACTCTGTTCAGTACTCTAAACTGGAAAAGAATTTGAGAAAAAATAGTGTGTGGGGGGGCGGTGTGTGCATGCATGCTAAGTTGCTTCAGTCATGTCCGCCTCTTTGTGACCCTATAGACCATAGACCACCAGGTTCCTCTGCCCATGGGATTTTCCAGGCAATAATGCTGGAGTGGGTTACCATGCCCTTCTCCAGGGGATATAATTATAGGTAGATTTAAAAAAAGGTCAGTTTTCATTCCAATCCCAAAGAAAGGTAATGCCAAAGAATGCTCAAACTACCGCACAATTGCACTCATTTCACATGCAAGCAAAGTAATGTTCAAAATTCTCCAAGCCAGGCTTCAACAGTACATGAATCATGAACTTCCAGATGTTCAAGTTAGATTTAGAAAAGGCAGAGGAACCAGAGATCAAACTGCCAACATCGATTGGATCTTAGAAAAAGCAAGAGAGTTCCAGAAAAAAGCCTACTTCTGCTTTATTGACTATGCCAAAGCCTTTGACTATGTGGCTCGCAATAGACTGTGGAAAATTCTTCAAGAGATGGGAATACCAGACCACCTGACCTGCTCCTGAGAAATCTGTACACAGTTGAAAAGCAACAGTTAGAACTGGACATGGAACAACAGATGGTTCCAAATAGGGAAATAAATACGTCAAGGTTGTATATTATCACTCTGCTTATTTAACTTATATGCAGAATGTATCATGCGAAATGCCAGGCTGGATGAAGCACAAGCTGGAATCAAGACTGCCAGGAGAAATATCAATAACCTCAGATATTCAGATGACACCACCCTTATGGCAGAAAGTGAAGAGGAACTAAAGAACCTCTTGATGAAAGTGAAAGAGGAGAGTGAAAAAGTTGGCTTAAAGCTCAACATTCAGAAAACTAAGATCATGGCATCTGGTCCCATCACCTCATGGGAAATAGGTGGGGAAACAATGGAAACAGTAAGAGACTTTATTTTGGGGGGCTCCAAAATCACTGCAGATGGTGACTGCAGCCATGAAATTAAAAGACGCTTGCTCCTTGGAAGGAAAGTTATGACCAAGCTAGATAGCATATTAAAAAGCAGAGACATTAATCTGCCAACAAAGGTCTGTCTAGTCAAAGCTATGGTTTTTCCAGTGGTCATGTAAGGATGAAAGAGTTGGACCACACAGCACCAAAGAATTGATGTTTTTGAACTGTGGTGCTGAGGAAGACTCTTGAGAGTCCTTTGGACTGCAAAAAGATCCAACCAGACTATCCTAAAAGAAATTTGTCCTGAATATTCAAGGGAAGAACTGATGCTGAAGCTGAAACTCCAATACTTTGGCCACCTGATGCAAAGAACTAACTCATTGGAAAAGACTCTGATGCTGGGAAAGATTGAAGGTGAGAGGATAAGGGGATGACAGAGGATGAGATGGTTGGATGGCATCACCGACTCATTGAACATGACTCCGAGCAAGCACGGAGAGTTGGTGAAAGACAGAGAGACCTGGCGTGCTGCAGTCCATGGGGTCGCAAAGAGTGGGACACGACTGAGCGACTGAACTGACTGCCTGAGATAGACAGAGATAGACACACACACACTTATATAAAATCACTTATATATATGTATATATGAATCACTTTGCTGTACACTTGAAACCAGAACATCCTTTTTCTGAAATGAGTTCTAGCCTCATGCCCATGAGCCCCAGAAAATTTGCCTGTTTTGTTTCCCCAGAGCCACTGGTGATTTTCAGAGGCCGAGATGTGCGCACATGCACTGAAGCCCCTGCCTCTTCCTCATGAAAACCCACACGTGTGGTATCATCAGGGCTGCATCATAAGCCAACACTGCGGGCAAATTGCTTTTCTAGGTAGTACTTTTCCAACTAGAGGGATTCAGCTTTCAGGACAAGTAACACACTAAACATGTACTTGATATGGTGACGAAATAATATCTGAAGCAATTAGAAAAGAAGAAGAGGCTTTGCTCCAACTGGACCCTTTCAATATTCTTCCTCCTTCCCAGAGTGAGAGCAAACCCAAGAATGACCAGATAGGCAAGGCTGCAGAGAAGTGTTTCATGATGCAGATGCATGAAAGCTTGAAGCCACATCCTAGAAGGAGGATGCAAGACCAGGTGAATTTCTCAAGGTCACAAGAGAAAAGTGCTTGAAGCCTGCACTTCTAGGAAGGAGGTAAGTTGTTTGTATTGCTTCTGTTTTGACCACCTTTAGAAATACTGTTCTGCCTCATGCTCTATACGACAAGCGTCCATATGAATGCACTCTCTGGACCTGTTACCCAGTCCCTGCATGTAGCAGGGACACAAGGGTGGAGAAGAAATAACTTGCATACAGTCACCTTCTGACCTCTATTATGCATAATGCCATTTAGCCACAAACATGACTTTTGTTTAAAAAGAATAAAGATCTACACAGAGCATATAATTGGAAGAGAAAAAAAATCATAGACAAAAACAGCTGCCAAATTCTATAGCCTGGGAGGAAAATATGGTTTGGGCCTTTTCATATTTCCATAGCACTCATCTCACAGGGCCTATTCAACCGGAGGAACTTTGTCCCTTGTGTGTTAGCACGAAACTCTCTTGCTCAGCCTGGATTCCTTTGAAAGTTTTGCCTCTAGTTATTTTGCCACAAGTTGAGGAAGGAAGAGCTATAACCTTTATTTATGCTGTGATTTCAGCCATCTAAATGCAACCTTTACATCTTAAATATTAAATCCATTAACTGGTCTCTGGAAACATTCACTCTGGAGAGCAAATTTTTAGACTTTAAAAAAAAAAGAGAGATGCAAATACACTCACTCAGTTCTGCTTCATCTCTGAACTTAGGACACTCAAACAGTCCTTCCTTTATCCAGCACCATACGTGGCTTCTCTCCGAGGGTTTTTTCACATGCACACCCAGGAAACTCTTCTATTATGTCAGGGAGCTGTGCAGGTTTTCTTCAGATCTCCCCACACCTGCGCTCATGGCAGTCACATAAATAAACAACAGCCAGCCTCACTGGAAAATGATGGCAGCTTTGTCAGCGGAACTTCTGACGAGCATTCTCTCTTCTTGAGGAAACAAATCATGATTAGAAAGTAGAGGCAGGGCTGGCGAAGCCACCTTTCGAGTCAGGCTCCAACTTGCACGAAGGTTTGACCCCCCCAGGGTTGCCGCAGGCCTTTCGGTTCTGTTTTCTGTCTCCAGGCTTTCACCCTGGTCTCCCTTTCTCTCCCTGTTGCTTCACCTTCAAAAGCAGAAATCCTTCATCTCTAAAAACCCAAGTCAAAATAAAGTTTTAGTAGGAGAAACAGGATGGCCAAATTAATCCTAACGAAGGAATCTTGTAAGAAGAAACCACAAGGTCTGCTGAAGAAGCTATTAAGACCAGGAGCTGAGTGTATTTTGTACTAAGTGACACAGACGTGTTTAAGGAGAGAGAGAGCACAAAGCATGGATGACCCCACAGGCAAGATGCCTGGCTAACTTGACATTGTGGGGATGCTCACTAGTAAATCATCAGGAGAGAATTTAATTTTTTCATTTAAAAAAACATGTATTTCTTGGGCGATGCTGGGTCTCCGCTGCAGCGCAGACTTCTTCAGTTGTGGCCCCAGCCTCCATAGTTGCAGCACATAGGCTTAGGTGCTCCACAGCACATGGGACTTTCTGCATGCTCTTTCATAAATACATAACATTTATAGTGAATAAATTATTTCAATATTTGGGGTGGCTTTTCTTGCCCAGCACTTGAATTTGTTATTCAGTCGCTAAGTCATGTCCAACTCTCTGCAACCCCATGGACTGCAGCACATGTCCATCATCATCTCCCTGAGTTTGCTCAAACTCATGTCCACTGAGTCAGTGATGTCATCCAACCATCCCATCCTCTGTGGCCCCTTGTCCTCCTGCCCTCAATCTTTCCCAGCATCAGGGTCTTTTCCAAGCTCTTGAATACATTTGAAGAATACTATGCCTTAAATGTTTGTGCCCCCCACCAAAAAAATTTGTATGTGACATCTAAGCCCCAATAGGATAGCATTTAGAGACAGGACCCTTGGGAGGTGATAGGTCAACGAGTCTGGACTTCTCATGAATGGATCGTGTCCTTATAAAAGAGACCCCGAGAGCTCCCCTGTCCCTTCTGCCGTGGGAGGACACCACGAGAAGATGGGCATCTCTGAACCAGGAGGCAGGTCCTCGCCAGACACAGAATCTGCAGCTCCTTGATCTTGAGCTTGTAGCCTTCTGAACTGTGAGAAATGAATCTCTGCTGTTTACAAGTTACCCAGTCTATGGTCTTTTTGCTACAGCAGCCAGAGCGGACTAAGAGAAAAAAGATTTTGTAATGAAAATGAGATTATATTTTGTTGTATTTTTACTCATACTCTATCTTTTTTTTGTTTGTTTGTTTGTTTTATTATTATTTTTTTTTCCAGTGGGTTTTGTCATACATTGATATGAATCAGCCATGGATTTACATGTATTCCCAATCCCGATCCCCCCTCCCACCTCCCTCTCCACCCGATTCCTCTGGGTCTTCCCAGTGCACCAGGCCGGAGCACTTGTCTCGTGCATCCCACCTGGGCTGGTGATCTGTTTCACCATAGATAGTATACATGCTGTTCTTTTGAAATATCCCACCCTCACATTCTCCCACAGAGTTCAAAAGTCTGTTCTGTGTTTCTGTGTCTCTTTTTCTGTTCTGCATATAGGGTTATCGTTATCACCTTTCTAAATTCCATATACATGTGTCAGTATGCTGTAATGTTCTTTATCTTTCTGGCTTACTTCACTCTGTATAATGGGCTCCAGCTTCATCCATCTCATTAGGACTGGTTCAAATGAATTCTTTTTAATGGCTGAGTAATATTCCATGGTGTATATGTACCACAGCTTCCTTATCCATTCATCTGCTGATGGGCATCTAGGTTGCTTCCATGTCCTGGCTATTATAAACAGTGCTGCGATGAACATTGGGGTGCACGTGTCTCTTTCAGATCTGGTTTCCTCAGTGTGTATGCCCAGAAGTGGGATTGCTGGGTCATATGGCAGTTCTATTTCCAGTTTTTTAAGAAATCTCCACACTGTTTTCCATAGCGGCTGTACTAGTTTGCATTCCCACCAACAGTGTAAGAGGGTTCCCTTTTCTCCACACCCTCTCCAGCATTTATTGCTTGTAGACTTTTGGATAGCAGCCATCCTGACTGGTGTGTAATGGTACCTCGTTGTGGTTTTGATTTGCATTTCTCTAAGGAAACTATAAGTAAGGTGAAAAGACAGCCCTCAGATTGGGAGAAAATAATAGCAAATGAAGAAACAGACAAAGGATTAATCTCAAAAATATACAAGCAACTCCTGCAGCTCAATTCCAGAAAAATAAATGACCCAATCAAAAAATGGGCCAAAGAACTCAACAGACATTTCTCCAAAGAAGACATACAGATGGCTAACAAACACATGAAAAGATGCTCAACATCACTCATACTCTATCTTATCAAAAAAAAAAAATGTCCTCTCTGAAAGCAATTCAGTATTGAAATAAATGGAGGATGAAAATATACAATCACCAACCTAATTTTTTTACTCCAGACGTTTCACAAAAGCAACCAATAGCCTCATAGGGACAATAGCACATGTTGATAATTTTGAATGTTCATGGGTTGAAATTATAAGTGTCATAAGCTACAATGGGTGTATTTTCTCTGTCCGCTTTCTATTATTTTGGTGTCATTTCAATTATCTCTGAATCTGTAGTTGCTTTGCTTTTTAAAAGCTCTCACTGGGGGAAAAAAAAAAATCTCATCTATTCCATAATGAGAAGCCCTCAACCTATAGTCAAACTATCAGATTCAAAGCCTGTATTTTCTACAAAGCCTACCATCATTTTAGCATTTTCCTGGATAAAATATTCATTTTATGATTTGCCTCGGATTTCAAGCTATTTCCTTGTTACATGCTTTTTTTTAATCTGATCACTGCTTCTCCTTGTAATTATTTCTTATGCTGTTGTAATTTTCCACTGGTCTTCTTTCATTCCACTTTGTGTGGAGGTTGAATGCAAGCCTGATCTTCCAGGAATTTATTAATTTTGCAGTAACCTCTGGGCACCTGCACTTCTCTTGACTTGCTTTTCCAGAAGGTTGTTATCCTCACTTTTTGCATCTCTCCACATCTTGCTCCGGAATGATTTATCATCCCCACCGTCCTCAGGAATCACTTTTGTTTTCTAACTGCAAAGCTAAATAAATTGGACGCCTTCACAGCCACTTTGGCAAATTCAGTCTCGGGTGAACATTTGTAATTAGGGCCTAGAGAGCTCCTAAAAATTAAGGTCAGAATCATCCATCTCAAGAGCGCTACATAACATGGTGAGGACAACGTTCTTTTCTACAGATAAACAAACATCTGACTAAATTTACTCCATTCATGTGAAGGCTTTTCCCTACGTTTTCCATGTGCTGACTCTCAGCTCTGCCGTCTCTCAGTCTCAAACCTAGGCGACACCCAATGCAGAAAAAACAGTGGCCAGACCAGAGCTGAAATCTGACTCACAGTGGGCAGCAACCAGTCCCGGAGACCAACTCACCACCTACAGTGACCCGTCCAGGAGCCGAATCTGCTATCTGCAAGTCAGACCTGCAGAAAGTCAGACCATTACCTTCAGTGGTTTTTTTGTTTGTTTTCTGGTTTTTTTTTTTTTTACTTTTTGGCCACATCACAGGGCATGTGGGATCTTAGTTCCCGGACCAGGGACCGAACTCATGTCCCCAGCATTGGAATCACCAAGTGTCAACCACTGGACCACCAGGGAAGTCCCTGGACCATTATCTTCAGATAGGAGAGTCCAGGAAGGTGAAGAGTAACCCTGTAGCAAACAGCCCACAACAGCCAGGACTTGACCAGTAACTGGCAGCTTCCCTGATCTTTGCCCCCACATCCAACTCAGAACCAACCAGAGCCTCTAAGCACTCACACAGGACGCCCCGCGTCTCAGGACCCACCTGCAGCTTCCCCAGGACAATAGCCTCCCTTTGGGGCACACCTAGAACCTTCCTTTCTCACTGAGAACCGCCCCACCCGCCACCAGCCCCCGTGTCTCTGCCAAACCCAAGGGACAACAGCTGACTCTCTTGCTACACCAAGCTCTGAATGAAGACCCTTCACTTGTTCTCATTTGGTCTTTATCTACATCCAACTTATCTTTCAAAAACTCTGCTAGAGCTTAACTTTTATTTTTACTTTCTAACATTTATGTCTTTATCTGACTACGCTGGACCTTAGCTGCGGCACATGGGATCTTTCCTGGTTACAGCACGTGGGATCTTTTTTTGCAGCCTATGAGTTCCCTGACCAGGAATCGAACTCAGGCCCCCTGCATTGAGAGCACCGAGTCTTGGCCACTGGACCACCAGGAAAGTCGCCCAGAGCTTATCTTTTACATACGATGTGGAAATGAAAATGTCTGCTTTTCTGTTTCACTACTCCTAGAGACATAAGGTTTGTACTTCAAAGGTTTGCTACATTCCATTGAAATCACACTCATTATAGCGGCTTTGAACTTAACATAAAATAATCATTGCCTTTTAATCCCTTTTAATTCTGTATTAATAAACTAGTACTTATGGCGTGCTTGCTGTGTGCCAGGTACTGGGGCAAGCAGAGGGCATATTAAATTACCATAGATGTTCACAGCCTAGCGCGGAGACACCTGCAGAACTTCTCATTCCTCATCTATTTCAGTGAGTCTGGTCTTATTGCTTTTACGTGTCCAAGTCAGTACAAAGCCATAGGAATCTTTTCCATCTAACAGGGAGAGCGTGGGTTTTCCCCACCAGTTTTCACCGGCTCCCACTTGGAGAAGTGAGTGGGGAGGGCCAAAGAAGTGAAGCCTTCCCAAGTGAGGACTGATCCCCATTGGAACCGGTTTCCAGAAAGAGTCATCACCAAGCTAAGCCGAAAACAATGGGATCACCAGGTGCCCAGGGGCAACACAGAACGCTGCATCCTTCCCAGCAAGCTTTATTTTTATTCTCGCCAAATATAGGGCATCCCCCTGGGCTACTAACAAAATCTGTGAGCGCAGAGCTTGTATCAAAGCTCAGAACTGGCTTCAAAGAAGGAGAGGAAAGCCCTCTCACACCAGTAATGTTTCCCACCTAACCTACGGGCAATGCTGCTTATTTACAGAGCGGACCGTGTTCCCTGCAGTCTCTCAGCAGACTTTCCTCTGGGTCCTGAGAAGTAACAAGACCCCCATCAGGAGCATCATTGTCCACAGGATTAACCATAGTGTATCACTCCTGCTGGGAGGCAGAAAGAGCCACAGTGTACAAGTTACAGCCAGAGAGACTTCTTCTCCATCACCCACCTTGGTTACTCCACCCCTTGGCAGAAAGGACTGATTCTCCATCCCCACCTGCATCTCCATCTCCACCCATCTACATAACCGAGGTGGATGCTACAGCAGCTTCCAGACGGGGCCCCACAGAACAAGCAGAATAACAGTGAGGTTAAATCAGTCTTAGGGGAAAAAAAAGTCATAGCAGCTAAGAGGAAGAGCTGTGTGACGAAATCGCACGCCGCTCAATCCTGGGGTCCTGTCGACACAGGAGCGCTGATGTAAAAGAATCACTAATCGCCCCGAGTGCACGACGCCCTCTTTCACTTGGGTTTTGTCTACCTGCCTGGTTGAAAAGCAATATCTATAACTCTCGGTTACAAGCCCCAGCACGGGCATGTGAGAGCATGCAAATTTCAGGCCCCAGCTCCCGTGTGTTTGTAACGAGGGCATAAAATTCACACCAGGGCCAGATTCTAAGGTGAAAATATTGTACAAAATATTTCCATTACCTACCTACTCCTACAGCTCCCGCGGTGGTATTTTTGGAGGTATATCTACAGAGACCACCTCAGTAATGGGTTCCCTAGTCATTAACACAGGCTTGGGAGATACAGCCAGTAGATTTTTTTTCTGACATGTACACACTGCTTTATTTAATTCATTTATTTCTGGCCCTGCTGGGTCTTCGTTGCTGCACACGGACATTCTCCAGCTGCAGTGAGTGGGCTTCTCGTTGCGGCGGCGTCTCTTTTGTGGAGCACAGGCTCTAGGTGCACGGCTTCAGTAGTTGCAACAGCCTCCAGGGCACGTAGTTGTGGCACAGGGGCTCATTAGCTGTGGCTTGCGGGTCCGAGAGCCTGCAGGCTTCAGCAGCTGTGGCTCGTGGGCTCTAGAGCATGGGCTCAGTAGCTGTGGAACACAGGCTCCGTTGCCCCAAGGCATGTGGGATTTTCCCAGACCAGGGATCAAGCCCATGTCCCCAGCACTGGTAGGAGGATTTTTATCCACTGAACCACCAGGGGAGTCCCCAGTCAGGAGACTTTTTATCTTGTTTCTTTCTTTCCAGATGAATGACAATCTCCCCTATTTTTCAAGACTCTTGGGAAGAATATCCAAAGTACCGCCTGGGACTCTTCATCTAACACTTAATATAATCCACCTCCCAGTAGTCTTATGATGAGTCTAAGCTTGTACTAAGAAAAAAGCTTCAGAACTATAAAGATTAGAGCACCTTGTTTAATGATCTTGTTTAACAACCTTGTTTAAAAGGATACACTGACACACACGAATCATCATTTGAAGGACTTCATTTTATATCCCATATACCCATACACTGAAATGGGATGAGAGACCCAAGACCCCTCACACAAGAAAATTAAGAACTCTCATCTTAGTCACTCACGATCTCATAAAACGTGTAGTTTCAAATCTGTCCTTTTAGTGGCCAGAAGTGGACTCATACTTCTCTTCTGCTAAGCCTGTACCAAAGCATTTTATATTCTTCCTGACTCTTTATAGGCTTGTGCTTGGTAATTAATCCCCCAAGTGTCATAGAAAGCTAGGCTACTCTAATACAAATATCCAGGCTCCTTGAAGCAGGTGAAGCTGGGCAGGCAGAGCGGCATCTGGAACCTGATTGGGGGATGCGGGCGTGGAGCAGGGATGGGGTAAGACCGAACAAGCCAGCTACGAGGTAGCCACGCAGCCCTCCTATTGCCAGGGAAAGTGGGGTTTACCGGCAAGACCAAACATGGCCAAGAAATTTTGCTGCCAGCTTATTTCCGCATTGTAAACATTATTAAATGAAGAGAAACAGGAAACCAATTCAGTTCCAGGGTGAATGTAAACAGCAGTAATGGGCAGTGTAGCAGCAGCATATCTGACCTCCTGGGTCTCAGACTCATAAACTCCTCTATTATGATGACAAACGCCTGGGGTGCCCTGCCACCAGGACCAGTGAAACCGACAGGAAATCGAGAAGCTTCTAATCCCTGACTCTCCGTGCCTTCTTTTTGGATGAAAACGTTGTGGTCAGGATTTTGCCTGCATTTCAAATTCTTTCCAGAAAAGCAATAGTCTAATCTGGGAAATAATCACCCTCGTTGTTATCACAGATTGATTCAGCAAAATCTGGAGACAGCAGATTCTTTTAAAAGCACGGGTTCTTTATAAATATTTTTAGAATTATAAAAATCAACTAATATGATAATTAACATGCTAGAATAATAGCAGTTCCCTGGATCTAAGAATGATGACTAGATCAAGTATTTGCTGAGCGTCACCATCTCATCATTAAATCATTTGTGTGAAAAGAATAATTTTGGAATTTGGTCACAGTCATCAAGCAGTTTATAATCTGCAAAGAAAATCAAACATTTATGAAACAATAAAGATAGCACAAATACCTTAAAGGCATCGGCAGACTGAAAGTCTTTTCGAGAAAGGGGAAATTTTTAAGGAAAGGCATTTTCAGGGGGCATTAACAAAGGAAGCCAGGATGGCAGCTAACCTGTGAATGACAAGTAATTTATGGAGAAGGGGTGGGGAAACACTTCAGCTCTGAAGGAAAACAAGAGTAAATGGAAGCCATAAAAAGGGTTGTCGAGAATGTTAACAAATAAAAAACAGCGCATGTGTGCTAAGTCACTTCAGTCGTGTCTGACTCTTTGCAACCCTATGGACTACAGCCTGCCAGGCTCCTGTGTCCATGGGATTTTCCAGGCAAGAATACTGGAATGGGTTGCCATTTCCTTCTGCAGGGGATCTTCCTGACCCAGGGATCAAATCCACCTCTCTTATATCTCCTGCATGGGCAGGCGGGTTCTTTACCATTAGTCCACCACACGGGAGGCCAAATGAATATGACAAAAAATTCCATTCACAGAAGTGTTTTTAAAAACTATAAAACACCAAATCAATCTCTCAAGAAACATGCAAGATCCAGATGATAAACATAAACAATCTGACACTCTTCTAAAGGACAAGCTGAATACATGCAAGGAGAAAGCCATTCCCATCTGAGATGACTCAACACCCATGTTACTGATCTTGTTCTTTAAATGGATGTATACATTGAAAGGAAGTTCAGTGCATATCCTAAGGCTTATAAATCATTTCAAAACTTGACAGGCTGATGAGAGAAGTCATGGAAAAGGGAAATACAGTATGAATGGCAAAGAAATTTGTGGAAAGAAGACGGAGGGAATACTTGTTTGATATGCTTCAGAACTGTAGGAAATTAAACAGTGTGGGTAGAGCTGCCAGAAACGCTAGCCAGATCAATGAAACCAAGAAAGTGTTCACAAACAATTCTAATCATTTAGAGCAGAAAACAGGAAAAAGCTTCAAAGCAATGGAAAGGGATATGCTTTTCAATGCAACTATGCAGTCTTGGAACAATGACTATACATTTTTTTTAAATTTACTTATTTGTTTATTATTTATTTGGCTGCACCAGGTTTTAGCTGCAGCATGTGGGACCTGGTTCCCGGACCAGAGATTCAGCCCATGCCCCCTGAATGGGAGAGTGGAATCTTTAGCCACTGGACCACCAGTGAAGTCTGTACCCGTTTTTCAAAAAGTACATTTAGATCCCTGCATTCCATTAACAACATATCGATTCTCAATGTATAAAGGACTAAATATGAAAAACAAAATTCTGGCAGCATGGGGGAAAAAACAGCGAAATTGCTTATAACCTCTGGGAGAGGAAAGAAGCTTCCTGAAACAAGACACAAAGCAGAGAAGCAATAAAGAACAATGGATAAATCTGACTACAGAAAAACTGTAGTCTCCACTGAAAAAAGACAAGCTCAGTCTGGAACTAAATATTTTTAACACAACCAAAGAACTGCATCCAACCTTTTAAAACATCCAGAGACCTCCCCTCCCCCCCCATCCATTATCCCATTATGAAGACAGCTCATAAGTCAGCGAGGATCTCTCCTTCTCTTCCTAGGAGTCATTTTTCAAGCATACTGCTCCTGTCATTGCTGTATACTTCTCAGTCATGTCCGACTCCTTGTGGCCCCACAAACTGTTAACCCGCCAGGCTCTTCTGTCCTTGAGATCTTCCAGGTAAGAATACTGGACTGGGTTGCCATTTCTTCCTCCAGGAGATCTTCCCAACCCAGGGATTGAACCCACGTCTCCTGCATTAGCAGACAGACTCTTTACCCCTGAGTCACTCGGGAAGCCTAGGTGACTCCTATAAACCTAGATTATATGTAGGGTTTGGGGGAAATCCTGAACTAGAATGGGAGCCCTTCAGAAGGCAGCATAGCTCAGGCAGCATAAATGTTATACTTCTGCAGGTCTGTGGGGGTGGACCCGTGCTCAGGGCAAGAGTGATAGTCCTTTTTGCCACCACCATTGGGAGAAATACATTGAGTTGAGCTGTCAGAAAAAGAGGCCCTACTGGATTCAGTTTTGTTTTAAAAACCCGATGAGATGTGGCTACACATAAGTCATATTTTCCAAAGTACAGAAAATGAAAAGCAACTAAAACGGAATTTGGCTTTGATCTATCTTTACCCCACAAGGAAACTTGCTGATGGGTGGTCCAGGGAAGCCCAATTCATTCAAAGGTACATAAAATAAAAGGAAGTGGTGGGGTATCAAAGCCAAGATGCAATCATGAAAAATAGAACAAGAGGGAAGAGGTCAATGAGACTTGTGAACAGATGAATAACACTCACCAGAAGAAGGGAAAAAATGCTGCCAAGAACAGAAAAGTCTGTGGCCAAATATTTTATGAGGAACTTAAAGTACAAGAGCCCCTTGTATGAAACCACAGATATATGAACGTTATAGTGTCATAAATAGTACACAACTCACACACACGCAGGCACACACACACACAACGAAAAGGAAGAAAAGCAGAGACCTCACAGTAAAATGTTTTTTAACATCTCTAAAACCAGAAAATGTACCACTCTACTCGAAAAGAACTAAGACTAAACTTATCTGCCACATCAATCAGTGTAAATGAGCTAAACGTGACTTAAAAATAATTGCTTTGACTCCAAAACCAAACAACTGAATATAAAAGAAAAATCTAAAACAGAAATAAAACGACTGACTACAAAAGGAAAAGATGGTAACAATAACCCTATATGCAAAACAGAAAAAGAGACACAGATGTATAGAACAGACTTTTGGACTCTGTGGGAGAAGGCGAGGGTGGGATGTTTCGAGAGAACAGCATCGAAACATGTATATTATCTAGGGTGAAACAGATCACCAGCCCAGGCTGGATGCATGAGACAAGTGCTCGGGCCTGGTGCACTGGGAAGACCCGGAGGGATTGGGTAGAGAGGGAGGTGGGAGGGGGGGATCGGGATGGGGAATACATGTAAGTCCATGGCTGATTCGTGTCAATGTATGACAAAAACCACTACAATATTGTAATTAGCCTCCAACTAATAAAAACAAATGGGAAAAAAAAAGAACTTAAAAAAAAAGAAGAGAAAAGAAAATGCCGCTGCTGCTGCTAAGTCACTTCAGTCGTGTCTGACTCTGTGCCACCCCATAGACGGCAGCCCACCAGGCTCCCCCGTACCTGGGATTCTCCAGGCAAGAACACTGGAGTGGGTCGCCATTTCCTTCTCCAATGCATGAAAGTGAGAAGTGAAAGTGAAGTCACTCACTCGTGTCCAACTCTTAGAGACCCCATGGACTGCAGCCCACTAGGCTCCTCCGTCCATGGGATTTTCCAGGCAAGAGTACTGGAGTGGGGTGCCATTGCCTTCTCTGAAAAGAAAACGAAACAAAACCAAAAAGAGAGACTAAAGAGATAACAGTCTTATTAAGAGCCATTGTAAAATACAGAGCAAGATCAAAAAATAAAAATTAAAAAAAACTACAAGGATGAAGATTAGTACTTCAAACCCCAGAAGGTACAGTTCACCATGAACATAACTTGGGAATCTCTGTGCTCCAAACAGCATGGCCACAACATCTGTAAACAAGAGGGGCAGGAGGAGAAACATGAAATAGGCAGAAACAAGCTATTAACCATAGGACGAGATGCTTAAAACAAGTTTAAAGCCCAACACAAGCAGATGAAAACATGTCAAGATCTAAATGATTTAAATAACATAATAAGTTATATCTAATTTATATAGAAAAGCTCAGAAAATGGTTTTAAGAAAAATTATATAGAAAAGCTCAGAAAATGGTTTTAAGAAAAACCCTCTTGTCAAGTATCTGCTGTTGTTTTGTTGCTAAGTCGTGTCCAACCCTTGCGACCCCATGGGCTGTCCGTGGGACTTCCCAGGCAAGAATACTGGAGCGAGTTGCCAGTTCCTGCTCCAGGGGATCTTCCTTGCCCAGGAATCAAACCAGAGGCTCCCGCGGTAATTCCTGCTTCGCAAGCAGGTTCTTTACCACTGAGCCCCTGGGGAAGCCCGCTGGGTTTGCCAAAAAGTTCATTCGGGTTTTTTCTGTAAAACATTAGGGAAAAATCCAAACAAACTTTTCAGTCAACCCAATACTGAAGGTAATTCATGAAAGTTAGCTATGTATTTGACCCCAAAAAAACTTCATTCAGAAAGGGCCAGGTGGACTACTATAGACTGGTAGGTAGATTTTGCCCCCGTGATCCTTACCCCTGGTGCCATTTGCAGGAGTCACATGGCAATTCATATCATTTAGATGATCAGTCAAGTGACCCTAAACTAGGGAGGCTGTCCTGGATGAGTGGGCCTCTTGTAACAACATGAGCCCTGTAAAATAACTTTTTTCCAGATGAGGAAGAGGAGGTGGAAGAGGAGGGTCAGGAGAATATACAAAGCACCAAGAGAACCCGGTCGGCTGGAGAGGAAGGGCCCCAGAGATAGCACGGACAGAAACTGATTCTGCAAGAACCGCAGAGACTGGGAAGGGGTCCAGGGCCCCAGGTGAGAAGCCTTGTGAGACTGCAGGCAAGGAAACTGGCTGAGCCTCCAGCACTTCTGACCTTCAGATCTGAAACCATACCTGAGGCTCTTTGAAGCTGCTAAAGTTGTGATGATTTGTTACCCCAAAACAGAAAAGTAACATACATGGCCACCTCTGAAAAGAAGAAGCAGATTGACTAGGGTGGAGATTTAGATACGCATGCATCGCTAAATTTTTAACAATGGGAATATATTTATTACATATGCATGTTCATTTCAAAACCATAAAAACAAATGCTAACCTCGAAACAGCACATGCAACACTGACCAGTTTAACCTGGTTCTGCCTCATTAAATGGGCTGTTGGTTCCTCAAATTAAGACATGCATATTAAGTCGCTTTGGGCACATCCGACTCTGCAACCCTATGGACTGTAGCCCACCAGGTTCCTCTGTCCATGGATCCTCCCCTGACAAGAATACTGGAGTGGGTTGCCATAAACTACTCCAGGGGGTCTTCCCGACCCAGGGACTAAAGCCATGTCTCTTGCATCTCCTGCATTGGCAGGTGGATTCTTTACCCTTAGCACTACCTGGGAAGCCCATATGGACCATTAGGAACTAGCCAATAAGCTTCCAAATTTGAAATTTCCCTAATTCCTTACACTGTGCCTCAAACCCAGGATGGAACAGAGATTTGAGAGCTTTGTCTCCTGTCTGCTTGCAGATTCACCTCCATAAAGCTCTTTCTTTCTCAAAACCCAAGACCATTAGATTGGCTTCTATGTGCCTCAGGCAGCAACATCTTGCTTAGTAACGGCTCAGATCAAGAAATTGGGTTTAACGTGAACGCTGTAGGCAGAGTGTTGAGCACAGACTGAGAAAAATGAGATAACTATCTCTCAGATTTTAAATATATATATATGAAGATGTCTTCAGTTGGGTCCATTTATTTTATTCTAAATCTATTGCTAAACATATGGATACTCTATAAATTTGAAAAATGGATTGATCTTTAAATGAACTAACAAGGTTTTCTCAGAATTTTTATGAGAGTACTTGAGAGTGTGGGAAATATTTCATCCAAAGAAGTAAAATGTCAATAGCAATAAAGAGACCTGTCTTTCTTTTTTCTTCCAAAGAGTCAATGAGAACTGTAAGCACTGATTTATTTGACCACTTTTTACAGTAAAATGCTGGCTAAAGTAGAAACAGTTGCACTTGGCCAACATATTTTACTGCCATTTTAAGATATCACCCACATGTGCACACACCTCGGCAATTGTAAATTACGCTTTCTGAGTATTTTCATATTCTTTACACTTGAGTCTCAGACACCAAAATCACATCAGACACTATCTGCACCATTCAAAAACAGCAGGAATATGTATCGTCCTGGATGCTCTCAAAAATTTTAGCCCACCCCTCCATAGCACACTGGGTTTCCCCAGGGGCTCACGGGTAAAGAACCTGTCTGCCAGTGCAGGAGCCTCGGGAGACGTGGACTCAATCCCTGAGTCAGAAGGATCCTCTGGAGGAGGGCACGACAACCCACTCCAGTATTCTTGCCTGGGAAACCACATGGGCAGAGGGGCCTGGCAGGCTACAGTCCAGGGGATCACAAAGAGTCAGACGTGACTGAAGTGTCTTGCATGCTCGCATTATGGCATACCAGCTGGTAGCTTTGTGTTTGGGTTTTTTTAACTGGAGTCTAGTTGATTGATGGTGTTGTGTTGGTCTCAGGTGTACAGCAAAGTGAATCAGTTATACACACACATATATCCCCTCCTTTTTAGATTCTTTTCCCACACAGGCCATGACGTGGAAGCAACCTAAATGTCCATCAACAGAAGAATAGATAAAGAAGGTGTGATACACACATGCAACGGAATATTAATTACTCAGCCATAATAAAGAATGAAATAATGCCACTGCACCAACATGGATGGCCCTAGAGAGTGTCATACTGAGTGAAGTCCCGTCACTTCATGGCAAATAGATGGGGAAAAGTGGGAACAGGGACAGATTTTATTTTTTGGGCTCCAAAATCACTACAGATGGTGACTGCAGCCATGAAAACAGAAGACACTTGCTCCTTGAAAGAAAAGCTATGACAAACCTAGACAGCATATTAAAAAGCAGAGACATCACTTTGCCCACAAAGGTCTGCATAGTCAAAGCTATGGTTTTTGTAGTAGTCATGTACAGATGTGAGAGCTGGACCATAAAGAAGGCTGAGAACCGAAGAATTTATGCTTTCAAACTGTGAGGCTGCAGAACACTCTTGAGAGTCCCTTGGACTGCAAGGAGATCAACCAGTCAATTTTAGAGGAAATCAACCCTGAATATTCATTGGAAGGACTGATGCTGAAGCCGAAGCTCCAATACTTTGGCCACCTGATATGAAGAACTGACTCGCTGGAAAAGACCTTGATGCTGGGAAATACTGAAGGCAGAAGGAGAAGGGGGTGACAGGGGATGAGATGGGTGGATGGCATCATCAATTCAATGGACATGAGTCTGAGGAAAATCCAGGAGACAGTGAAGAACAGGGAAGTCTGGCTTGCTGCGGTTCATGGGGTCACAAAGAGTCGGACACATCTTGATAACTAAACAACAACAAAGTCAAGCAGAGAATGAGAAATATCTTATGACATCCCTTATATGTGGAATCTAAAAAAAGAGGTACAAAAGAAAAATAAGGAAGTAAAAAAGGGATACAAATGAACTTACCTACAAAACAGAAGCACAGTTATAGATGTAGAAAACAAACTATGGTTACTAGGAGCTAAGAAGGAGGGGGGGATAAACTGGGAGACTGGTAACAACATATACATGCTACTATATATAAAACAGATAAGGACCTACTGTATAGCACAGGGAATTCTACCATGCTTGGTAGTTTTAATGCATCTATAATATTTTTAGAGAATTTACACTGAGTTTAAATTTATAGATTTAAATGATAACCTCACATATATTTTATGCTTCACTATTTAACAAGTCATTAATAATTCAGATTTTCAAAATACCCACACAAATAAACTTCATAAAGAGGCACTCTCCTCTTCATTAGGGGATGACTTTTCTCACACATATTTTCTGAAGAGCAGGTTCCTAAGAGATTTCTAACAATGGTTTCTCGGTGATTCATTTTCATAGATATTATTCACATTTAATTAATGCAACTCAGTCCTTTCTGAGTTTTTTCCTCATCTAATGATTCAAGAAGGAGCCAATTTGTCACCTATTCATTGATACGGGACTATTTTTCTCACACAGAAATGCTAACATAGATAATAGATCACAAACAGGGAAAAATACCTCCTTTTTTATATGAAAATTTTTCCCTTTGATGAGCGTTTATTAAATACCCATTACATAAAACACTGGTTTCAATGAAACAAGCCAAAACAGAAACCAGATTTCTGCTGTGCTAAAACGTTTCCTTAGAAAACATCACAGCTTTCTACACGAATCATCACTAAGCTCTAGATTCTTTCAGTTTTACTAAGTTTCTTTTAGTATTAAAGGTGTGTGAGCTTTCTCCTGCTGCTGTAACAAATGACCACAGTCTAGTGGTTAAATAGCATAGATGCATTATCTTCACAAGTCTCTGGGTCAAAAACCTAACACAGGTTTCACTGGGCTAAAGTCGAGGTTTCAGCAGGGTTATCCTTCTTTTTGGAGGTTCAAGAGAAGAAATTATTTTTCAGCTATAGTACCGAGGTCCCTGTGTTCTTGCTAAGCGTCAGCTAAGGGCACCTCCCAGCTTCTAGAGACCACCTACATAATTTGCTCATGGCCACCTTCCTTCATCTTCAAGCCTGTAAGTAAAGTGAAGGTGTTAATTGCTCAGTCGTGTCCAACTCTTTGCGACCCCATGGACTGTAGCCCCCCAGGCTCCTCTGTCCATGGGATTCTCCAGGCAAGAAAACTGGAGTGGGCAGCCATTCCCTTCTCCAGGGGATCTTCCCCACCCAGGGATCAAACCTGGGTCTCCTGCATTGCAGGCAGATTCTTTACCTTCTGAGGCATCAGGGAAGCCCTCAAAGCCAGTAACAGTAGGTCAATTCCTTCTCACTCAGGTCTTCTGACCTACTCTTGTACCTCTCTTCCTTTAGTATTTTTTTTTTAATTGGGGTATAGTTGCTTTAAAATGTTGTGCTCCTTGATGCTGTACAAGGACGTGAATCAGCTATGTATACATATATCCCCTCCTTCTCAGACTTCCCTCCCTTCCACCCTCCATCTCAGCCCTTAGGTCATCACAGAGCACCGGGCCGAGCTCCCTGTGCTAAACAGAGGGAAAAAAAAGTTTTTAAATCACTGGATAGCAAAATAACAGGAAAATTTATAAAAACTTAGGAAACAAATAAGAAGGACTAAATGATACAAATTAGTGAACTAATAGAAAGTATTCCCTAGGTTTGGGTATTTCCTAAGTCATTAAACATTAAGAAAGACTTGGATAAATTTGAGGTGCCCTTTCCCATAGACTCCCTGGGGCTTCCTTGGTGACCGGAGAAGTAAAGAATCTACCTGCCAATGTGGGAGACCCAAGAGACATGGGGTCTATCCCTGGATCAGGAAGATCCCATGGAGAAGCAAATGGCAACCAGCTCCAATATTCTTGCCTGGAAAATTTCACGGACAGAGGAGCCTGGTGGGCTACAGTCCATGAGTTTGCAGAGTCAGCCATGACTGAGGAACTGACCACACACAGAGACGGACTCCCCACCCTACTTGTTAATTCATCATTTCTAGCTTTCCCATGACTATTTCCACAATAGGAAACCACAGTTGTATTTTCTATGAATATGTGTTCTTAAAAAAAGAAAATCAGGACTTCCCTGGAGGTCTAGTGGTTAGGATTCCCTGTTTCCACTGCAGGAGGCGGGGGTTGGATCCCTGATCAGGGGACTCAGATCCACATACCACATAGTGCAAAAATAAAAAAAGAGGGGAAAAATGAACATCAAGCTATTTTTTGGCTATATCTTAGATTTCCTCAATAGCTGAATGTGGATACCTAGTTCTTTCTTGATAAAATCAAGCATGTCTTTTACCTGGTATCTAGTAAGCACTTAGCAAATCGGTCAAATATATGAATCAAATAGACATTCTGTGATTCTGAAATCTAAAGTCATAGAACTTATCTAACGTCATTCAGGATAGCCAACCAGGAATTATCACTGCCCTTGTTTTATTTTTTTTTCTTCTCCATATAGTTCCACTAAATTCAGAAACCAGACTGTAGATGATATTCATGCAAAATGTGGGGTCAGAGCAGAAGGCAGTGGGTGTGCCCTACATCAGAAGTACCACCCACGACCACCCCCGCTCCAGAAAGAAGCAAAGGGGAGATCTCACCGGATGAGATCTTGATATCCTGAAGTGGAACAATTCAGGGGGCCCAGGGGCTGAGCCTTCCTCCCATCCCTAGCTGCCTCCTAAACTCCAGAGCGTCACGGCCACATGTTCTTGGCAAAAACAAGCAGGACAGAAGGAGGTAAGTGAGTGTGGCAGAAAGATGGAGAAGAGCCTTGAGCTGCCATGAAAGAGTCACAAATGCACATTGAATAATTAATTCTTTTTACATACATATGCTTCATGAAGATTTAAGCTGCAAAGATAACTTATATTTTTAACTTTGTGTCTCGTGCTTCGTCGCTCAGTAATGTCCAACTCTTTGTGACCCCATAAACCACAGCCCACCAGACTCCCCTGTCCATAGGATGCTGCAGGCAGGAATACTGGAGTGGTTTGCCATTTCCTTCTCCAGGGGATCTTTCCAACCCAGAGATTGAACCCATGTCCTCTGCACTGGCAGGCAGATTCCTTACCATCTGCGCCACCAAAGAAGCCCATATTTTTAACTCTAAGGGACAGTAAAAAGATGTTCTTCCAACCACTTGCAGCAGCATAGGAAGGAAGGGGAGCAAGAGCTCTGTTCCACACTGAAGTCGAGATATCAGTTGGATGCAAAGATTTATAGCCCAGGGGAAAAGTCTGTGCTGCAGTCAGATTGGGGGATGTAAGAGCCCAGAGAATTCCTGATGCTGTGATGTAACCCAGGGATGGAAGGTTATCAAGGAACAGGAAATCCAGGGTCCAGCTTGACGCGCTCTGCTATTCTATGATGATGGAGGTGACAGGAGTAATCAAGAGAGACTCCATCTAAGATTGGGGTTGGCATATATACACTCTCGGTACTGTGTATAAAAGAGAGAAGTAATGAGAACCTCTGTACAGCAGAGGGAACTCTACTCAATGTTCTGTGTGACATAAACAGGAAGGAAATTTATAAAGAGAGGGCATATGTAAACATATACCTGATTCCCTGGTGGCTCAGACAGTAAAGAATCTGCCTGCAATTCAGGAGACCCAGGCTCCATCCCTGGGTCAGGAAGATCCCCTGGAGAAGGGAATGGCAACCCACTCCAGTATTCATGCCTGGGAAATCCCAAGGACGAGGAGCCTGATGGGCTACAGGCCATGGGGCCGCAAAGAGGCAGACACAAATGAGAGACTGAATCTGCGTGGCCCTTGTGAGGACAAACTAAGATGATGCCTATAAAGCAACTCCGCGGTGCAAGGTCTCCGGGAGGCAGGAGAAGGCTGGTAGATCAAGACAGAAAAGGGCCCTGGGCTGTCATAGGCCTTTGCAGCACCAATCCTGAGAAGAAGAAAAGAACATACCTTCTCCACCCCAGTCCCCAAAGATAATCCCAGCTCCCTCATCTGGGCAGACAGAGCAGCCAGAATGCTGGCAGATGCTAGAGGAGCCGTGGATGGACTCAGAGAAGAAGCTGATGCCGCCGCGATCGCCGTCCGACAGTGCAGACAGCGGTGGGTTCTGCAGGGTCTGCTATGACTAGTCCAGCTGTACCGAGCCTCTGCAGGCGAGTGCAGCTGGCTACTCTGGGGGAAGCCTATGATGCTTAGAGGCATGGATGTCAGCCGTGCCAGTGGGCTGTGGTGGCCACCGCTCCCTTCCTGACCAAGGTGTGGGGATCCCCCAGTGATGAACAATATCTCTGAAAATAAATCCGCCCGCTTGCACCGACCTCAGAGAGCTCAGTATATTTTGCGGTCTCACTTGGCGTCATGGGAGTTCAGCAAAGCCACGCCTGTCCTCCCCGCCCTGATGAGGATTCTGGCCCAAAGCTCCTGGCTCTGCCATGATGCTCTCTGACGGCCCCGCCCAGCAGCGCTGGACCAGAGCTGAGGCCCCACTTCCCCCGGTCCTGGGGGAAGGCGAGCAGTAGACGGGCTCTCGGGACAGCTTGTTCTGGCCTTTGCTGACTTTCATGGGGTATCTTCCCATCCTCTGTCTGCTCTGAGGGAGAGGGTTGTATCAACATAGGGGAGATGTGTGTGAGTCACTCAATTGTGTCTGACTCTTTGAGACCCCATGGACTGCAGCACGCCAGGCCTCCCTGTCTTCCACTATCTCCCGGAGCTTGCTCAAACTCATGTCCATCGAGTCAGTGATGCTGTTCAACCAACTCATCCTCTGTCGTTCCCTTCTCCTGCCTTCAGTCTTTCCGAGCATCAGGGTCTTCTTTCCCAGTGAGTCAGTTCTTCACATCAGGTGGCCAAAGGATTGGAGTTTCAGCTTCAGCATCAGTCCTTCCAATGAGCATTCAGGGTTGATCTCCCTTAGGATTGTCTGATTGGATCTCCTTGCTGTCCAAGGGACTGTGCCAAAGACCTTATCCCCAGTCCCTCCAAATGTGACTGCATTTGGAGACAGAGCCTTGGAAGGAGGGATCGTTAAGGTAAAATGAGGCTGTGCGATGGGCCTGATGCAATCTGATGGGTGTCCTCCTAGGAAGAGGAGATGCCCCAGTGACGCAGACGTGCACAGCGGAAGGACCATCAGGAGCCCGCGAGGAGGCGGCCTCTGCAAGCCAGGAGAGAGGCCTCACCAGGACCTTGGCCTTGAACTCCCAGCCTCCAGAACGGTGAGATAAGCTCTATGTGCAAGCCACCCACTCTGTGGGCTGTTGTTACCGCAGCCCTAGCAAACTAATACACATCCCTTGACAGATAAAGTATGCGGGGCCTTGTCCCAACCTACAGCAGTCTTCAGAAATTCACCAGGACCTTGACATGAACCTCGTGTGTTTATACTGCAGCCCAGTGTCCTCAGGGGTCCCCGAGAAGCAAGGTCTGACCCCCTCCGCCTCCTTCCGAGGCCACAGAGCAGGTGCAACACACACCCAGGGCGGGCATCCGATCACCCTCAGGCCAGAACCGGGGACCACCGTGTGGCTGCAGCTGACTCCTGAGGCGGTCAGGGCTGGGGGCCACTCGGGTCTGCAGGGCCGTCTCTCGGGGCTCACACCAGCTGCCCAAGCTCTGGCTGCCAGCGCCAAGGTACTGCCCCCACGATGCCTCAGCATCCCCCAGCCATCGTGGATCAGAAACACTTCCTCCCGCCCCGATCTCTAACCCTCTAGCAGCCTTTATTATGATGACCCCTGGTTTCTGAGTCTTTCTCTCCCTCCTCTCTGCTGTAAAGACATAAAGCATCCCAGGCTTGTTATCTGGTTTGAGTCTCTCTGCATGGCTCGTGTTAAGGAAAACACCCGGTCATTTGCCTCTTTCCTGTCCTCACTAAGAGGACGGTTGATCAGCAGCTTTGCTGAAATGTGCTTCACAGACATGCAAACCCCACTTAGGGAGCCAGCATCCACCCTCTGAACACAGTTGGGGGTCTCCTTCCAAACCACGGCAGCATCTCAAGCCAGTTCCACAATTACCATGTGCAGCTCTTGACCTGGACACAAGAACATTTCAGCATTCTCCTCACCTCCGGAAAAGAGAAGATGCATAGACAAAGTCATGCTAATCGCACAATCTTTCTGGGTAAATACAGGGATGAAGATCAGTGGAATTTATTAGATATGAATTCTTGGTATCTATCCATGTAAATTGTGCCATCTATGCTTAAAACAAAGCAAGTTAGGTCCTTTTCTCAACTTTTGATAATTACATTTAAAAAGAAGAGAAGAGCAAACCACAACTACAAACACATTGGGATATTACGTAAACCAACCCTAAACGCTCATTGGAAGGACTGATGCTGAAGCTGAAACTCCAATCCTTTGGCCACCTGATGCAAAGAATTGACTCATTGGAAAAGACCCTGATGCTGGGAAAGATTGAGGGCAGGAGGAGAAGGGGACGACAGAGGATGAGATGGTTGGATCTCATCACCGACCCAATGGACATGAGTTTGAGTAAGCTGCAGGAGATAGTGGAGGACAGGGAAGCCTGGCGTGCTGCAGTCCATGGGGTCACAAAGAGTCGGACACGACTGAGTGACTGAACAACAACTGATACAATTAACTGCCCAGGTTAGCAGCGAAAATGAGCAAGAGAGCTAGTCAAACGCCGGTACTTCTCAGACATTATGCTGAGAACCAGAGCTGATGAGCATCATCAGCTTCCAGAAGGCTTCAGGCTTCTGGAGCCTTCAGGAAGCTCACATGTCATGGCCAAGACAGATGAACTTGCAACAGCAGCTCATGGTGTTCGGAGCAGAGAAGCGTCTCATCCAGACCCAGAGAGGAGGAGGCTGGAGTGGGGAAGGGCAGGTGAAACAGTCACAGAATACTTCGTGGAGTACAGGGTCACTGAGGCTGAGTCTCAATGTAGAGACTAAATGTTGGCTAAACAGAAAAAGAGGACAGGGAAAAGGGCAAACACGCCATCCAAGCAGAAAAAGAGCTTCCCAAGAAATGGAACGTTATTTCTATGAGCGACACAACAGCTTGTGTTAGATGACATTTGCAAGCAGAAAGTGGTCCATCTATTCTTTACAGCTCAATCCTAGTCTTAAATCTCCACTGAGGTATTGCCAGAAAAGCTCAGTTCTACACGCACGCTGAAAATTGTGTTATCTGGGCTTCCCCTGTGACTCAGTGGTAGAGACTCTGCCTGCCAATGCAGGGGACAAGGGTTCGGTCCCTGGGTTGGGAAGATCCCCTGGAGAAGGAAATGGGCAACCCACTCCAGTATTCTTGTCAGGGAAATCCCATGGACAGAGGAGCCTGGTGGGGCAACAAGCCATGGGGTTGCAAAAGAGTTGGACACGACTTAGCATCTAAACAACAACGATAACAGCCATAATAAGCATATCAGAAGCTGAATTAAAATTCTAAATAAGTTTGTGTACAGCAACCAAAGCATTTCCCACAGCATCTCTTTCTAGCATGACAATATTTATGTCTCTGACATTCCTAAATGCCACATCCATACAAAATACACTGGCAAGAAATTGTTAATTAGCCAACTCAAATTTTATTCTAATTCTGGCAAAAGAGGCCAATTATTCATCAAATACATTTATTGTACTCCTCATCACCTCTGATTTTCAAATATCAGCATTTAAGTTAACATAGTTAATCACAGCCTTTTTCATCCCTGCCTCCATTCAACTAGATGCCTTTTGGATCATATTCTAAAGTAAAGAAAACTTTTAGGTTAGAGGGTCCAATAAAAAGTCCTACTTCTAATACAAGCTATTTGTGTATAAAATATTTTAGAAAGAATATAGAAGAGACAGAACTAAAAGGAGAAAAAGGAAAGAACAGATGACAACGATGACTATGATTCAAGTTCAAATTAAAGAACAAAGCCAGTATAAAATAAAAAGAAGACAGAAAAAAAGACAGGAAGCCTGGGTGTCACCAAAGAAATCAGATGATAGAATCATAAAGTAAGATGGACCTGGAGAAAATGGAGATTTAAAAACCATCATTATATTTGATTTATATAATCCAGTTAAACTGCCTGTTAGAAAAACATCTGGTGTACATCCAGCTGCAATCTTTCAGTAGCTGCTCTCTTTTCAAAAGATTTATTTGCAACAGTGCTGTGTGGTTAAAAATCCACAACAAAGGTGGATGCAAGTAGTGTAAGTATTTTCCTAGCTCCAAATTCTGAAAAATTCTCTTTCTCTTCTTCTGGAAGAGCAGAAAGTTCTGGGATTTTTTTTAATAGTAAAAATTAAATATTTTTTAAGGAAAATCAAAGTAAATATACATTTAATCTTCAAAGGCAACTCATGGCATATTACATATTTTTTTTTAAGATTACTCACTTTTCTGGCCTTGAAAGAATGTAATATAATAATTATAATATGTGTGTTTTCATAGAAGAAGTTCTAGTCGTGGTACAACGTACTTTCAATTTTACTAATGAAATAAAATCACAAACATTAACAAGCAGTCTAGTCTAGTCCGGACTTCCCAGGTGACTCTCGTGGTAAAGAATGCACCAGTGTAGGAGAGGCAAGAGACACAGGTTCAATTCCTGGGTTGAGATGATCCCCTGGTTGAAGGGCATGGCAACCCACTCCAGTGTCCTTGCCTGGAGAATCCCATGGACAGAGGAGCCTGGTGGGCTACAGTCCATGGGGCCACAAAGAGTCAGACATGACTGAGGATACACACACACTATTCTAGCCTATGTACAGGGAGGCATCAGAGCCTTCCTCCTTGTATGGCCATCTCTTTCCTGGCTTTAATGTAATGACCACTTTTGCGATTGTTGCCAGTATTGAAATGTCAAGTCAACATCTACCTATTACCCATTTAAAAGCCTTGAAATATAAGCAAACATTTTATAACCAAAATACAGGCAAACATAACAAAATTCAAATTGCCTTCGATTACTTAAACAAAACTGTTTGTAATTCATCCACTTCCCCTCTTACCAGCTTACAGACAAGAACATGTCACTCACTCAAGCTGTTCCAAGAACAAGTGCCTGGACTTGACACACAGTAGGGCTTCAACAAGTGGCTGTTGCACCAATCTGAACCCAGATCTATGAAAACTGCTTTCTTAGCTTTCTATATTTTATCTATTCATGCGTTGCTATGGACAGGATATTTATGTCCTCCCCAAATTCATATACATTGGGATTTTCCTGTGGTTGAAAAACTGCTTTGCAACGCAGGGGATGCAGGTTCGATCCCTAGTCAGGGGACTAAGATCCCACATGCCGCAGAGCAACTCCAGCTACCGAGCGCATGCGCCTGAGCCTCATGCTCCACACGGAGGGCCTGACAAAGCCAGGCAGTCAACACGAAAGCCACAGTGCTAGGCAAAGATGCCAAAGTGAGTCTCAAAAAAATTTTAATTCAAATATTAAAATCTAGTCCCCAGTGTGATGGTACAAGGAGATGGGGACTTTAGGTGGTGGTTTAGGGATGATTTAGTCGTGAGAGTGGAGCCCTCGTGAATGGGATTACTGTCTTTATAAAAGCGACCCCAGAGCGCTCTCTCTTGCCTCTTCCATCTTGTAAGGACACAGAGAGAAGACTGCATCTACCAGGAGCCAAGAAGAGGGTCCTCCCCAGACGCTGAATTTTCAGAAGCCTTGATCTCGGACATCCAGCCTACAGAATTTTGAGAAGTAAAAGTCTGCTGTTAAAGCCAGCAGTCTGTGGTTATAAATCTGTGATAGCAGCAGACAATGAATCAAGTCCACTTGATTTCATGTGGTCCTCGGGGGTTTGGTCATCAGCATTTATTATCACTCACAGATTTTTTTGTTTTTTAAAAGCCTTGTATTTTAGTTGCTACTGCGCAAAGTCACTTCAGTCATGTCCGACTCTGTGCGACCCCATAGACAGCAGCCCACCAGGCTCCCCCGTCCCTGGGATTCTCCAGGCAAGAACACTGGAGTGGGTTGCCATTTCCTTCTCCAATGCATGAAAGTGAAAAGTGAAGGTGAAGTCGCTCAGTCATGCCCAACTCTTAGCGACCTCATGGACTGCAGCCTACCAGGCTCCTCCGTCCAGGGGATTTTCCAGGCAAGGGGACTGGAGTGGGGTGCCATTGCCTTCTCCGTATTTTAGTTGAGATGAGGCCAAACCATTGTTTCTTTTTTAAAAATTATTTTTAATTGAAGGATAATCGCTTTACAATATTGGTTTGATTTCTGCCATAAAAAGACACATGTACCCCAGAGTTCATTGCAGCACTATTTACAATACCTAGGACATGGAGGCCAACATATTTTGAAGTGAGAAGAATCACTTCCAAAACCAAAGTGTAAACATGAGGGTTGATCAGAGCGCACATATGCAAGCTTAAAAAGAACTGTTCACCAATTGCAAGAGCAGACATTACCCTAATTATATAGTTAACGTTTTCTATCCTAAAATTGAAACAGTGCAGTGAATCCAGTGCCGTGGATGGTCTGCACTGGAAGCACAGAAAAACATCTCGCAGAAACGGGCTTTCGCAGACGGTGCTCTTCCCAGCCCAGCCCCGGAGAAAAGTCCATGCCGGCAGGCGACGAGCGCTCTGGTGACCCCAGCAAAGCAGCCCCTCTGGTGGAAACGCGGGTGACAAACATGTAAAGCATCCAAGTCCCTTTGCTCCAAATCCGCGCTTGCTTATAAACCTTTTGATTAAGTTTTTGTTTCCACTGTTAGTCAACTGACAGCCTGATTCCATAGAAATCGGGCTTTATAAACCCAGCTCATGAACTTGACCGAGTATCAGCTCTGGTCTCAGGATGCAGAAACCGGAAGGCCTCTGGCTCCGTCTTTATTTCTCAGCAATGAGTCCCGGCCAATCAGGCACTTAAGGGCTCGGCTGGACGGTCCCCCAGTGGCGCCCTCTGGTCCCTGTTCTTTGAAGAGCCTGCTCATCCAACCTAATCACGTCCCACAGAAATAAAAATACCTATTTTGTGCCCTGTCTTACCGATTGACTCTTAGAATTTTAGGAAGCTTGGATATTCCACAGGCGGACGTCACTGAGGGATAATTGGTGCATTCCCCAGGCCAGCTGGCAATCGGTCCAGCATGTCCACTCGGCTGCCCCGCAAGCTGGATTAACCAGGGCCGGGCCCATCATCGCCCAGGACTGCTCCCTGCTCAGTGCCAGGGTCCCCTGGCGGCCAGGAGTGCTCCTGGGGCACGTCCTATAAGCCTGAGTGTCAAGGTGGCCTCTCGGACACTTTGGAAAGGGAGGCGGACAGCTGCGAGGGTGGGGAGGTGGGGGTCCTGCGGGCAAGCTGTCCTCCAGAAGCGTGTGCTCTGGGCCCTCTCGCCGCCTCCCCGCTGCAGACCTGTGCCCTCTGCTGACTCTGGCACCTCTTGGGCCCTGGCAGGTCCCCATTACAGACCCTACCCACCTGCTCCCAGGAGCCCCTCCCCGGCTGGGAGCGGCTGCACGCAACACTTTGGGACATCCACCTCCCCACCCTGACCCCGCAGGTCTGGGGGCGGCCTGGCCATGGGACTAAGAGCCCCCCAGGTAACTGAGCTGTGCCGCGGAGACGGGAGCCGCGGCCAGCAGGACCGCCATGTCTTCTTAGGGAGTAAAGTTTACCGGATCATTGCCGACTCCGAAGGCTGTCCGAGCCTCGCCTTCACCTTGGACAGCGGCATTACCGTTCAGACCTAAGACAGCTCTGCAGAGATGGGCTGAGGCCTTTGGTCCCTGGTCTCAACTCTGAAAACCCACCGCCCACCCTGAGAAATCTCTGGGGAGAAGGGAACAGCGAGATGAGTTAGGGGAGGCAGAAACGAGGCCTCGGCCCCAGAAAGCTGAATGGTTGGAGGCATCAGAGAAGAGCAGGCATTCCATGGGGGAGCCAGCAAGGCAATTCTGGCACACGGAGCATCTTCAGCCCAGAGAACCAAGTCCAAGTCCAGCGAGAGGCTCTGAGGGTCTCAGGCATGTCCTCATATTCAAAACGGTGCTTGAGACACAGTCCAGCCCTCCCCGGTCTGGGGTCGCTGGCTCCTTCCAGCACCACTGGCTGCCATGGAAACCAGAGAGGGGCTTGGGCTAAGTCACATCAGTTAGAGGGACAAATGGAGATGTAGAGCTTGCCCTGTGTTTCAAAGGCCTAATTTAAAAAAACGTGAACTCTATGTCCATTGTCCTGCATGAATCCCCACTTCTTTGGCAGGTAGAGTGGCTCTGTAATATTGGGGACATATTTATACTAAAAAAAAAAAAGTATTCTTACAAAACTAAATATACTCCTACCAGATCATCCAGTAATTACACTCCTTGGCATTTATCCAAAGGAGCTGAAAACATGTCCACACAAAAATCTACACATGGACATTTATGGAAGCTTTATTTGTAACTGCCAAAACCTGGAAGCAACCAAGATGTCCTTCAGCAGATGAATGGATTAGTAAATTGGTACATCTTGACAATGGAATATTGTTCAGCAATGAAAAGAAATAAATTAAGAAGCCATGAAAAGACATGGAGGAAACTTAAATGCATATTACTAAGTGAAAGACACCAATATGAAAAGGTTAAATAGTGTATGGTTCCATCTATATGACAATCTAGAAAAGGCAAAACTATGGAAAATAAAATGACCACTGGTTGCCAGGAGTCTGGGGGGAAGAGGGATGAATAGATGGAGCACAGAGGAGGTTTAAGGCAATGAAAATACTCTGAATGATACTACGATTGTGGGTGCATGCCATTATACATTTGTCAAACCCCACAGAATGTAAAACACCAAGAATGAACCCTGAAGGGACTCACCTACACTGCTGCTGGGAATGTAAATCGGTGCAGCCACTATGGAAAACAGTGTGGAGGCTTCTTGGAAAAGTAAAACTAGAGCTACCATATGATCCAGAAATCCCACTCCTGGGCACAGACCTGAGCAAAACTCTGATTCAAAAAGATACATGCATCCCTATGTCCACAGCAGCCAAGACACGGAAGCCACTACAGTGTCCACTGACAGATGAGTGGGTAAAGAAGATGTGGTGCATATACACCACGGAATACTACTCAGCCGTAAAAAAGAATGAAATCATGCCATTTGCAACAACACAGGTGCAACCAAAGATTATCATACAAAGTGAAGTAAGTCAGAAAAAGAAAGACAAATACCATATGATATCACTTACTTGTGGAATCAAAAATACGGCACAAAGGAACCTAACTATGAAGCAGAAACCATCTCACAGACACAGAGAACAGGCTTGTGGTTACCAAGTCCGGGAGAGATGAGGGAGGGAAGGACTGGGAGGCTGGGGTTAGCAGACGCAAAGTATTTTATATAGAATAGCACGCAGAACAGACAAACAAGGTCCTACTGGATCACACAGGAACTATAGCCAATATCCTGTGATAAACCATAATGGAAGACAATATAAAAAAGACATTTTGCCATACAGCAGATTGGCACAACACTGTAAATCAACTACACTCTGATTTAAAAAATAAAAATAAAATAAAGTTTTTCAGAAAAGAGTGGTGGCGATGCTGTGTCCGTGGGGGCGCCTCCATGGTAACCAGCGGGCTTCTCTGTGAAGGATGCTGACGGTGGGGGAGGCTGGGCGTGGGGAGGGGAGTCGCAGGGGAGACCTCTGTGCTTTCTGCCCCACTGTGCCCTGAACCCCAAACTGCCCCTGAAGTTCACTACAAGTGGGGGAAAGTACTAACTGTTGAGCTGAAACTCAGTTTTAACAAGTTTCCTATCTTTTGATTTGCTGAGTCTCATAATCCTGTTAGAAAAGCACCGAAATTTCAAGTTATACAAATCACAGTGAAGAGTCCCATACACAGGGCATACATTGAACCTCTGCAGGTGTCCAACCATCACTCACCTGCTGAGATACCCATTTTGTGGAGGGAAGATTTAGATGGCTGGATACGCCCAGCACTGAACAACTTTATTTGCCACAGGTTGGCTCCCTATAATGCAGGCAGCCCCAGTTTCCAAGATCTAATGCCTTATGATCTGAGGTGGAGGTGATGTAATAATAATAGAAATAAAGTGCATAATAAATGTAAGGCGCTTGAATCATCCCCAAAGCATCCCACACCCCCGTCCATGGAAAAATGATCTTCTACAAACTGGTCCCTGGTGCCAAAAAGGTGGGGTACCACTGCTCTAGTGAACCCCAGAATTGAAAAGAAATTTTTTACACTAATGTCGAGTCTCTTACACTAACATTCTTAGTGGATCACAGGCTTTTTTGTTTACATGTGCATTGTTTCAATCACTGCATGAAAGCCCGTGAAATCTGAAACTGTGATTTCAAACATTTCAGTGCTCCCCAGTATCCCCACGTGACATTCAAAAAATGTTCTCCATAAATGCTTGCTAAATTATTCTTCTCTTGTCTCAGATATTTTAAAAATAATATGCCTGACCTTTAAGGAGACATGCTTTCTTTCCCTTAATGGGACTATTTCTTAGAAGATCATTTCCATGATATCTGTATAAATTTAATATTTTATTTATTCAAGCAGCAATTTCCACCAAACCCTGCAGAGCCAGAATTAGCATCTCTGTATTTCTGAAGCCACCAGTCGACACAGGGTTGAATAATTACATTTAGCAATCTATAACCTCGGGCAGTTCCAGTTGCTACAGCTTTGCCCAGACAGAGATTTCGGGTATCAGCACATCACCAAGATAACAATAAAGCTCATAAAACTGAACCTATTATCTGCCAAACACATCGCTGGGTACCTGCATCTTGTAGAGAAGTCTATTATAGAGATTCCGACTCACATCACCCCCTCCCCATCTCACTACATACCTCCAATTTTATTATTGATGGGAAGCGCCAACTGAGGCTTGTCATCAGCTGTAATCGGCTGATCTGCCTGAGACAGATTTCATTTACTGACATAAAACATTCTCATTTCCTGCCTGCCTGGGTCAGATATAAGCCTGAGAGGTCACAGAGAGTAGTAATGCCCACCCCAGGGGGCTGACTGCACAGGTCACTGGTTATAACTGGACATTGGAAATTCTTTGCCACACACACACAAAAGTCTATTATGAATATGAAGGGACTTTCAAGCTATTCATAGACTTTCTTAGTTGCTTTTACTTAGAGGCTTTTCTCAAATCCAAAGCCAAGATAAAATAGCTCAGCAGAGCATTCATTTTTAATGACTCTCAAGCTAGAATGTAAATCCATGTTCAGTGTGTGTTAACTTTCATCAGGATTTTAACAACTGGCCTAAATCTTGCCTCTGCCCATGATGGATGAATATCCTCAGTACACACAAGGTCATGCCAATGTTGCCAGGGCTGGGAGCGGCAGAGCTCCTCACAGCTGGTTGGAATTGGGGCAAAGCACAGGTAACTTTAACTCAGCAAAGGCAGGCTCTCCTTTCCTTGCAGCACCCACTCCCAAACCCTCCAAGCAAGAAGGAGACAGATGGCGGCTTGCTTACATTCTCAGGGAACAGAGAAGCTCATTGGGGAGTCAATGGGCCGCCAATCATGAAGAACAAGGACCCTACTTAGGATTCAGAGTTTTGGCCTCACTAGTGCCTCTGTAAAGAAAAATCTAGAAAACACATTTTGTTCTTCAGCGAAATCTGAGAATTCAGACTCAGCAAGGTCACCCATAAGTGGAATAATACACAGCAATGCCTAGGAATAAAAATCAAAGTTGGCCATCAAGATATATGCATTGGCAATTTCATGCTAGTCTAAAACACCCTCAGTCACAATAAATGACACTTCTTATCATCAACGCCTTGGATATGACAGAACAGATTATTCACACCCATTCAAAGAAGGAAACCATCAATGCCCCCCTCTAATTTGCTAAGTTGTGTCCGACTCTTTGCAACCCCATGGACTGCAGCATGCCAAGCTCCTCTATCCTTCACTATCTCCCAGCGTTTGCTCAAATTCATGTCTGGTGAGTCAGTGATGCTTTCTAACCGTCTCATCTCAGCCCTCTCTTTTTGCCTTCAATCTTTCCCAGCATCAGGGTCTTTTCCAATGAGTCTGCTCTTGACATCAGATGGCCCCTATGCTTGATGACAATCAATGTCATTCTTTGTGCCTTTGGAGAATGCCTACTGGTATATGAAAAAAATCCCAGAGGACAAAATATGCTATTATCAAAAAAAAAACAAATGAAAATTCCATATCCACTGTGCAGAAAGAAATCAGTCTATTCTCTGTGCCCAAGTACACAGACTTGCTCTTAGATGCAGTGTTCAGTGCCCATGAATAAAACGGAGCTTCCAGTTTCACATCTGGCGCAGTCACACTGCCTGCCTGTGACTTACCGCTATGGGTATGAAGTGTCTCTCTGGTCCCTTCCCTTGTTCCAGGAAGTGCAGTGGGTGCCTTTTATGAATTCTCTGGGATCAAACTCGGAGGGTGTGACTCAGAGAACAGGACTGAACCGTGCCTGGGCCGCTGTGAAGATGGGGAAAGAGGTGAATTGGATACTTTGGCTGATAATTTAATTAGCTTAATTAATTAGCTTATGCTGGGAAGATTGAAGGCAGGAGGAGAAGGGGATGACAGAGGATGAGATGATTGGATGGCCTCACTGACTCAGTGGACATGAGTTTGAGCAAGCTCTGGGAGATGGTGAGGGACAGGGAAGCCGGGTGTGCTGCAGCCCATGGGGTCACAAAGAGTCGGACACGACTGAGCAGCGAGTGAACAGTTAGTTAGTGGGCGTCCCTGGTGGCTCGGAGAGTAAAGAATCTGCCTGCAACGCGGGAGACCCAGGTTCAATCCCTGGGTCAAGATCCCCTGGAGAAGGGAATGGCAACCCACTCCAGTATTCTTGCCTGGAGAATCCCATGGACTCTCCATGGGGTTGCAAAGAGTTGGACACGATTCAGCAGCTAACACTTTCATCTTCCATTAATTAGCATCAGCCTCACACCCTCTCTCTCTGACATCCCTAACCTACACATGTGCAGTATAAGACCTAAAACAGAGACTCAATATGATGCGCTGTCTTGATACCAAGACCAAGCTGGCCTTGGATAGGCTAAGGTCAATTCCCCTCCCCACGCCGCCCCTATAGAAAAGATTCCCACGTGTACGACCCTCAACATGGGCTGCTGCGCCTTGCTCAGGGGTGAGGGGGTGTCAGTCCCCAGGCAGCCCAGGGAACGAGTCACACCAGCCAGCCGCATCCTCCCAGGGGAACTGGGGGCACCTCAGCCTCTTTGAGGACAGAGCCTCCTGGGTCACTCTGTTCTGAGCTCAGGCTGCCGTGTGGTCCAGCTTGGCCTGCAGTCTCCTCTTCTAGGACCTTCTTCCTCCAGGGGAGTCCCTCCCTCAGCAACAGGGTGAACAGGGGTGATTAAAACAACTCAGTTCATAACTGGTCAACTCCCCAAAGTCCCCTCAAGCTTTCGCCACATGAAATCTCAGTCTGGTGAACCTCCCAGAGGGTCAAGGGTGATTCAAGGGCAGCCCCCTGCCTTCAGGCCACAGACGGGTCTCTGACCCTCTGCCTTTTAACAAGAAACAGTAAGAAGAATGATTAGAGATCAATTTCCTCTTCTTAAGTAAGAGTTGCTGTAGACACAAATTCATGGGGGAAAAAAACATGTTTCCTTCCTCTGTTAAAAAAAAAGTTCCAGGCCAGGGTCTCATTCCCGTTAGTGCTCCACTGAACAGTAATTTATTCTTCTTTGCTCTACTTTCAGGCTTCTAATGTTGATTTTAAGAATAACCTCCCACCTACAACATGAATTATGTCCCCGTTTCCTCGCCTAGGAAAATTCTCCAGCCTCCTCCGTGGCAGCCATTAAATAATGAACAGGTTTCAGCGATGCTTTTGGTCATAGTCACTCCGTGGCTCAAGGGTGTATTTATAGGGATCGGCAGGGACGGCAGTTTGTCACATCGGAGGCCAGTTAGCCTCCACACACCCGACCATGCTCACTCTCCTCCAAGCAGAGCTGTGACAGTCACTGCCAGGCCACCTTCTGGGAGCACAGGGCCCCCTGCCAGCGGGCATCGCTGGACCCGCGGGAAACGCACCCCCAGATTTGCGTCCAGCAGCTGCATGCGCTGGCCCATCCCTCCTCGATGCATGTCACTGCCCTGGGGACTCAGCCCCAGACCCTCCAGGTTCCCAAAAAGAAGGCAAGCTGAGGACAGACGTGATCTCCAAGAGCCCTTTGAAAACTCGCCATGGAGCAGCACCCACCAGAACGAATGCCGTTGCCCCCGATGTACAATTTCTCTTTCCACTTTTCTTCTTATTATGATTTGTTTGGCTGCACTGGGTCTTAGCTGTGGCATGCAAGATCTTTAATAGTGGCCTGTGGGATCTGGTTCCCTGACCAGGGACAGATCCCCTAAGCACTGGGTGCACGGAGTCTTGGCCGCTGGACCACCAGGGGAGTCCCCCCACTTGTCTTGTTTAAACCAGCACTGATTGCAGACCTACTACTTGGCCCGTCTTGTCTCCGATGCTAAGGCCACAGTGGGGTGCAGGCTCCAGTCTCCTCCCATCAGCTCCCAGGAGTGGGAGACAGAGGGAGGGAAGAAATGCAAATACCACTGAAAACAAGAGGGGAGCGGGTCCACCAAATGGGAGAAGTGGCCAGACAATGGAGTCTCACTTGGAGATGAAAACACATGAGCTAGCCAGCCAGGACACAACGTGGAGGAAACATCAGTGCAAATTGATGAGTGGGAGAAGCCAATCTGACAAGGCTACACATCGCATGATTCCAACTACATGAGATTCCAGAAAAGACAAAACTATGCAGACAGTAAAAGGATCGGTGATTCCAGTGAACAGATTTGTGGTTGCCAAAGAGGAAGGCGGTGGGGAGGGGCAGAGTGGAGTTTGAGATGAGTGGGGGTAAAGTATCACATAAAGATAAACAACAAGGTTCTGTACAGCACGGGGAAGAATATTCAAAATCCTAGGATAAACCATAGTGAAAAAAATATGAAAAAAGAATATGTATGTATGTATAACTGAATCCCTTTGCCACACAGCAGAAATTAACACAACACTGTAAATCAACTATACTTCAATAAGACATTTTTTTTAAAAAAGGTCAATGATGACCAAGACTTGGAGGAGGGGAGGGATGGATGGCTGGAACAGAGGGCTTGTAGAGCCGTGAAACTCTTCTCTACAATGCTAGCACAAGGAGTGAACCTCAATGTGAACCTGAGACTTTATAAAAATGAACTGATACCCACTCATCAATCATAATCAACAGTGGACGATGTTACTGATAACAGAAACTGCAGGCAGGAGAGAAGAGAACGTGGGAAATCTACATTCTCTTTGCTCAGTTTATCTGTAACCGGAAGCTGTTCTAAAAAATAATATTAATTAACAATAAAAGAACTGTATAGGAAAGGCCAGTTTTAGTACCCAGTTTTACCACCAATTCTGCCGGTTAACAACAAATAACAATGACAGATTCATGCTGTAAAGACATAGTGGCCCTTCACCTTCACAGTAACCTGTTCCTACACCCAATTTACAGGTAACAAAACTGAGGAAGGGAAGCTGGACTCTTTGCCTAAACATACAAAGTCTGCCCCTGGCGGGCCCGGGTCTGGCTGGTTCCAGAAGCTGGGTCCTTACCCACCATCTACTTATTGCCTCTTCCCTAGAGGAGGCCACGTAAGTGCTTGAGAAAAGAAGGGAACATCTGACCCCACCACGGGTAGGATGGGGAGTGGCACCCTTGAGCTCCTCCTGTGTTAGGGTCATTGCTATTTAGACAACAAAGGACTGGACGTGGGCAGACCGCTGGAGTCCACACCCACCGCATTCCAGGACAAAACAGATCCAGACGGCACTGAAAAGACACAGGTAATTAAGAAGCAATGACTCGTCAATACGGAACCCATTACGAGTCGCTGGCGATCCAAACAACGAGAGAAAAGGTTCTCTTAAAATAACTATAATTTACAAGCATTAATCACTTTAAATAAATGACGGTACAAAGCTAATGACTTGAAGCTAATCTTCAGACCAGCAAGCCACGACACCCCCAAGGCTGGCATCAATCTTCCCAGTGTGGTGGGCACCAACATCGTACTAACATATCAGGAACGCGTTCCAAGGGACTCCTATTCTAGTAGCCTCGACAATCTAAAATGAAATGTAAGATGCCAAACACCACTAGGGACAGAGGATTCTATCTGCAGAAAGAGGTGTGATTGTAGGGTCCACCCCAGGCACCCAGGCAGTCCCTCACTGCAAAGAGAGCCAAAGGGGTAACGTCATTTTCTTCCCAACCTTGAAAGACAAATCATGATTTAATCTAAAGAGCAGCTTAACCTCTATCTAAATCTGACCATACTGCATAGCTGCTGCTACTACTTGCTGTTATTCAAAATGATAATTATTTCTTTTGAGAGTTTCCCAAGTAACAGTGACAGTCTGAGTTAGGTCATATCTTATTTACATAACTAAACTTTTATTGGGCCAGGCAATAAACCTAAGTAAGATTACTAGTTGAATCGAGCATGGATTAAGGCATGAGAGAAGGTCTTATCACTCTGTGATTTTACACAACACCTATCAGGGCATGAATTTGCTACAAACTGTCAGTAAACATATCTGATAAATTAGTAAGTCATCAGAACACAGAGCTTACGGCTTTGGGGACACTGGATTCCTGCAAATAAAAATCTACTGGAGGACCTCCCTGGTGGTCAAGTGGTTAAGAATCTGCCTGCCAATGCAGGGACACGGGTTCAACCCCTGGTCCTGGAAGATCCCACATGCCGGGGAGCAACTAAGCCTCACAATTACCGAGCCACTGTGCTCTGCAACAAAAGAAACAACTGCAGTGAGACACCCTTGCACCCCAACTACAGCGTAGAAAACAAAAACAAGGAAAAAAAATCTACTTGAACATTTTCCTCCTTCTGAGAAATCTGGGGCAGTTTCTTGACAGTGTTTATATGATTTGGGCTTATTTCGTGGGGCCAATTCAGTTTGCTCACAAATGCCCTGTGTTATAATGTGATGTAATGTTCCAATAACAAGAGGTCTCCACATTGCCAAGTTTGACCACGTGCAAATGGGCTTAATGGAGAAGAAAATGGCTACCCACTCCAGGATTCCTGTCTGGAGAATTCCAGGGACAGAGGAGCCTGGCGGGCCACAGCCCACAGGGTTGCAAAGAGTCGGACATGACTACAGTGACTTAGCACGCATACAAATGGGTTTAAAAACGTACATTTAAAAAGTTTTATGAAAACATAGAAGGGAGAAAATCCTACTCTAAAAATGTTTTGGAATCCTCAAATTCATAGAGGAAATACATAAATTAAAATATCTTTGTAGGACTTCCCTGGCGGTCCAGCGGTTAAGACCCTGTGCTTCCACCACATGGGGCAGAGGTTTGCTCCCTGGCCACAGATTAAAATCCCACAAGCCACATGGCCTGGCCAAAAAAAAAAAAAGTTTCTAAGCAGACATGAAAAAAATCTGTGCACAACTACAACATTTTGAAACCATTCAAAAAATAGCATCTACTTCAATGTTAAAAAGAATGTAATACATTAGACAGGCTTCCCAGGAGACGCAGTGGTAAAGAACCTGCCTGCCAGCGCAGCAGACGTGGATTTGATCCCTGGGTTGGGAAGATGCCCTGGAGAAGGAAATGGCAACCCATCCCAGTATTCTTCCCTGGAGAATTCTATGGACAGAGGAGCCTAGTGGGCTACAGTCCACGGGGCCACAGAGAGTCAGTCACAACTGAGCACACACACGCACACACACACACACACAATATGTTAAGACACTGGTTCTTCATATTTAGTTTAATATGGAGAATTAAATCACACAATGAAATGAAAAACAGTTTCAAAGAGAATTTAGAAGTCATGCTGATCCATAAAGGAAATTAATGTTATCATATCACCTTCTCTTAACTCATATAAGCTATATTCATAAGCATGTAGACATTGCCTCTTTATTAACAAATAAAACGAAGTTCTATACCATCTATCTAATTTCTCCTTTTCTTTGGGGCTTCCCAGGTGGCTCTGTAGGTAAAGAATCCACCACAATGCAGGAGATGTGGGTTCGATCCCTGGCTCGGGAAGATGCCCTGGAGAAGTAAATGGCAACTCACTCCAGTATTCCTCCCTGGAACATCCCATGGAGAGAGGAGACTGGTGGGCTACAGTCCATAGGGTCACATCTACCTAACTTCTCCTTTGAAGTTTCCTTGGATTTTAATTTTTTATTTTACATTATAATTGATTTACCACATTCCTCTTTTAATTTCTGACATGTATTTTTGTTTGAAATAGTTGCAAAGCGCTTGCCAATGCACCTGAGTTACAGGGTCTCACTCTGGAGCATTGGAAGAGCTGACCAGCCAGTGTGGAGGCAGAGTCAGTATACAGTGCCCTCTGCTGGCCAATTTGCTTAACATCTGGATTAAACAAAGTACCGGAATGTTGATGTTACTTACGAAGGGAAAAAGAAAAACAAAGATATCTTTCGTATTAGAGGTATAATTCCAGGTAGTCACCATTCACTGCTGTAGTTCCTTTATTGGGCAGGTTTTTATCTTTACTTAACAAAACAAATGGAACGCTACCTTGTACAAAGAAATATCTATTGCAAAAAATAGAGCCTATTTAGAGAATTAAGCGTCTGGTCCTGCTGCAAGCCCCAGGTTAGAAGCTACCCAGTCTGTAATCCCTTTCTTGATGTATTTGTCCTTCCCCAACATTGCCCAGCTCCTCACGGCTGCACTAACCACTGGCACTGTAATCTTTCACCGGGGTCTTCTGCCTTGGAACTGTGAGCTCATCCACGGCAGGAGTGCATGTTGCTCACCATTGATGCCCTGAATGTCATAAACACTGCATTCTGATTTTCTGGAATGCTGCAGAATGAACTATAGGACCAAACTATGCGATTCTGCCATAAGCCTCCTGGTGATGGATTTAGAAAGATGACCTGGCTCTAGAAATGTAAGAGAATTTTTAACAGTAAGAGGTGATGAAGGACAGAACATGTAGCATAATAAACTTCTGGCTGTGTATTCAGTAATTTTAGAAAAGAGAGCAGGTGCAACACTAGGCTAAAACCTAGATGAGTTCCTGTCCACAGCTTCTATCTGCGTTCCAGATCAGATTCTCTGGTCCAGAGACCAGTAAGTGAGGCGGGGGGTGGGCGGGCCCTCCTGGGACAACGGGAGACAAAGGCAGACCTCAGTGACAGAGACAAGGCGGGAGGACAAGGCAGAGAACACTCTGGCCCCGCTTTAGGGCTCACATTGACTTGCTTTTATTTGGAGTAAAACTGAAGTCACTTTAATTAAACACTGAGATTCACATCCGGCCCTCAAGGCGCCACAGGAGCACAGGGAAGATGGAAGGATAGCTCGCATCCTTGATGACCTCCACTCACACCAGGGTTGTGTAAACAGCCGACTCACTGGGAAAGATCCTGATGCTGGGAAAGACTGAAGGCAAAAGGAAAAGAGGGTGGGAGATGTATGGATGTGAGAGTTGGACTATAAACAAAGCTGAGCACCGAAGAAATGATGCTTCTCAACAGTGGTGTTGGAGAAGACTCTTGAGTCCCTTGGACTGCAAGGAGACCCAACCAGTCCATCCTAAAGGAGATCAGTCCTGGGTGTTGGTTGGATGGCATCACTGATTCAATGGACATGAACTTGGGCAAACACTAGGAGATAGTGAGGGACAGGGAGGCCTGGCATGCTGCAGCCCATGGGGTCACAAAGAGTCCGACAGGACTTAGGAACTCAACAACAACAACTCAAACCATATACCAGGAAGCTTTTCAAGTAAGAAACAAAAGCTAGAGATAATAAAGATAAAATTGTGTGATTTGACTGCTTTTATGCAGCAAGTTTTTACTGTGCCAGACAATATTACCTAAATGTCAAAATACAAGTGACAAACTGTGAAATTTTTTGCAAAATATATGAAAAGGCTACACTCGCCACTGATTAAAAAGTGTTTGTGCAAAATGGAAAGAAAAATACCCAACCATCTACTAAGACACACATGGGCAATTTTCAGAGAGAAAGGAAATACAAATCACCTTTAAGAATTTGTAAATATGCTCAAACCCAACTAATGAATAATGAAATGCAAATAATATACCTCTTTAATCTAACACATATGGATCTAATCATGTCATGTATGGATTTAATCTAGTCATGTATAGATGTGAGAGTTGGACTATAAAGAAAGCTGAGTGCCAGAGAAAAGATGCTTTTGAATGATGCTGTTGGAGAAGACTCATGAGAGTCCCTTGGACTGCAAGGAGATCAAACCTGTAAATACTGAAGGAAATCAGTCCTGAATGTTCATCAGAAGGACTGATGCTGAAGCTGAAACTCCAATACTTTGACCACCTGATGCAAATAACTGACTCACTGGAAAAGACTCAGATGCTGGGAAAGATTGAAGACAGGAGGAGAAGGGGATAACAGAGGATGAGATGGTTGGATGGCATCACCGATTCAATGGACATGAGTCTGAGCAAACTCCAGGGGTTGGTGATGGACAGGGAGGCCTGGCGTGCTGCAGTCCATGGGGTCACAAAGAGTTGGAAACGACTGAACTGAACTTAATCTAACAACTCTCTTTATAATCTAATCTTTAACAACTTCTAACAACTCTCAAATTGGTAATAAAAGTATTTTACAATCTTTGTGTATTAAAACAAGTATGGGCAACCAATCTTTCTAATATACTATTGTCAAGAACAGAAATTCCTACAACTTTTAGGAACTGTAGGAATGTATAGCGCGGCTGCTGCGCCTTACCTTGGACGTGGGGTTGCTCCTCTTGGCCGCGCTTCTGAGCGGTCCGTCGCAGCCGGCACACTTCCCTTATGACTGTACAGTGGAAGTGAGAAATAGATTTAAGGGACTAGATCTGATAGACAGAGAGCCTGATGAACTATGGACGGAGGTTCGTGACATTGTACAGGAGACAGAGATCAAGACCATCCCCATGGAAAAGAAATGCAAAAAGGCAAAATGGCTGTCTGAAGAGGCCTTACAAATAGCTGTGAAAAGAAGAAAAGTGAAAAGCAAAGGAGAAAAGGAAAGATATTCCCATTTGAATGCAGAGTTCCAAAGAAGAGCAAGGAGAGATAAGAAAGCCTTCCTCAGTGATCAGTGCAAAGAAATAGAGGAAAACAACAGAATGGGAAAGACTAGAGATCTCTTCAAGAAAATTAGAGATACCAAGGGAAAATTTCATGCAAAGATGGGCTCGATAAAGGACAGAAATGGTAGGTACCTAACAGAAGCAGAAGATATTAAGAAGAGGTGGCAAGAATACACAGAAGAACTGTACAAAAAAGATCTTCACGACCCAGATAATCACGATGGTGTGATCACTCACCTAGAGCCTGACATTCTGGAATGTGAAGTCAAGTGGGCCTTAGGAAGCATCACTGCAGTTCTGAGAGAACAGAACTGAAACAAGTATACTATCAAGGGTGAAACAGATCACCAGCCCAGGTTGGATGCATGAGACAAGTGCTCAGGGCTGGTGCACTGGGAAGACCCAGAGGGATGGGATGGAGAGGGAGGTGGAAGGGGGGATTGGGATGGGGAACACATGTAAATCCATGGCTGATTCATGTCAATGTATGGCAAAAACCACTACAATATTGTAAAGTAATTAGCCTCCAACTAATAAAAATTAAAAAAATAAGAAAGCATCACTGCAAACAAAGCTAGTGGAGGTGATGGAATTCCAGTTGAGTTATTTCAAATTCTGAAAGATGATGCTGTGAAGTGCTGCACTCAATATGCCAGCAAATTTGGAAAACTCAGCAGTGGCCACAGGACTGGAAAAAGTCAGTTTTCATTCCAATCCCAAAGAAAGGCAATGCCAAAGAATGCTCAAACTACCGCACAATTGCACTCATCTCACACGCTAGTAAAGTAATGCTCAAAATTCTCCAAGCCAGGCTTCAGCAATACATGAACTGTGAACTTCCAGATGTTCAAGCTGGTTTTAGAAAAGGCAGAGGAACCAGAGATCAAATTGCCAACATCCGCTGGATTGAAAAGGCAAGAGAGTTCCAGAAAAAACATCTATTTCTGCTTTACTGACTATGCCAAAGCCTTTGACTGTGTGGCTCACAATAAAATGTGGAAAATTCTGAAAGAGATGGGAATACCAGACCACCTGACCTGCCTCTTGAGAAACCTGTATGAAGGTCAGGAAGCAACAGTTAGAACTGGACATGGAACAACAGACTGGTTCCAAATAGGAAAAGGAATATGTCAAGGCTGTATATTGTCACCCTGCTTATTTAACTTATATGCAGAGTACATCATGAGAAATGCTGGGCTGGAAGAAGCACAAGCTGGAATCAAAATTGCCGGGAGAAATATCAATAACCTCAGCTATGCAGATGACACCACCCTTATCGCAGACAGTGAAGGGGAACTAAAAGCCTCTTGATGAAAGTGAAAGAGGAAAGTGAAAAAGTTGGTTTAAAGCTCAACATTCAGAAAACTAAGATCATGGCATCTGGTCCCATCACCTCATGGGAAATAGATGGGGAGACAGTGGAAACAGTGCCAGACTTTATTTTTTGGGCTCCAAAATCACTGCGGATGGTAACTGCAGCCATGAAATTAAAAGATGCTTACTCCTTGGAAGGAAAGTTATGACCAACCTAGATAGCATATTAGAAAGCAGAGACATTACTTTGCCAACAAAGGTCCATCTAATGAAGGCTATGGTTTTTCCAGTGGTCATGTATGAATGTGAGAGTTGGACTGTGAAGAAAGCTGAGCACCGAAAAATTGATGCTTTTGAACTGTGGTGTTGGAGAAGACTCTTGAGAGTCCCTTGGACTGCAAGGAGATCCAACCAGTCCATCCTAAAGGAGATCAGTCCTGGGTATTCATTGGAAGGACTGATGCTGAAGCTGAAACTCCAGTACTTTGGGCACCTCATGCGAAGAGTTGACTCATTGGAAAAGACCCTGATGCTGAGAGGGATTGGGGGCATGAGGAGAAGGGGACGACAGAGGATGAGATGGCTGGATGGCATCACCGACTCGATGGACATGAGTTTGGGTGAACTCTGAGAGTTGGTGATGGACAGGGAAGACTGGTGTGCTGCAATTCATGGGGTCACAAAGAGTCAGACACGAATGAGCAACTGAACTGAACTGAACTGAAGATAAACATTGCCAAAGTGGACAATGTTTATCATAATCAGTCTTACATATATGCCCAGAAGGATCTAGGTATTTATCTTACACATCAATTCACACTGTTACAAAGATATTTATTGCATCATATGTTGGAATAGCAAAAAAAAAAAAAAACCAAAAACTGGAAATAACAGAAATGTCCATGGAGGAGGCTGATTAAATAAATCTCGGTATCTTCATCCAGTGGAATTCTATACCGACATTTGGAACCAAAGTAGAAACAGATAAATCAATATGGAAACATTCCTGAGACATTATTCACTGGAGAAAAATGTGCAAAATAAAGACTATCATACACCCCATTTTGGGTTTAAAAATAGATATACATGCTTATTCATCCACAGCATTGCTCTGGAAGAGTATGGGATGACCGCTGGGCAGGGGGACTGGGGAGGAAGGAGTTGAGGGAAAGGAGGACTTAAGTTTCCACTGTAGAGTGTATACTCTGGTATTGCTTCGTTATTTTTAACTATATTCTTACATTACTGTTTCAAAAAATAAGTTTTAAAAACTACTTTAAAAAGCAGAAAAAGAACTCTGTCCAGAAATTCTGTGTCTACAATGCGGATTGTGTTTAGTCCAGGAACATGAAGCCACTGTGTCATAGTTTCTAGTTTGTCAAACGGCACACAGGGTGAGGCTGGCAAGACAGAGAGGAGCTGGGGGCCCAGATACACCCAGGAACAAACCAGGGAGGCAGGGACCCAGGCAGTCACTCCGCCCCACGGCCCCGGTCGCCCAGGAGAGAGGCATTCCCGGCAGATGAGCTGGCCGAGGACTCAGGGGTCCAGGGGCCTTGAGGGGTCTTTGAATGCAGTACAGAAACCTGCTCCAGGGCTGCACCTCCTCGCTCAGCCAACCCAGGTTCTACTGCAGAAACGTGGAGAAGGAAATGGCAACCCACTCCAGTGTTCTTGCCTGGAGAATCCCATGGACAGAGGAACCTGGCGGGCTACAGTCTATGGGGTTGCAAAGAGTCAGATACGACTGAGCAACTCACACACATACACACACACACACACACACTTGAGAAATGAAGACTGTGTAATCCCTGTAGAGCTCGTACTTGCAGACCTAACAAAAACTCTGGTATTACATGGTCTCAGGAAAAAATAAAACAGAAGAACAAAAATTATCTGACCCCTGCCCTTCACCATCACGTCAATGAAACACATGTGCCGAGAGCTCTCAGCATCAGAGGTCTTACTCAGACCGCCGCACGGTTCCGCAAGCCCGTACTGCAGGGGCCTCGGTTTTCCACGGCGTTGACCCCTGGTACTCAGCAACCGCCAAGACTCGTCTGAATGTTCAGTGCTGGAATCCTATTGATGGTTTTGAGTGTCTGGTTCCCTGGACAAAATGTGTCAATTTTCATAGCTGGTTACAAACATCTTGGAACTCAAATGTATAAAGTATATCCCTTTTTTCTTAAGGAATTCACCTTTCCATGATCCCTTTGTAGCTTTGGTCATTTCTCCGCCATCATGAAAGGAAGAAAGAGAAAGAAAGAAAAGGAAAATCTATTTTCAAAAGAGAAAATTTAGCTGATAGGTTTCTAAGAATCTTTAATTGGTTTATATTTACAAGGTGATGATGCCTTGTTTTAAAATGACTCAAAGCTTGACGTGGTTGATGCCAGCAATGTTATTCATGCATGTGTCTTCTCATATTTATTAGATTACATTACCTAACATTGTCTAATACAATGAACCTAGCAAGATCTCTATCAGTACTAACCAAATCAATGAAACGATTGATCAGTGATGACTGCAAATTAATTAGGCATTGCACAAAGTCATTCTCGATACTGAGCTATTACAAGATATCGTGGAGTGAGGGGGAGGAGCCAAGATGGCGGAGGAGTAGGGCAGGGAGACCACTTTCTCTCCTACAAATTCATCAAAAGAATAACTGAATGCAGAACAAACGTCACAAAACAACTTCTGATCGCTAGCTGAGGTCATCAGGCGCCCAGAAAAGCAGCCCATTGTCTTCGAAAGGAGGTAGGACAAAATATAAAGATAAAAAGTGAGACAAAAGTGCTAAGGACGGAGATCCGTCCCGGGAAGGGAGTCTTAGGCGCCATTGCTTGGGGTAGGGTCCGGGCCTGAGTGCCCTGAGGACAATCGGAGGGAGCTTCTGTGAGTTGCCAACTTGAACTGTGGGAGACCAAAAGAGAGAGAGAAAATTAACCGGCCCGAACACACTGCTGGCCGTTCGCAGAACAAAGAGACCGAGAAAGTCCAGAGACGAGCTCGCAGGCTACGGACTGGCCCAGCCCCGCCAGAGGCAGGAGGCAGGGGGGAGGGGAAGGTCGCGGCGAGACACAGGGCGCAGGCACCCGACCGGCGCGGGCGGGGACTGGGGCTGGGGACGCGGAGGGCAGAAGGCGCGCGCACCCGACTGGCGCCAGGGGAAACTGAGACTGGGTCCGTGGAGGGGAGTGGGCGCGCCACACCCGGGGAGAGTGCGCCCACCGAGCCCCTGGCTGCCTGGACCGCTCTGACGGGGAAGGCACAGAGAGCAGGCGCAGCTTCTCCTTCCGCGCTTTTGTGGAACACTCGAGGGCTGGAACCTCGCGCAGCGCGGGGGCGCGCTCCATATAGAACAGCCGGAAGCCTGAGCAGCGCAGACGGAGAAAGCAGCGTCAGCCCCTCCTGGCAGCCCCAGTCTGTCCCCGCGGCGCAAGCCCGTCCCCGTGGCGCAAGCCCGTCCCCGCAGCGTCAGCCCCTCCCGGCAACGCCAGCCCCGCCCTGCAGTGCCAGCCCCTCCCCGCAGAGCGACGGAACTAGCTACCTAAATAAGAGTCCATCTCCGCCCGCCTGTGTCAGGGCGGAAATGAGGCTCTGAAGAGACCGGCAAACAGAAGCCAAATAAACAAAGGGAACCGCTTCAGAAGGGACTGGCGCAACAGATTAAAATCCCCGTGGAAAACACGGACTATGCCAGAAGGGCCCTATAGATATCGAGAAGTGTAAGCTGGAACGAGGAGCTATCTGAAACTGAGCCGAACCCACACTGACCGCAAGAGCTCCAGAGAAATTCCTAGATATATTTTTACTTTTTTTTTTTTCTAAGTAAGGAAGGAGAAAAAAAAAAAAATTTTTTTCTTTTTTTATTTTTTCTTTTTTATTTTTTCTCTTTTATTTTCCTTTAAAATTCCCTATTACTCCCCCATTACTTCTTCACTTTCATTTTCATAGATTTTTATGATTTTTTTAATTAGTGGAAAAAGAAAATTTTTTTTTCTTACTTTTTTTTTCTTTTTTTCTTTTTCTTTTTTTTCTTTTCTTTTTTCTTCTTTTTTTTCTTTCCTTTTTCTCTTCTTTTTTCTATTTTTCTTTTTCTCTTATTTCTTTTAAAGTCCTCTATACTCCTCTACTACTCCTTAATTTTCATTTTCAATACACTATAACCTTACAAAAAAAAAAAAAAAAAAAGGAAGAGAAACCCTATCTTTAAACCGAAGATTATTCTCTCCCAATCTTGACTCTCTGTTTTCTACCTCAGGACACCTCTATTTCCTCCTTTCCCCTTCTCTTCCCAATCCAATTCTGTGAATCTTTGTAGGTGTCTGAGATACGGAGAACACTCTGGGAACAGACAGCTGCGTAGATCTGTCTCTCTCCTCTTGAGTCCCCCTTTTTCTCCTCCTGCTCATCTCTATCTCCCTCCTCCCTTTTCTCCTCTTCATGTAACTCTGTGAACCTCTCTGGGTGTCCCTAACGGGGGAGAATCTTTTCGCCATTAACCTAGAAGTTTTATTATCAGTGCTGTATAGTTGGAGAAGTCCTGAGACTACAGGAAGAATAAAACTGAAATCCAGAGGCAGGAAACTTAAGCCCAAACCCTAAGAACACCAGAAAACTCCTGACTACATGGAACTTTAAGTAATAAGTGACCGTCCAAAAGGCTCCATACCTACACTGAAACCAACCACCACCCAAGAGCCAATAAGTTTTAGAACAAGACATACCACACAAATTCTCCAGCAACGCAGGAACATAGCCCTGAACGTCAACATACAGGCTGCCCAAGGTCACACCTAACACATAGACCCATCTCAAAACTCATTACTGGGCACTCCATTGCTCTCCAAAGAGAAGAAGTCAAGTTCCACGCACCAGAACACTGACGCAAGCTTCCCTAACCAGGAAACCTTGACAAGCCAATCGTCTAACCCCACCCACTGGCTAAATCCTCCACAATAAAAAGGAACCACAGATCTCCAGAATACAGAAAGCCCACTCCAGACACAGCAATCTAAACAAGATGAAAAGGCAAAGAAATACCCAACAGGTAAAGGAACATGAAAAATGCCCACCAAGTCAAACAAAAGAGGAGGAGATAGGGAATCTACCTGAAAAAGAATTTAGAATAATGATAATAAAAATGATCCAAAATCTTGAAAACAAAATGGAGTTACAGATAAATAGCCTGGAGGCAAAGATTGAAAAGATACAAGAACTGTTTAATAAAGACCTAGAAGAAATAAAAAAGAGTCAATTAAAAATGAACAATGCAATGAATGAGATCAAAAACACTTTGGAGGGAACCAAGAGTAGAATAACGGAGGCAGAAGATAGGATAAGTGAGGTAGAAGATAAAATAGTGGAAATAAATGAAGCAGAGAGGAAAAAAGAAAAAAGGATCAAAAGAAATGAGGACAACCTCAGGGACCTCTGGGACAATGTGAAATGCCCCAACATTCGAATCATAGGAGTCCCAGAAGAAGAAGACCAAAAGAAAGGCCATGAGAAAATACTCGAGGAGATAATAGCTGAAAACTTCCCTAAAATGGGGAAGGAAATAGCCACCCAAGTCCAAGAAACCCAGAGAGTCCCAAACAGGATAAACCCAAGGCGAAACACCCCAAGACACATATTAATCAAATTAACAAAGATCAAACACAAAGAACAAATCTTAAAAGCAGCAAGGGAGAAACAACAAATAACACACAAAGGGATTCCCATAAGGATAACAGCTGATCTATCAATAGAAACCCTCCAGGCCAGAAGGGAATGGCAGGACGTTCTGAAAGTAATGAAAGAGAATAACCTACAACCTAGATTACTGTATCCAGCAAGGATCTCATTCAGATATGAAGGAGAATTCAAAAACTTTACAGATAAGCAAAAGCTGAGAGAATTCAGCACCACCAAACCAGCTCTTCAACAAATGCTAAAGGATCTTCTCTAGACAGGAAATGCAGAAAGGTTGTATAAACGTCAACCCAAAACAACAAAGTAAATGGCAACGGGACCACACCTATCAATAATTACCTTAAATGTAAATGGGTTGAATGCCCCAACCAAAAGACAAAGATTGGCTGAATGGATACAAAAACACGACCCCTATATATGCTGTCTACAAGAGACCCACCTCAAAACAAGCGACACATACAGACTAAAAGTGAAGGGCTGGAAAAAAATATTTCATGCAAATGGAGACCAAAAGAAAGCAGGAGTCGCAATACTCATATCAGATAAAATAGACTTTCAAATAAAGGCTGTGAAAAGAGACAAAGAAGGACACTACATAATGATCAAAGGATCAATCCAAGAAGAAGATAAAACAATTATAAATATATATGCACCCAACATAGGAGCACCACAATATATACGGCAAACACTAACGAGTATGAAAGAGGAAATTAATAGCAACACAATAATAGTGGGAGACTTTAATACCCCACTCACAACTATGGATAGATCAACTAAACAGAAAATTAACAAGGAAACACAAACCTTAAATGACACAATGGACCAGCTAGACCTAATTGATATCTATAGGACATTTCACCACAAAACAATCAACTTCACCTTTTTCTCAAGTGCACACGGAACCTTCTCCAGAATAGATCACATCCTGGGCCACAAATCTAGTCTTGGAAAATTCAAAAAAATTGAAATCATTCCAGTCATCTTTTCTGACCACAGTGCAGTAAGATTAGATCTCAATTACAGGAAAAAAATTGTTAAAAATTCAAACACATGGAGGCTAAATAACACGCTTCTGAATAACCAACAAATCATAGAAGAAATCAAAAAAGAAATCAAAATATGTATAGAAACGAATGAAAATGAAAACACAACAACCCAAAACCTATGGGACACTGTAAAAGCAGTGCTAAGGGGAAGGTTCATAGCATTACAGGCTTACATCAAGAAACAAGAAAAAAACCAAATAAATAACCTAACTCTACACCTAAAGCAATTAGAGAAGGAAGAAATGAAGAACCCCAGGGTTAGCAGAAGGAAAGAAATCTTAAAAATTAAGGCAGAAATAAATGCAATAGAAACTAAAGAGACCATAGCAAAAATCAACAAAGCTAAAAGCTGGTTTTTTGAAAAAATAAACAAAATTGACAAACCATTAGCAAGACTCATTAAGAAACAAAGAGAGAAGAACCAAATTAGCAAAATTAGAAATGAAAATGGAGAGATCACAACAGACAACACTGAAATACAAAGGATCATAAGAGACTACTACCAGCAGCTCTATGCCAATAAAATGGACAACTTGGATGAAATGGACAAATTCTTAGAAAAGTATAACTTTCCAAAACTGAACCAGGAAGAAATAGAAGATCTTAACAGACCCATCACAGGCAAGGAAATCGAAACTGTAATCAAAAATCTTCCAGCAAACAAAAGCCCAGGACCAGATGGCTTCACAGCTGAATTCTACCAAAAATTTAGAGAAGAGCTAACACCTACCTTACTCAAACTCTTCCAGAAAATTGCAGAAGAAGGTAAACTTCCAAACTCATTCTATGAGGCCACCATCACCCTAATTCCAAAACCAGACAAAGATGCCACAAAAAAAGAAAACTACAGGCCAATATCACTGATGAACATAGATGCAAAAATCCTTAACAAAATTCTAGCAAACAGAATCCAACAACATATTAAAAAAATCATATACCACGACCAAGTGGGCTTTATCCAAGGAATGCAAGGATTCTTCAATATCTGCAAATCAATCAATGTAATACAACACATTAACAAATTGTAAGATAAAAACCATATGATTATCTCAATAGATGCAGAGAAAGCCTTTGACAAAATTCAACACTCATTTATGATTAAAACTCTCCAAAAAGCAGGAATAGAAGGAACATACCTCAACATAATAAAAGCTATATATGACAAACCCACAGCAAGCATCACCCTCAATGGTGAAAAATTGAAAGCATTTCCCCTGAAATCAGGAACAAGACAAGGATGCCCACTCTCACCACTACTATTCAACATAGTGTTGGAAGTTTTGGCCACAGCAATCAGAGCAGAAAAAGAAGTAAAAGGAATCCAGATAGGAAAAGAAGAAGTGAAACTCTCACTGTTTGCAGATGACATGATCCTCTACATAGAAAACCCTAAAGACTCTACCAGAAAATTACTAGAGCTAATCAATGAATATAGTAAAGTTGCAGGATATAAAATTAACACACAGAAATCCCTTGCATTCTTATATACTAACAATGAAAAAACAGAAAGAGAAATTAAGGAAACAATACCATTCACCATTGCAACAAAAAGAATAAAATACTTAGGAGTATATCTACCTAAAGAAACAAAAGACCTATACATAGAAAACTATAAAACACTGATGAAAGAAATCAAAGAGGACACAGACAGATGGAGAAACATACCGTGTTCATGGATTGGAAGAATCAATATTGTCAAAATGGCTATTCTACCCAAAGCAGTCTATAGATTCAATGCAATCCCTATCAAGCTACCAATGGTATTTTTCACAGAACTAGACCAAAGAATTTCACAATTTCTATGGAAATACAAAAAACCTCGAATAGCCAAAGTAATCTTGAGAAAGAAGAATGGAACTGGAGGAATCAACCTGCCTGACTTCAGACTCTACTACAAAGCCACAGTCATCAAGACAGTATGGTACTGGCACAAAGACAGAAATATAGATCAATGGAACAGAATAGAAAGCCCAGAGATAAATCCACGAACCTATGGACACCTTATCTTCGACAAAGGAGGCAAGGATATACAATGGAAAAAAGACAACCTCTTTAACAAGTGGTGCTGGGAAAACTGGTCAACCACTTGTAAAAGAATGAAACTAGAACACTTTCTAACACCATACACAAAAATAAACTCAAAATGGATTAAAGATCTAAATGTAAGACCAGAAACTATAAAACTCCTAGAGGAGAACATAGGCAAAACACTCTCCGACATAAATCACAGCAAGATCCTCTATGACCCACCTCCCAGAATATTGGAAATAAAAGCAAAAATAAACAAATGGGACCTAATGAAACTTAAAAGCTTTTGCACTACAAAGGAAACTATAAGTAAGGTGAAAAGACAGCCCTCAGATTGGGAGAAAATAATAGCAAATGAAGAAACAGACAAAGGATTAATCTCAAAAATATACAAGCAACTCCTGAAGCTCAATTCCAGAAAAATAAATGACCCAATCAAAAAATGGGCCAAAGAACTAAACAGACATTTCTCCAAAGAAGACATACAGATGGCTAACAAACACATGAAAAGATGCTCAGCATCACTCATTATTAGAGAAATGCAAATAAAAACCACAATGAGGTACCATTACACGCCAGTCAGGATGGCTGCTATCCAAAAGTCTACAAGCAATAAATGCTGGAGAGGGTGTGGAGAAAAGGGTACCCTCTTACACTGTTGGTGGGAATGCAAACTAGTACAGCTGCTATGGAAAACAGTGTGGAGATTTCTTAAAAAACTGGAAATAGAACTGCCATATGACCCAGCAATCCCACTTCTGGGCATACACACTGAGGAAACCAGATCTGAAAGAGACACGTGCACCCCAATGTTCATCGCAGCACTGTTTATAATAGCCAGGACATGGAAGCAACCTAGATGCCCATCAGCAGATGAATGGATAAGGAAGCTGTGGTACATATACACCATGGAATATTACTCAGCCATTAAAAAGAATTCATTTGAACCAGTCCTAATGAGATGGATGAAACTGGAGCCCCTTATACAGAGTGAAGTAAGCCAGAAAGATAAAGAACATTACAGCATACTAACACATATATATGGAATTTAGAAAGGTGATAACGATAACCCTATATGCAAAACAGAAAAAGAGACACAGAAATACAGAACAGACTTTTGAACTCTGTGGGAGAAGGCGAGGGTGGGATGTTTCGAGAGGAATCGGGTGGAGAGGGAGGTGGGAGCGGGGATTGGGATGGGGAAGACGTGTAAATCCATGGCTGATTCATATCAATGTATGACAAAACCCACTGAAATGTTGTGAAGTAATTAGCCTCCAACTAATAAAAAAATTAGAAAAAGAAAAAAATAATAAAAAGATATCGTGGAGTGAAAGAAGGCATTGTGCACAGAGTTACGATTCGTCTATTCTTTTTTATTATTTTTCAGTTGGAGGAAAATTGCTTTACAGTGCTGTGTTGGTTTCTGCCATACCGCAAGGGGAGTCAGCCATAACTATACATAGATCACCTTCCTCTAGAGCCTCCCAGCCCTCTAGGTCATCAGAAGAGCCAGGCTGGGCTCCCTGAGTGATGCTGCGACATCCCACCAGCTGTCTGTCTTACACATGATGGTGCGTATCCGTCGATGCTGTTCTCTGCACTCGTCCCACTCTCTCCCTCCCTCACCGTGTCCACAAGTCTGTGCCCCGCACCTCTGTCTCCAGTCCTCCCCTGCAAACAGGTTCATCAGGGCCATTCTTCTAGATTCCACGTACAGACGTTAATGCACATTTGCTCTTCTCTTTCTGACTTACGTCACGCTGTGTAACAATCATCTGCTCACTCGTCCATCTTCCATGCTCGTCGACCCCTTACAGGTTGCGACCTTCAGTAGGTCTTCTCTGTGTTTTAGCGCACACCGCTCTCAGCCAGGCATGCTCACTGACCCGCACCACCAAGCTTTCAGCACAATCCTCTAATCTACCTAGCGGAAACGCAGATCAAAATATCTGAAACTCAAGGGAAAGTCAGTGCCAAAAACATGAGAGGAAAAAAACTGTCAAGAATATTGTGCAGATGTATGACTTTATGATATATTGTTGCATTTATCACCAATCAACTTTGACTCAGTCTATAAATGACATACTGCTCTTCTTGGGCCAGTAGAACTCCTTTTCCCCTGATCCCTGCATCATACATCTCTGGAGCACATCTCCTCTGAGTTCTTCTTAAAAATGTCACGGAGGGATCAAGGGCTATAAGAGTCACTCCCAGTCAAAAGTAGATGCTCTTCTTCCACCTGGCGCCTACTTCCTTTGATCCCAACTGTAGCCAGAAGGGTTGCATCCATTTTATTGAGGACACGCACCATCAGCATTTGCCATTTAAGCCCACAGTAATCCTGTAATGTTGGCACTCTCACGGGCTCCATTCGTGGCTTCAATGATGTTAATTCTCCCAGGATCTTACAGTGGCATCAAAGCTGTCTGGCTCCAAAGACACTGCCATGCTCTCATTTAACTCAGAAGGGCTTTTCTCAGGCTTTCCCCCCACCTAGGCATTTCCTCTCCTTTACTGCCTCCAAAATCAGCAGCAACATGTTTCATGATTTCAGGATCCTGAACATTTGCAGTCAGAATCTCTGTCAGGAATGGTCCCTAAATTGATACCATCACCTTTTTCATCCGGAGGCTTACTCCAAAAAGAGCAGACACGTTGAGCAGCAGCCTCTTGGCTCTCTCTGTAGATATTAATTACCAATGATGGTTGCAGGTGAAGATGGAGGAAGAAGCAGACACAGAACACTGAAACTTCTGCCCGCGGAAAGCTCTGAAAGCCGTTCGGCATTAGCTGAACAATGACTCGTCAACAAAAAGACCACATTAAAGAAGATAGCTTTAATAAAATGTTGATGAGCTCCTTTAATCCAAAGGTTAGTAACCAGGAGCACTTCCAAAATGGTATTTCGCTGGTACCTCAAAGCTGTCAACATGAAACTTACTTCCCAAACCCTGACCCTGTGCATCAACCAGAGTGTGGCAGTTCTCAGATTCATGCTGCCTTGTTGCCATCGATGGTAATTAAAACACATTTACATTCATCATGAACATAAACTGATCAGGGAATGAATTTCTTCTAACGCATCTTGCTCACAAAAGATGATCTCCTTATAAGAATTATGATTCTATAGAATTATTAGCTTTTTTTTTTTTTAACGAGAGCATCAGTGTCTCCTTCAGGACATTTGTGTCTTTGGTATTAAAGAGAGAACTAGATTAATCCTATATTAATCCTGAGAGCTCTAATCCTCTTTTTATTTTCAAATCTCTATCAGTGCAGCGTGAGCAGCGTTTAAACCGTCATCTCATCTTCTATTTGCCAGTGTTTTACACACCGAGATTTTTTTTTTCTAAGGACTCTACCGTCTTATGATCACATTTACCCTGCTCCCTGGAGGCTTCTGAGTCAGTCCAAAAAAAGAGAGCAAACTGGATTTCAGAGTGGCTCCCAGCCCTGCGAAGTCACTGCCAGATAACCTCCAGCTTTAATGCAGTAGCTTGGGAGTTCCCACCGCCAGTGACTGCTGCCAACAGTGGGTCTCTGCAAAAGCCTTTGCTTCCGCCCTCAGAGCAGGAAACTCCTCGTTGGTTTATCAGCTGTGACTGCCAGCAGGCATTCGCTGTAGGTAGGGAGTCTCAAAAGTGCAATAACAGAACCGGCGCTGGCAGAGGCCTCCCCAAAATAATTGAATCTGCGTGTCTGGGAACTCAGTGCTTTGACTCTGGATGGCAGGCGGGCTTGGCCCCCCTCGCTTCAGTCAGGCCTGTAACTGGACCAGGTCGAGTAATTACACGTGGAGTCATGCCAACCCCCATCTGTGTCTTCCAGCTGGGACTTAAGTTGGGGGAAGAAGATGCCTTTTCATCCGCAGGATCTCCGCCAAACTGACCCGTCCCTCACTGCCACCAATGTTTATGATATTATAATCACCAGCAAACTATTTCAGAGAATCTATGCGGTGGAGGGTGGTATGCTATCATTTCCTAACAACCAAAGTTTAGCAAACTTTCTATGCGTCTCCAGGGAATTCTCTGTTAGGCTCACACACAGACCTCCCTGAGAATCTGCTGGAGAGAATAGGAAAAGAGCTGTTTCATTCTATAACATTTAAGCCAAATTTCAGTTAAAAAATTCTTTGAGAAAATCGCCTTAATTTGTAAAACAGATTTCAAATAAATATATCAATGCACATAGCATTCAGTCCAGTGTTTGCACACGAAATCCTAGCTGTGAATTGCTATTATTTTACTATATTCTGACTCTCTTAAAGAACAGACGCATGCATTTTCAGAACAACTGGAAGTGACTGGTGATGACATACCTCTGTCCAGTGTCAGGTCGGGGGAAGGAGAGAAGGAGCACATTGACTGTCTGCCGAAACCCAACGTGAACAGCTGTAAATAAATGTACAACTAGATACTTCATCATTTACAAAAAGCTCTGCTTCTAACCTGCTGAGGGTACGACACAGCCTCTGTCAACATCCTGGCTGAACGTGTGGTTAGTTACATTTGTGCTGCTCCTGGATAAAGAGGGTGGTGACCATCAGCCCCCTAGAGGCTGCCCTAAAGCAGGGCTCATGCAGCTCAACTGGAAAGAATCCGCCTGCAATGCGGGAGACCCCAGTTGGATTCCTGGGTTAGGAAGATCCCCTGGAGAAGGGAATGGCTACCCATCTCCAGTATTCTGGCCTGGAGAATTCCATGGACTGTATAGTCCCTGGGGTCTCAAAGAGTCAGACAATACTGAGTGACTTTCACTTTCACCAACCTCTGGGATCTAAGGCCTAGTGATCTGAGGTGGAGTTGATGTGCTAATAATAGAAATAAATGCACAATAAATGAATGTGCTTGAATCATCCCAAAACCATCTCCCCACCCCCCTGTCTGTGGAAAAACTGTCTTCCATAAAACTGGTCCCTGGTGGGAAAAGATTGGGGATTGCTGTCTTATAGAAGGGATCTGAGAGTTCCTCTTTGCCTACCTACCCCCTTGGTGGAAGCAGACTGGACCCCAGCATGTCCGCTTGGATGGAGACCTCCGCTAGATCTTGACTTGGCATCTAGAAGTGGTTCCAAGTGAGGCTGGGACCCCTGGAGATGCCTAAGTGCCACCCAGCAACCTTCTCCCAAACCACCCAAATTCCCCTTTTTCCTAACCGGTGTGTACCTCTCAGTCACTACGTCGGGTCCGACTCTGAGACACCATGGACTATAACCCACCAGGCTCCTCTGTCCATGGGATTTTCCAGGCAAGAGTCCTGAAATGGGGTGTCATTTCTTTCTCCAGGGGATCTTCCTGATACAGGGACTGAACCCGCATCTCCTGCATTGGCAGCAGGTTCTTTACCACCGAGCCACCCGGGAAGCCTCCCTAATCTATACCCCGTGGACCTTGGACCTTAACCAGTGGGTCTCCCCCTGCCGTGTCCTGGCTCCCCTCCACCCAGGCTCAGCCCCTCGCGCACCTTCAGTTTAAGGCTTCTGGAAAGGGGGCAGCACCACACCTGGGCCCAAGTCATCCCCAAGATGCAGGAAAAGGTGCAGAGTGATGCCAGGCCTGCAGCCGTCACCAACCGAGGTGGCGCCGTCAGAAGGACTCTCTGGGCAGCAGCACACTTGCTTCCGGTTGGGTGTCTGCTTGTTTATCTTCTAAGAAAGCCACATGCTAATGGGAGTCAAGTGAAAACCAAAAGTCTTTAATTAAGAAAGGAAGCCAGTGCCCCCGGGGCTGCTGCTAATTATATTTGGATTTAACACCGATGATCTAGTCTTTGTCTAGAATAGTGGCTCTCAGTCTTGGCTATGCAGACTCACCTGGGGAGTGTAGAAAATTCCTGAAACCCCCACCACACACCAGACAATTGAGTCAGAATCGCTGAAGGTGAGGCCCAGGGGTTGATCATTTCCAAGGCTCCCAGGGGATCCCAGTGTGTGACCCAGGTTAAGAACCACTAGTCTGGAAGAACCTTCTTTAACTAGTTTTTAATCCTTCTCATTTCAGCAAGTTTACATAAAGGAGCTCCCTGGTGGTTCAGCAGTAAAGAATCCACCTGCCAATGCAGGAGGTGTGGGTTCAATTCCCTGGGAAGACCCCCTGGAAGAGGAAATGGCCACTCACTCCAGTATTCTCACCTGGGAAATCCCACGGACAGAGGAGCCTGGCGGGCCACAGTCCAGAGGGTCACAAAAGAGTCAGACATGACTTATCGACTGAACAACAACAAATACAATGCAATGCATTTCTTCATGCAAAAATTATAATAAAAATAATAACTAGTATCCCCCACTAAGAGTTCACTCTTCCAGGAGGATGAGATGTATAAAAGTTAAGGATGATGAATTCCATCAAAAGGAGGTAAAACATATGCACTAGAAAACCCAATGGGACTTGATGTTTGCAAATATCTATAAACTGACAGATTTCAATATGCAAAGAAGATGTCTGGAAGGATAAACATCAAACTTCTAAATGTGATCCCATCTGGGGTGTGGAATGAGATAAGAAAGAACGGCCTTTTATTTTTTAATATTCTTCATTTTTGAAATTATTATAAGGAAGATGTGTTTTAAAATTTTAAAATGCAAACTCAATGAGGAAAATTTCTTTGCAATTTGAGATTTTTGAGCTGGAAGTTAGGACTTGGGATTGCAAACTAAGGCTTTACCCAGTGACAAAACATGGGTAGGATAGAATAATAAAAGAAACAGTAATCACTCAAACACTTGGAAGAGCAAAATTCTGGCAGATTAATATAAATGAGCTACAGAAAATTCACTTTTTAAAGGTAGCCAAGTCTATTCATTGAGAATAGGCAAGAGTCATTCTTTATGGTTGTACAGAAAAACTATCTGAAGCTAAGGGCCAGAAAACTAAATGTGTAGTAGGTTTTGACTCTGGCAGAAAGATGACAGAGGAGGAAAGAAAATGGAGGGGGGGGGGGCGGGGGGGGCCTGGAGAAGGAAATGGCAACCCACTCCAGTGCTCTTGCCTGGAGAATCCTGTGGACAGAGGAGCCTGGTGGGCTGCTGTCCATGGGGTCGCACAGAGTCGGACACGACTGAAGTGACTTAGCATGCCTGCAATGCATTGGAGAAGGAAATGGCAACCCCCTCCAGTGTTCTTACCTGGAGAATCCCAGGGACAGAGGAACCTGGTGGGCTGCCGTCTATGGGGTCGCACAGAGTCAGACATGACTGAAGTGACTTAAAAACAGCAGGTTTTGACTCTGGCAGAAAGATGACTGGAGGAAAGAAAGTAGCTGTGATCAGAAAGAGACTGAGTGGCACAGAGATGCGAGAATTAAAGTCAATGAGGAGCTGGCTGAGCATCCAAGGAGCAAGACGGACTGCGCCCAATTTCAGAACCGGTGAGGAGGAGGAGGAGACCAAGATTTTCAGCCACAATTACCCTACACCAGACGGAGAGCCGGAAAACAGCCACAGTGCCCCTAACTACAGTCCACGCAGGGGGCCAGGGGAGGGTGCTCACCACACAGCAGGCTGTGGGGCGTGTGGCCTGGGGCAGGGTCCTGCTGAGGGACAAGCCTGGCTGTCAGAGACACGAGGAGAGCAAAGTGGCCCTTCTTTCCTTCCACTTTTTAAAGGTTTGAAAGAGAATTAGATGTATTTATGGTATACATCATGTCTTGATAGGCACAGTGAAATGACTGCTACAGTCAAGTTGATACATTCATCGCCTCCTCACATACGTAGTTACCAGTGTGCGTGTGTGTGTTTGTGTGTGTATGTGTGTATGTATGTATGTGTGTGTTTATCTGTGTTTGTGTGTATGTGTGTATATGTGTACGTATCTGTGTGTTTGTGTGGGGGGGCATGTGTGTATATGTGTGTCTGTGGGAGGTATATGAGTATGTAGTGCAAGCTCGTGTGTGTGTATATGTATGTGTGTGTGTGTTTGTGTGTGTATATGTTTGTCTATGTTTGTGTATGTGTGTGTATTTGCATATGTGTATGTTTATTGTTTGTGTGTATGTGTGTATATGTATGTGTATGTGTATTTGTGTATATGTGTGTTTGTATGCGTGGGTATATGAGTATGCATGTGTGTGTGTTTATGTGTCTGTGTATGTTGCATATGTGTGTATATGTGTTTGTGTGTATATCAGTGTGTGTGTATATGAGTATGTGTGTGTGTATATATGTGTGTGTATGAGTGTGTGTGTGTGTAAGTGTGTGTGTGTATACAAGTGTGTGTATATGAGTATGAGTGTGTGTGTGTTTGTGTGTGTATGTGTTTGTATGTATATGAGTGTGTGTATGTATGTGCATGTATGTGTGTGTGTTTATGTCTGTGTTTATGTGTGTATATGTGTATGTGTGTGTGTGTTTGTGGGGGGGGGCATATGTGTTTATGTGTGTCTGTGTGTGGGGGAGTATATGAGTATGTAGTGCATGCTCGTGTGTGTGTATTTGTATACATGTGTTTGTGTGTATGTGTATTTGCATATGTGTATGTTTATTGTTGTGTGTATATGTATATGTATGTGTTTTTGTGTATACGTGTGTTTGTATGTATGGGTATATGAGTATGTATGTGTGTGTGCTTATGTATTTGTGTATATTGCATATGTGTGTATATGTTTGTATATGAGTGTGTGTGTATATGAGTATGTGTGTGTGTATGTGTGTTTGTGTTTGTGTGTATATGAGTGTGTGTGTGTATAAGTGTGTGTTTGTGTGTATATGAGTGTGTGTGTGTATGAGTGTGTGTATGAGTGTATGTGTGTTTGTATGTGTTTGTGTATATGTGTTTGTATGTATATGAGTGTGTGTGTGTGTGTGTGTGTGGTGAAAGCAATTGAGATCCACTCTGGCAGCAAGTTCCCAGTGTACCACACAGTATCACTAACTGTGGTCACCATCCTGCACATTCGCATCAGCGTGGATGAGCCTGGAGGAGCTGTGCGGAGGGAAATAGGCAGACACAGAACGCCAAACCCGGCCCGGTCCCGCCTCCCTGCAGAGCCTACAAAAGCCGAGTTCCCAGACACAGACCCACGCCGGGGACAGGAGAGGGGACGCTGGCCCGCGGCAAAGCCGCAGCCCTGCAGGAGGGGCGGGACCCCGCTTCTGACACCATCTGGAGGCGGGCTTGTAGGAGCGGGCAGCTCAGAGTGCCGTCTGCAGAGAAGCAGGAAGGGTGAGCCACGAATCACAAGGGCCGCGGAGCCCCCAGGACCCCGCGAGAGGCCCGGGCCTGACCCGCAGAAGGGAGAGAGCCCGCCAAGTGAGGAACAGCCCGGGCGGCTGCGGCGCCCTCTGAATCCCAGTCCGCCTGTGTCCTGCGATTTCCTCCCTTTCCCAAGAGCCGGGGCGGAGCCCCTGCTGGACTTCTTGCTCCGTGGGGCTCTGGCTCCGGGAAGGAGGGGAGGGCAGCGGTGGACGCGGGTCCCGGAGGACGGTCACCGTGGACCCGCCTTAGCAATGCCCAAGCAGCTTTTAAATACGCCAGCTCCTGGAGTGCTTGCCAAACCCACGGACCAGAATGTCAAGGGGGCGGGGCCAGGGACCGAGCGTGTGCCCACCACCCAGGTGGTGCGTGCCGCCGTGTCTGCTCGGCTGAAAGGCGCAGTGAGCTGGAACAGGTAACCTGAGAGATGCCATCAGCCTCCCGGGTCTCCTGGGACTCAGGCAAGCCACTTCACATGTCCCCATCTCGGGCCAAATGCCTCCTGCAGGGTCTCCGGCACAGAGCAGTCCTCAATGATAGATAAGCACCGTTTGGTCACCGTGGGCATAAGTAAAAGTGGCCTGTCCCCCTTCACCCCATCTGTCTAGCAGCACAAATTGCACCTTTTTTCTCAACGTGCTTTGATGTACACCTCTGATTCTTCTGACTTCTAAAACAGTGGGTATTTTTAATATCTTTATGGAGATGATTTATGTAAGTCACAGTAATGTAAAGACAAGGATTTTTTTCTCTTGAGGAGAAAACAAGATGAAAGCAACAGGAAACATCCTACTTTTTGCCTCGTCTCAATCAAGAAGATATTTCATTGCTCCCATATAAACTGTCTCAGGCCAAACACCCTCCATCACACCTGTATCATCTTCCCCATCATATCCACAGTGGCTAGTGCAGTGATAAGAAATCTTAATTCCAGTAATGAACCATTTACTTCTGTTGGGGGGGAAAAAAATCTAATTTGTAGTTAAAAGTATTCTAAATATGTAGATGAAATAGCTTCTTGCTAAGCAGTTGAGGGAAATTATATACAAGGCCTTGAAGAAATTTGTTAGACATCAATGATTTAAATATGCATAAACTAGAACTAATGAGATGTATGAGAATTATTAGTTAATAACAGAGATAGAGGAAATGAGTGCTGATCTGAAAATGCAAGGATGTGAAGGGGGACACAGGAAACTGGGGGTTCGGGGGAGGGTCCTGGCAGCTCTGGCCTGACTCATGCCGTGGTGGGGTGGGGGACACAGTATGCAACCCCCCTAAGTGTGACCATTAATCCTCTGTGTCATCGACTTGATTGGGCCACAGGACACCCAGGTATTTGGCTAAACATTATTCTGGGTGTGGCTGTGAGGGTGTTTTTCTAGATGAAGTTAGAAAAGTTTTCTAACTTTGAATTGGTCTCAGTAAAATAGCTGGCCCCTCCCAACATGAGCAGACCTGATCCTGAGGGTCTGGACCAAACAAAACAGCTGACGAGTGGAGAATCCAAGCTCTCTGGTGGACTGATTTTAAGTTGGGACATGGGTTATCTCCTGCCTCAGGACTCAGACTGGACCCAGAACAGACACTGCCAGCTCTTCTGGTTCTCAGGCCTTTGGACTTGGACTGGAACTTTTCCTCTGTCTCCAGCTTGCCTTGTATACAAGTATATAAATATAATAATTTATAATAAATATGCATATATGTATAATAACAATTTACATTATAATAAATAGGTTATAGCCAATGAAAATAAACAAATTATGTTATTAAATATACATAAGAAATTATAAGAATATATATGTATGTGTGTGTGTGTATATATACATATATATATATATATGTATAAGTAAGTGTTATTCGCTCAGATGTGTCCATCTCTTTGCACCTCCATGGACTGTAGCCCACTCCTCTGTCCATGGAATTCTCCATGCAAGAATACTGGAGTGGATTGCCATTCCCTTCTCCAGGGGCTCTTCCTAACCCAGGGATTGACCCAGGTCTCCCACACTGCAGGCAGATTCTTTACCATCTGGGCTACAAGGAAGCAGCTTTTTTTTAATATATGTATATATAGATATACATACATACACCCTTATGTTCTGTAGAACTCTACAACTCTAGTCTGTAGAACTCAGACTAATACACTGGGTGTGTGTGTCTTAATTTCTAAAATGAGGAAATCGCATCAAGTGTCCTCAAGGCCCTGTTCATTTGCACATTCAATGGGATTTGAACAGGGACTCTCCTGTGATTCAAACTTCTTTGGAAAAACCACCAAGTATAACCAGTTAGTAACTGTGTGACTCTAAGGAAATCACCAGCCCTCTCTGATGCTTAGCTTCTCAGTGAAACGAATCAGTTATTCACAAACCCCATTCCTAAGAGCTTGCAGGGAACATCACACTTTGGTAGGTAAACTTTGCATGTGCCACTTTTTGGGCCTTTGTTTACATTAGTTAAAGCCTATGGAGTTTAAATATTGACCTGGCAAACTCAACTTCTTTAAAATGCAGTGGACTGAAAATAAGGACAAATACTATTTCAAATCAGCGTTGTGATTGAGTTTTGGCAACACAGTCTAAAGGATGGGTGGATTACTTCTGAAACAAACAACCCAGGGCTGCTCCTCCAGGACTGTTCCCGTCTGTGCTGTTACATCTGAACCACTGAGACCCGCTGCGCAGGGAGATGCTTCTCTCTGGACCGAAGCCGACAAGACCCAGCTTGAGCAGGGATGGAAAACCCCACTCCCCTTCTGTGCCACCATCCTCCTTCAGTGGTAAGAAGTCACAACTAGTTGACTTCCCTATCTGGCTAGAAATCCTCCTTTCCTTCCCTTCTGCATCTTTATTCATTCAATCAATCATGTACTGGGTGCTGTGAGCCTGCACTGATCTGGGTGCTTGGGATCCATCGGTGAATAACACAAAGCAGGACTCCTGCCCTCTACATTCTAATGGGGAAGATAAAGACAACAGACATCATAAATATGTAAATAACAGCAATCTTGAAGGTGGTTAAGTGCTCTGGAAGAAGCAAAAATACAGCAGGGAAAACCAGCACTACCTAACTTGAGCAGAAGCAAAAAGAGGGACTTCCCTGGCCATTCAGTTGTTAAGACCCAGTGCTCTGAATGCACGGTGCCCAGGTTCAATCCCTAGTTGGGGACCTAAGATATTGACTCATGGGCACAGCCAACTTTTTTAAAAAAGCACAAAGAATAATTGGAGATCTCTCTCTCACACACACACATACACACACACACACACACACACACACACACCCCTCCAGTCCATTCCCATTACAAAACTTCTTTACCTACAATATTATTCGATGCCACACATCACCTTTGAGAAAGGTATCTTGTTTCCTACATTCACCAGTTTAGGACTCCACTTTCTCCCCTCCCAGGGGATGCAGGATGACAACTCTGCATTAATTAGATCCATGACCCAGAACGTAACATCACTTTCAGATGGTACCACGCCAGTATAATGAGGACGTTTTCCTAGCTTTCCAAAGTCAGGTTGTGATCCTTTTATAACCTGCTCTTTCACATAAGCTTCAATAGGACTTCTGCTGAGTCTGGATAGGGACTTGGGAGTATTCAGGATGGTTTGTACTTTTTTCATAACATTCAAGGGAAACCATCGATCATTCTTCCGCCCCTAAACTAGTGCGGATTTTTGCCTTAAGCACTGTGCTTCTCCTCTGTGATTTTAGCTGATTTCTTCAGTAATGTTTCTTTCACCTGCCAGGATGGCTGTGCCCCTGTGTCCTGGAACATCTGATTGCTTGGCTCATGTCTCAGGCACGTTTCCCCTGAACTTCCTGATTGCTCAGATCTTGGTTCTCTTAGTTTCTTTCCTTTCTGCCCTGTTTTAAACTTCAGAGACTTTGAACTTGCATCTCCTTCTGAAGCGGCCATAACCTGTTCTATGTAAGAGCTTTGGTGCTGACTTGGATAAAGAATTAGCCCTGAGGCTGGCAAAAGTCCTGTGGTTCTGAAATCCCCACTAATAAGACTGCCCTGCAGTTAAACGGCCATAACAAACAATAATAGTCTATCCACGTTATACACCAGGATGCCCGCTGCTTTACTGACTGGCAGAAAACAATTCCCATTTCATGAAACAATAAAAATTTAAATGGAGTGTATAAACTCTCCCAAGGTCACTGCCTCTAACCTTATAACATCGGCAATGAGGGCTGTAAACCCCACCGTGGACCATTTGATTCGGGAGAAGCCAGAGCGTCCGCTGCAGTGCTGAGTGTGCGGAATTCCATCAGCGCGCGGCGCTGCCGCCCACAGACCTTGACGTCAGGAGATGGCAGGGACCTCGCCTCCCTCCCCGAGTCTGCCAGACGCCTTCCTGGCAGCTACTGCGGCCTGCCGGGCCCGCTGAGTAACGCGGCACGTCTGTGCCACCTACACTCTTGGGGGCATAAGAAGGGATCGCTCCTGGTAACTGACTGACCATCCACGTGATGGCCAGCCTCCAGGGCTCCTTCTGACACCCAGCCTCCTCCAGTGAGCCCAGGGCCTGCCAGAGAGAACTCTGTAAGATTTTAGCAACTGACAAATTCAATCACCAGTTTCTCAGTCGTAAAGACCTGCATCTCTCTTGCAAATATATATAGCAGAGGGCAAAAACTGAGTGAATCCCACAGTGGAAAGGGAAACTGAAGGGTAATCTAGCCCAGCTGCCTTCTTCCTCCATGAAAGGACTCCAAAACTATCCCAGCTAAAAGTATCAGCGTCATAAAAACATGGGGAAATACTCTGATAATATAAATACGTGGATTCAATGAAATCCCTATCAAAATAAAAGCAGGCTTTGTGGTAGGAATTCGTAAGCTGATCCTAACTGAATGTTCTTATAATGTTGCTGCTGCTAAGTCACTTCAGTCGTGTCCGACTCTGTGCAACCCCATAGACGGCGGCCCACCAGGCTCGCCCGTCCCTGGGATTCTCCAGGCAAGAACACTGGAGTGGGTTGCCATTTCCTTCTCCAATGCATGAAAGTGAAAAGTGAAGGTGAAGTCACTCAGTTGTGTTCCACTCTTAGCAACCCCATGGACTGCAGCCTACCATGCTCCTCTGTCCATGGGATTTTCCAGGCAAGAATACTGGAGTGGCATTATCAGAGAAATGCAAATCAAAACCACAATGAGGTACCATTACACGCCAGTCAGGATGGCTGCTATCCAAAAGTCTACAAGCAATAAATGCTGGAGAGGGTGTGGAGAAAAGGGAACCCTCTTACACTGTTGGTGGGAATGCAAACTAGTACAGCCACTATGGAGAACAATGTGGAGATTTCTTAAAAAACTGGAAATAGAACTGCCATATGACCCAGCAATCCCACTTCTGGGCATACACACCAATGAAACCAGATCGGAAAGAGAAACGTGCACCCCAGTGTTCATCGCAGCACTGTTTATAATAGCCAGGACATGGAAGCAACCTAGATGCCCATCAGCAGACGAATGGATAAGGAAGCTGTGGTATATATACACCATGGAATATTACTCAGCTGTTAAAAAGAATTCATTTGAATCAGTTCTAATGAGATGGATGAAACTGGAGCCTATTATACAGAGTGAAGTAAGCCAGAAAGATAAAGATCATTACAGCATACTAACACATATATATGGAATTTAGAAAGATGGTAATGATAACCCTATATGCAGAACAGAAAAAGAGACACAGATGTACAGAACAGACTTTTGGACTCAGTGGGAGAAGGTGAGGGTAGGATGTTTCGAGAGAACAGCATGTATACTATCTATGGTGAAACAGATCACCAGCCCAGGTGGGATGCATGAGACAAGTGCTCAGGCCTGGTGCACTGGAAAGACCCAGAGGAATCGGGTGGAGAGGGAGGTGAGAGGGGGGATCGGGATGGGGAATACATGTAACTCCATGGCTGATTCATGTCAATGTATGACAAAACCCACTGAACTGTTGTGAAGTAATTAGCCTCCAACTAATAAAAATAAATGGAAAAAAAAAAAAAAAAGAATACTGGAGTGGGGTGCCATTGCCTTCTCCTCTTAGAATGCAAAGGACCTCAAACAATTCTGAAAAGGAAGATCACAGGTGGAGGCCTGACACTACCCAGTTCCACGGTGATGATAAAGTCACCATAACACAACAGCGTGGTCCTGACATAGGGACAGGCACACAGACCCACGGATCAGAACTGAAGTTCCCCAAATAAACTGTTATATTCACGGTCAATTGAATTCTGACAAATGTGCCCAGGCAATTCAACAAATGGTGCTGAGACAGCTGAATAGCCACACATACACACACACAAAACTGAAAACCTCATCATACATCATACATCAAAATTAATTCAAACTGGATTATACTTTTAACTGCAAGAGGTAAAACTATCAAACTTCTACAAGAAAACAAAAGAGAAAATTGTAGTGACCCTGGGTAGGGCAAAGTAGAGTCAAGTAGTCGTACTTGACTCTCAAGTACGACACCAAAAGCATAATCCATAAAAGAAAAAAATTAATAAAACTCTTGCAAATCATATACCTGATAACATGAATTACATTCAGAATGAAGAACCCATAACTTAACGGGCAAAAGATGTGAACAGACATCTCAACATGGAAGATACACAAATGGTTAAAGAGTACGGGAAAAGCTGCTCCTGAGGAAATTCAATTTATTTTTAAAACCCCAGTGAGAACCAGTCCACACCAGCATGACTACTGTCAATAAGAGAGACGATGACGAGTGTCAGCAAGCACATGAACAAACCTGAACCCTCACGCATTGCTGGTAAGGATGAGAAATGGTGCAGCCGCCATGGAAAATAGTCTGGTGGTATCTTAAAAACTTAAACACAAATGTATTGCACAACCTAGCAATTCAACTTCTGGGATTTAACCCAAATGAAAACATGTGCATGAGTGTTTGCAGCAACAGCATTCATAATAACCAAAAACAGATGAACGGTTAAACAATATGTGGCATATTCATACCACGGATGGTTATCCTGATAATTAAAATGAATGAGCTATTGCTACAACACACTAGAACATATGCTACATGCATGAAGCCAAACACAAAAGACTACACACTGTATGATTCCACCTATCTGAAATATCCAGAAAAGGCTAATTTATAAAGACTGAAAGCACATCAGTGGTTGCCTAGGGTTAAGTGGTGGTGGAGACAAGAATTAACTGCAAATGAGCAGGAGGTTACACTTGGAGGGATGGAAATGTTTCCAAACTGGATTGTGCTAATTGTTGTACAAGTCTATACATTTATCAAAAATCATTTGACTGTACATTTACAAAGGGTGGGTATTACAGTGTATACATTAAACCTCAATAAAGGTGTTTGATTAAAAATCTAACCGTATGTATGTCAGTCAGTTCAGTTGCTCAGTCGTGTCCGACTCTTTGAGACCCCATGAACCGCAGCACGCCAGGCCTCCCTGTCCATCACCAACTCCCAGAGTCCACCCAAATCCATGTACATCAAGTCGGTGATGCCATCCAATCATCTTATCCTCTGCCATCCCCTTCTCCTCCTACCTTCAATCTTTCCCAGCATCAGGGTCTTTTCCAATGAGTCAGGTCTTTGCATCAGGTGGCAAACGTAACAGAGTTTCAGCTTCAACATCAGTCCTTCCAATGAACACCCAGGACTGATCTCCTTTAGGATGGACTGGTTGGATCTTCTTGCAGTCCAAGGGACTCTCAAGAGTCTTCTCCAACACCACAGTTCAAAGGCATCAATTCTTCAGCACTCAGGTTGCTTTAGAGTCCAACTCTCACATCCATAAATGACTACTGGATAAACCATAGTTTTGACTAGATTGACCTTTGAGGGCAAAGTGATGCCTCTGTTTTTTCAATATGCTGTCTAGACTGGTCATAACATTCCTTCCAAGGAGCAAGTGCCTTTTAATTTCATGGCTGCAATCACCATCTGCAGTGATTTTGGAGCCCAGAAAAATGAAGCCTATCACTGTTTCCATTGTTTCCCCATATATTTGCCATGAAGTGATGGGACCAGATGCCATGATCTTAGTTTTCTGTATGTTGAGTTTTAAGCCAACTTTTACACTCTCCTCTTTCACTTTCATCGAGAGGCTCTTTAGTTCTTCTTCACTTTCTGCCATAAGGGTGGTGCCATCTGTTTATCTGAGGTTATTGATATTTCCCCTGGAAACATTGATTCCAGCTTGTGCTAACTCCAGCCTGGCATTTCTCATTATGTACTCTGCATATAAGTTAAATAAGCAGGGTGACCACATACAGCCTTAACATACTTCTTCCCAATTTGGAACCAGTCTGTTGTCCCATGTCCGGTTCTAACTGTTGTTTCTTGACCTGCATACAGATTTCTCAGGAGGCAGGTCAGGTGGTCTGGTATTCCCATCTCTTAAAGAATTTTCCACAGTTTGTTGTGCTCCACACAGTCAAAGGCTTTGGCGTAGTCAATAAAGCACTGGAACTCTCTTGCTTTTTTGATCATCCAACGGATGTTGGCAATTTGATCTCTGGTTCCTCTGCCTTTTCTAAAACCAGCTTGAACATCCAGAATTTCACCGTTCATGTACTGTTGAAGCCTGGCTTGGAGAATTTTGAGCATTACCTTGCTGGGGGTGAGATGAGCGCAACTGTGTGGTAGTTTGAGCATTCTTTGGCATTGCCTTTCTTTGGGATTGGAATGAAAACTGACCTTTTCCAGTCCTGTGGCCACTGCTGAGTTTTCCAAATTTGCTGACATATTGAGTGCAGCACTTTCACAGCATCATCTTTCAGGATTTGAAATAGCTCAGCTGGAATTCCATCACCTCCACTGGCTTTGTTCATAGTGATGCTTCCTAAGGCCCACTTGACTTCACATTCCAGGATGTCTGGTTCTAGGTGAGTGATCACAGCATCATGGTTATCTGGGTCATGATCTTTTTTGTACAGTTCTGTGTATTCTTGCCATCTCTCCTTAATATCTTCTGCTTCTGTTAGGTCCATACCATTTCTGTCCTTATTGAGCCCATCTTTGCATGAAATGTTCCCTTGATATCTCTAATTTTCTTGAAAAGAAGCCATTCAGTATCACAGTAATCCAAGTCTATGCCCCAACCAGTAATGCTGAATAAACTGAAGTTGAATGGTTCTATAAAGACCTACAAAACCTTCCAGAACTAACCAAAAAAAAGATGTCCTTTTCATCATATGGGATTTGAATGCAAAAGTAGGAAGTCAAGAGATACCTGGAATAACAGGCAAATTTGGCCTCGGAGTACAGAATGAAGCAGGGCAAAGGCTAATAGAGTTCTGCCAAGAGAACGCACTGGTCATAGCAAACACCCTCTTCCAACAACACAAGAGAAGACTCTACACATGGACATCACCAGATGGTCAATACTGAAATCAGATTGATTATATTCTTTGCAGTCAGAGATGGAGAAGCTCTATACAGTCAGCAAAAACAAGACCAGGAGGTGACCGTGGCTCAGATCATGAACTTCGTATTGCCAAATTCAGACTGAAATTGAAGAAAGTAGGGAAAACCACTAGACCATTCAGGTATGACCTAAATCAAATCCTTTACAATTATACAGTGAACGTAACAAATAGATTCAAGGGATTAGATCTGATAAACAGAGTGCCTGAAGAACTATGGACAGAGGTGAACATGACACTGTACAGGAGGCAGGGATCAAGACCATCCCCATGGAAAAGAAATGCAAAAAGGCAAAATGGTTGTCTAAGGAGGCCTTACAAATAACTGAGAAAAGAAGAGAAGCTAAAGGCAAAGGAAAACAGGAAAGATATACCCATTTGAATGCAGAGTTCCAAAGAATAGCAAGGAGAGAGAAGAAAGCCTTCCTCAGTGATCAATGCAAAGAAATAGAGGAAAACAATAGAATGGGAAAAGCTAGAGATCTCTCTGTATGTGGTATGTCTCAAATATTATATTACATATACATATGTGTTTCAAAAATAGTAAAACAATACTCCAAAATATTAACAATGAAAAATTTTTGTGTGGATTATGGGTGAGTTTTGTTTTCTTTGTTATGTGCATTTTTCAAGTACTCTATAAAAAGAATATACTCACTTTATAATCAGAAAAACAGAAAAGTTCTTAAGGAAGATATGAATCCCACTAAAAATAGTGCCAAAGCCTTTGACTGTGTGGATCACAATAAAATGTGGAAAATTCTGAAAGAGATGGGAATACCAGACCACCTGACCTGCCTCTTGAGAAACCTATATGCAGGTCAGGAAGCAACAGTTAGATCTGGACATGGAACAACACACTGGTTCCAAATAGGAAAAGGAGTATGTCACAGCTGTATATTGTCACCCTGCTTATCTAACTTATATGCAGAGTACATCATGAGAAATGCTGGGCTGGAGGAAGCACAAGCTGGAATCAAGATTGCTGGGAGAAATATCAATAACCTCAGTTATGCAGATGACACCACCCTTATGGCAGAAAGTGAAGAAGAACTAAAGAGCCTCTTGATGAAAGTAAAAGAGGAGAGTGAAAAAGTTGGCTTAAAGCTCAACATTCAGGAAACTAAGATCATGGCATCTGGTCCCATCACTTCATGGCAAATAGATGGGGAAACAGTGGATACAGTGGCTGACTTTATTTTTCTGGGCTCCAAAATCACTGCAGATGGTGACTGCAGCCATTAAATTAAAAGACGCTTGCTCCTTGTAAGGAAAGTTACGACCAACCTAGACAGCATATTAAAAAGCAGAGACATTACTTTGCCAACAAAGGTCTGTCTAGTCAAGGCTGTGGTTTTTCCAGTGGTCATATGGATCTGAGAGTTGCACTATAAAGAAGGCTGAGTGCTGAAGAATTGATGCTTTTGAATTGTGGTGTTGGAGAAGACACTTGAGAGTCCCTTGGACTGCAAGGAGATCCAACCAGTCCATCCTAAAGGAGATCAGTCCTGGGTGTTCATTGGAAGGACTGATGCTGAGGCTGAAACTCCGATACTTTGGCCACCTGATGCGAAGAACTGACTCATTAAAAAAGACCCTGAGGCTGGGAAAGATTGAAGGTAGGAGGAGAAGGGGACGACAGAGGATGAGATGGTCGGTTGGCATCACCGACTCGATGGACATGGGTTTGTGTGGACTCTGGGAGTGGGTGATGGACAGGGAGGCCTGGCGTGCCGCGGTTCATGGGGTCGCAAAGAGTCGGACACCAATGAGCGACTGAACTGAACTGAAACGTAGTATCAGGAAACAATATTAGTGTCAGGGAAAAAATTCCTCTAAAATACATTCTAGCATCTCCTAGGGACCTCTGCATCCCCGGGGCGCGGCTCGCCTCCGGCCACAAGCCCGGCCAGCCGCCCGCTGCCCCGCTTCCCGCCCGCCCGCGGCCCTGCCTCTTATCTGCGGCCGGCCGCTCCCGACACGCCCCCGACACGCCCACGACACGCCCACGACACGCCTCCCCTCTGCGCCCCGGCCCCGCCCCGCCTCCCATCTGTGGCCCCGCCCCACCCAGCCCCGCCCCCAGCCACTTAGCCCGGCCGGAGCCGCCAGACCCTGGTGATAAGACGACCTCCACACCTTCCCCTCCCCTCCCCCGCTGCGCTCCTGCAGGAGGCGGAACTGAGTGCAGCGTGCACTGATCTCTGCTTGAAAGCAGGAGTTGAGGACACGCCACGCCAGAATACGCCACTCAAGTACATTGATCATTTTGAGCTGAAGGCTCTTGAAAAACCGCCCGGTGCTGGGCGAGGCTGTCTCTGAACTCCCCTCCTCTGCCTAAAAACAGATTTGAGTCTGACACGATTTAGTGCCTAAACAAGTTACTAAATACCCCTTCCCCTAATAGATGGGGAATATGCTCTCAAATGTTAATGCTTTTTTGGATATTCACTTTTCCCCCTGTGACTTCCCCATGTATTTAATATTAAAAATGAATAAATTCGGGTTTCTTTTCTCAAGTTAATCTGCCCTCTGTTTATTCCAAAGACCCAGCATCAAACCTAGGAGCCAGAGGCAAAGAGTTTCCTCCCCTACCTGACCAGTCACATCAGAAAATAATAGAGAAATGACCCCCTGCCTCGGGCAGAGTCAGGAAGTGCATGGATGCTGCTAGCAGCTCTGAACTTCATCAGCTAGAACAGATGACGGACAGAGCAGGGAGTCAAAGACCCAGACCAGGTGTCAGGCCAACTCAGAATTGCAAGGCCTTGGGAGAACCCTATTCCTTTCGCTGCTCTTACTTAGTTTCTGGTGTGGCTGGAAGGTAGAATTGGGCTTGCCTAGCTTGAGGCTTGGCTGGATCCAGACCAGACCCGACTCCCCTGCATGCCTATCCCAGCAGCCTTTGTTTTCCTTCTGTCTTGGCTTGCTGCTAGCGAAAGAATTAACAACCTTAACCAGTGTGAGTTTGCTGTATGGCACAGGGCACTCAAAAAAGCCGGTGCTCTGTGACAACCTGGAGGACTCGAGGGACTCAGGATGGAGGGGACACGTGAATACCTACGGCCGATTCACACTGATGTTTGGCAAAAACCGTCACAATACTTATTAAAGGTAATTAAAGGTTTTATTAAAGCTTATTAAAGGGAATTAACCTCCCAATAAATAAATTTTAAAAAAAGAAGAAGAATTAACACCCATCCCCCAGTTGAGAGCTGACACATGAACAGACTGGGCTGTCTTCAGAGGGAGACAATCAGCTTCACAAAAACTGAATACACATAAATTGCTCATTCCCAGGCAAGGGAAACACCAGAAAACAAAGAGCAATGTTTACGGCAGCCCTGTAGCTGATATAAAACTTTACCAGCCTGTAACATTTTTTTTTTTTCTTTTTACCATTTCACTTTCTTCACAGACTCACAGCACTGTAAACATCCCAGGTAAGATCAGCATCACTAGGAATCCACAGTGATTCACTGCTGCCTGGAGCACAGAGAGCAGGGTAAGAGAACAATGCTCCTGCCTTATTGCTTTTCCTTTTACAAGGTCTGCGGTATAAACATAAGCAGCAACATATATCCGCGGCAGCCATGGGCATTCCAACACTAGGAATATTTTGTAAAATAAATAAATAAAGTAGGTTTATGGTTAAACGTGAAAAAGCATCACCAGTGTTATGAAGAGGATGATGAAGCAAGATCCATAAAAACCTTGATGTCAGACCCTGAATTTTCATTTACTGCCTCTGTGCCCTGATTCAGGTCATTTTAAGCTTTTGAATTCACATTTCCTCACCGCTAAAATGGTATAAACTCTCACCCTCCAAAACATATAGTGCTGTCATAAGGATTAAGTGATGTAATATAATACAACATGAGGTTACTAAAAAGTGCCACACAGATGTATTACACTTTCTTTTGAACGTATTTTTCATAAAGTTTTCCCAAAAAGCAAAAAAGAAGAAAAATCCTGCAACTTATTCCCTGCATTTCTTCAGTGCCTTGCCTAGTGCTAATAGATGTGGTGAGTTATTAATGTGGAGGGAGATTTAATGTGAAATTTTTATATTAAAACATTAAACTTTTGTAATGATGACATTTAAAAAAAAGAACTTGGCAGTGTTTGTATGTTGATAATAGACATTCTGAGCTGTGTCTATTCATTAAAATAAAAGTTTCCAAGACAACAAGCTGAGAATTCTTTATTCATTTGTAAGTTCTTAGTCACATTTGGCAACTATCTGAAGATTCATTAGGATAAAGTTCAAGTGTTAATATGTTCAGAATCACCTAATTTGTTAACTAGGAATAACACACTGAGAGCAAGCTGCCTGAACCCTTCAATTTATTAAATGGATAGCTCACTCTACCATGGCAAGAGGCATCATTATAAATTAAGAGTGGGATGAAAAAAATTGTAATTAATCCACTTCAGTCAGTCACATTTTTAACTTTTCTGAGAACAAAAATGATTATCTCTAGTTTTTTCCTTCCTGAGAAATTGTGACACTCAGCATGACTTGTCACTACCTAGTCAATAATGCAAGGCCTACCTGTGGTCAAAATTATCAACTGCATTTCTTTTTCGTGTTCTCAGTTTTTTTAGTTTTTTCTCCCCTCTTCTTATATCTGGGCTTCCCTGTGGTTCAATCAGTAAAGGATCTGCCTGCAATGCAGGAGACAGGGGTTCAATCCCTGGGTCAGGAAGATCCCCTGGAGAAGGAAATGGCACCCCACTCCAGTGTTCTTGCCTGGAGAATCCCATGGACAGAGGAGCCTGGTGGGCTACAGTCATGCGGTCACTAAGAGTCGGACACATCTGAGCACTGGAGGACTGTCAGTGTATCCATCAGGGCTCTCCAGAGAAACAGAACCCACACACCTACAGGCACACACAGTGCTAAGTCGATTCAGTTGTGTCTGACTCTTTGTGACTGCATGGACTGTAGCCCGCCATGCTCCTCTGTCCATGGGATCCTCCAGGCAAGAACACTGGAGAGGGTTGCCATGCCCTCCACAAGGGGATCTTCCCAACCCAGGGATCAAACCTGTGTCTCTTCCATCTCCTGCACTGGCAGGTGGGCCCTTGACCACAAGCACCACCCGAGGAGAGGTATTACAGGAACCGGCTCATGCGGCTACGGAGACCGAGAAGTCCCACCACCTACTGTCTGTTAGCTGGAGACCAGGTGTAACTCATTCTGACTCCAAGGGCCTGGGTCCAGGTGCGCTGATGTCCAAGGGCAGGAGAAGATGGACGTCCCAGCTCAGATGGATTCAGGGGAAAGAACTGGCTGAATTGCTTAATATGTGTGTGCGCACGTGTCCTCGGTCATGTCTGACTCTGCAACCCCAAGGACTGCAGCCTGCCAGGCTCTTCTGTCCACTGGATTTCCCAGGTAAAAATACTGGAGTGGGTTGCCAATTCCTTCTCCAGGGGCTCTTCCCCACCCAGGGATCAAACCCACGTCTCTTATGTCTCCTGCATTGGCAGGTGCATTCTTTACCATTAGTGCCACCTGTGAAGCCCCGGAACAGCTTAATATCCTTCCAGATTTTCTTCCACAAAGGATAGCTCCATCCTTGACACTCTATCCTAAAGCATTCTGAACTTGTTGAAACAAGATGGATGGCATCCATTTCCCACCCAGGTCATAAATAGTATATTATGATGAACCTTCAGGGAAATAATGGGGGGGGGGGGGGGGACGGCGTATGTAATTTTCCATTCCAAAAGGAAACAGCCCTAATCCTGTAATAAAATGTCCAATCAAGTAGAATAGGAAGCTGGCAAAGTTATTTTTTTAAGGTAAGTTTAACTTCTTCGCAAAAGGCTAGATTCTTTAGCTCTTGCTCATGTTGCAGGGCCTAAAATATTCTCCCAAAATAATAGACGTATCTCTTTTCCCCAAAGGCATAAAATAGTCCACGTGTTAGGAGAAAGACTGAAACCTCCAGGACAGGCAAGGCAAGATAGTAGCTATTTGCCTGAATTATCTTAACAACCGGCCCTGGTAATGAACATGGAAGTAACAAGCTACCACCAACCAGAAGAATTCAGGAAAAGATCAAAAGGAGAGAGGAGAATCCAGGTCCTACCAACCTCCCAGAACTCTCCTGGCTGGAATCCACCTCAGGAGGAACCCTGAGTCAGTGATTCACCAGAAACAACCTGGAAATTACCACCACCACCATGAAACTTTCAAACCCAGATTTGGAGCCAGGTGCCAGAACAGTCCTCCTGAGTTCCTTTCCCTTCTGTTCTCTGACCCAGGGCCCCTTCCCAACAGAAGTCTCCTGCTTTTTCAGCACGTGTATCTCCTCCCACGATTCACGTCTGAGTGTTAACACCTGGGCCCCCTCTGCGGCCCTGGAAGGAGTCCCGCCTCCTGCAACACGTCGGCTTCCAATCTGTATTCTTACAATGAGAAAGAAAGCGGTTCTAGAACTGGCTGTGTCTCTCCCCCCGCCCATCTCTGCCTTACACACCTGAAGACACTCAGGAAGCCAAGGTGCTCGGGCACGCTCCTTCGCGCACACCCCCACTGCACCCCCAAACACACCTGCCGAAGTCCGCACACGCCTACCTGAGACAGCAATGGGAGCGCTCACCACCAGGGCCGCTGGCCTGCCTCCTGGGCTTGGGGGGCAGGGGTGTCCCTTTGCAAAGGAAGCCACCCGACTTGCAAAGTGTCTGAGATGCTTTGAACGCAGAGGAGCGCGTGGACCTGCGCGGGACGCGCTGCGCCAGGATCTCGCCCTGATTCTCAAGGTGGTGACTCCGCGGTGCCGGGTGATAGTGAGCCCGCCCTGGGCGCCAGGCCTGGCCTCAGACTGCGGACTCCAAGGCCAGTCCGAGGTTCGGGGGCTCGCTCCAGACCCACGCCCGGCCCGGGTCTCCACCCGCGGGGACAGGCCGCCTCGTGCCGTCTCCACGCGCAGCCCCGGGTCCCCATCGCGTCCCGTCCGTCGCGGTGCGAGCTTCTGGCGCCGCTTCTTGGCCTCCTTCCTGGGCCTGGGGCGCGGAGCCGGCCTGGAGCCCCTCCTCAAGGCCTAGAGGCCTCGGAGGCCCGCCAGCACCGCCCCGCGCCCCGCTCCTCGCGGCGTCCACGCACGCGCTGCCCATTACCGCCCGCGGGCCGCTCCTCCCAGCCCGACCTGCAGCCTCGTAACTGACTGGCCCCCGCCTCCGGGACTGCGGGCCGGACCTGACCCAGGGCCCAGCACGGCCGCGGGGGCAGGCCTTCCAGACCAGACCTCCCCCGCTCAGGCCCCCTGGGCTCCAGGCCGAGCAAGCGAGGGGTCTCGGCAGGTGGCATGGAATGACTGTGGGGCGCAGCGGCCTTCAGGGGACAAAAGCGTGTTTGGGGCAGCAGCATCAGTGCGTCATCTTGGATTGATTTCTGTGGCTTAAAAAGGTTTTATTCTGGGGGCAGACAGATTTCTTTTTTCTTTCTTTCTGTTTTTTTGGCAAGAACCAGCCCACAGTGATCCAGCCGCTCTGAGGGCCTGCTGCCCAAAATCATGGCTAAAATATGGGACGTTATGGGAGCCACTCAATTAGGGTCAAGCAGGGTCACTAACAAGGCCGGATGGCCCAATCCCGAGCGAGTCACTGGGAGAAGGGAAACTAAGGCAGGAGGCAGATACCTGGGCTTGGAGAGGCGGTAGGTCTAACGCAGCCACCTGACACCCCTACACAGGCCCACTGGGGCCCCGTCGGCTGGACACAGCCCTCCCCGTTTCCCAGGTGTCGCTCCCCTCCCCCCCACCCCAGAACCCCAGGCTCTGTGCAGCCCTCCTACCTGGAAGCTTGTTGGCAGCGGTGCTGGGCCCAAAGTGACCACAGTCAAGTCAAGTGCTGCCCTGCCCCCCAGCCTTCTGGGCCTGGCTGCAGGGAGACCCCCCTGCCTCCAGTTCACATCTCTCTGGATTTATTACTATTTTGCACTCTTGATGCCTGCTGATAATGACAGTCTACATTGAGGGGGAAAAAAAAATCAAGCATTTGTAATTTATTTAAATTGCCATCCTTGGGTTCATTGGTAGAATAGCTCAGTAGTAAATACAGAATAATTTCTTGAAGTGACAGGGCAAAGAGGGGACTGTTATCCCAGTTCCTATCTTGGCTCAGAAACCAAGGCGCACAAACCAAGGCGCACAAACAATGCAAAGGGTGGCCTTTGCATTTGGGATCAAACAAGATCAAACAGAAGAGTGTGGTGTGGTGGTACGGTTTAGTTGCTAAGTCGTGTCCAACTCTTGTGACCCCATGGACTGCAACCTGCCAGACTCCTCTGTCCATGGGATTCTCCCGGCAAGAATACTGGAGTCGGTTGCCATTTCCTAAATGTGTCTAAAGGCCTGTGACTTCTAGATGAGAAGTCTGGCTTTTCAAGAATGAAAAGGTAATTGATAACAATTCTGTCATTCTCATGTTGATTCAATAAGGTTTTCCAGGACTTAGACAGGAGGGATCTAGATTCAATAAGGTTTTCCAGGACTTAGACAGGAGGGATCTAGTTGGGCTGACAGAGTGTGTTCTAGGATCTGAACGTTCCTGAAACACCAGGACACTTACTCAAAGACCCTTCGGGAAATCACCCTGCAACCGACACTGATTTGTGTGGCCTGATCACAGGATTTGCTGATGGTTCTGTTATAATCATTCAGAGGACTAAACATATGAACATGAAGTCCCTCTTTCGTAGCAAAAAGCAGAAATACCTGGCCAGAGAATAAAACTGGTTTTTCCCTCCTTCCCTAGATTTCACAGACCAAGAGTATTTAATTTCTTACAGGACAACTGCTTCAGGCGCCACCAGACTTCATGCTTATTATGGCAAGTCTGCAAATGAACATTTTCTTTGAAAGACCGTCAGGTGAAAATTCAGAGACTGGAACAGAAAGTCACCGTACATCTGAGATCAGGGAATGAACAAATACGACTGACTGCCTTGTTTTCTCTCCCCTTGGAGCACAGTGAAAGCAGACAGGCTTCCGTGGGTGACTGATTTGAAGGTAGCTTAGAAGTGCAGCCCAAATGCAAAAAAAAAAAAACACCCAGCCTCCACAAATCCAGGCTCTTCTTTTTCATCTTTTCTTGACATTTTGCTCCTAAAATTAGCTTTTTGATGAGAAAATTGCGGTGAGTCATACCAAAGCTAGTTAAAGGTGAGGCAAATGCCTGAGATTGAAATTGAGTTGATTCTGCTTTGCTGTGCTGAGGGCGCCTGGTAATTGGACATTGGAATTAGAGCCACTGTGACCTTTCACAATGAGCAGGGAAAAAAGGCTCCATTCAATTTGCTGGAATTTTGTCTATATTTAAAGCTCTTCTTTTGAATGAAGTAATTTACTCTTCTTTTTAAATGAGCAATACCCAGCAGCCTGTTTTTCGTGTTGTCCTGTGCATTTATTCAATCATTCCAGTTCTTTGATCAATAAAAACCAATCTATTTCTCGCTTTCTTATCACCTCTCCCTCCAAGACCGGCTTCCTTCCTCAGCTCCTCTGACGGACGCCCACTGTTTCTGGAAGTTACTGGTGTGACTTGCACTCACTGTCAAGGCCCTGAGATGCTCCTCTGCAGACACCGTCTTCCCGAATGTCTTCAGTGGCATTTGAGCATAGATTGTTTAGGGTGATTGTTTCCAAGTGGGGTGAGAGAGGGGCCCAGTTACATACCCAAAGCAAGAACAGATTCCTATTCTTTACTCTTTCCCTGTAGCACTTAGCTCATGTCACACAGCTCACCCTTTCTTTTTTATTTTCATTTTTATTTTTTGGTTGCCCCGTGTATCTTTCGGAATCTTAGTTCCCCATCCAGGGATCGAAACCAGGCCCCTGGCAGTGAGAGCACAAATTGCTAATCACTAGGTCACCAAGGAATTCCCTCATCCTCTGCATTTATTCATTTCATCATTTAACAGATATTTAGTGGCTGCTGCTATACGTTCAGCCATATTCAAGTACTTACATATTGATTCAGTATCACTCAAAACAGGAAAAAAATATCCCTGCCCTCATGGAGCTTATATTCTAGAGGGCAAGGAGAGAGGAAAGAGTAAAAATGAGTGAACTATAGAAATAAGGAAAATGTGTAAAATATGAGAAGATACTAAGAGCTATAGGGCTTCCCAGGTGGCAGAGCGATAAAAAATCTACCTGCCGATGCAGGAGATGCAAGAGACGGGGTTCGATCCCTGGGTCGATCCCGAAAGATCCCCTGCAGGAGGAAATGGCAACCCATGCAGTACTGTTGCCTGGAGAATCCCATGACAAAGGGGCCTGGCAGGATACAGGCCATAGGGTCCGAAAGAGTTGGACCCAATTGAGCGACTTAGCACACATGAGGATAAGATTAATTTACTTTCCAAGGAGAGTATCAGGGTGTAAGAGACTGATGATCATGTAAACTGGCTTTTTTTTAGCATCACCTGACACCCTCCTTTGTCCCAACAGCTCCCTTACTGAGTCACGGCCCTTCCCCCCAATCCCTGGTCCTCACAGCATCCGAGGTCCATAAAGAATAAAACCCCCATATGTGTGTGGGGAGAGGCAGTGTGTGGGGAGAGGCAGTTGTGGGTACAGAGTTTCAGTGTTATAATATGACAAAATCCTAACCATCTGTTGAACAAAGATGTGAATACACTTAAAAATGGCTTATATGGTAATTTTATATTATATGAATTTTACCACAATTTAAGTAAATAAATAAGCAAGCAAAGGCAAGTTTATATTAATTAGAAGATCCAAAGTTTTCAAAAAGTTCTAGGAATTTCTTTGAAAGATGTTTCCTCATAAATGAATATAGTCATCACGGACTATAAATCAGGGATGCATAATCCTATAGTTCAAAATCCAGAAGGTCACAGATAGTACACTAAATGTTCTATTGAAGATACAGGTTACTATAGCAGTTACAGTTAATTATACCAAAACAGTATTCATGGGGCAAGTCGAAAGCACTTCTTAGAGTAGCTAGAGTTAATTAATAATACGTTGAATTATCATTTAAAAACTATGATCCAGTGGTTGAAGCTCTGTGCTTCCACTGCAGGGGGCATGGGTTCGATCCCTAGTCAGGGAAGTTCTACTTGCTGAGTGGTACTGCCAAAAAATAAAAAAAGCTATGGCCTAGGTGAGAGACAAAGAAACTGAAGACAGAAGTTTACGAAAAGGAACATGACACCTACTGCTTCTAGAAACGGTCATTTCTCCAGAATATTCATTCAAAACACATGTAAGTACAACATGATTTTTAAATGCACATAAGCATGCTTATGGAGGAGGAAATGGCAACCCACTCCAGTATTCTTGCCTGGAGAATCCCAAGGACAGAGGAGCCTGGTGGGCTACAGTCTATAGGGTAGCAAAGAGTCGGACACGACTAAAGCCACTGACCACACAAGCATGCTTATTCACGCTACACACACACACACAGGAGCAAGTCTTGGGCCTCTAAATTAATTGCCCTAGATCTGATTATTTCCACAGCTAAGCAACATGTACTACTGTCTGAGCAAAACTGTATTTTTAAATGATCGTTGAAAGCATTCAAATAAGGCAAACACTTGAGGGACAGATGGAAAAGTGGTCATAGTGACAGGAAAGTAAGATGATGCCCAAAATAAAAAGCTGTCAGGCAGCACTTTTTTCTTCTTGGCTTCACCATGAGACATGTGGTATCTTAGTTCCCTGACTAGGGATCAAACTCGTGCTTCCTGCCGTGGAAGCCAGGAATCTTAATGGCCAGGCAGCATTTTTTGTGTGAGGGTCTTAAGAACACCAAAATAGCTAGAGTTAGAACAAAGCCCAAAACCAGATGTTCCTATCATGGAAAATACATTAATTCTGATTTTTTTTTTTCCGACTTAAAACATGGACAGTTTTCTTTAAGAAATGTTAAAATTAGGGTGGCCCTAATTTGCTGAGTCCACAGCTCTCACGTATGAAATTTGCATTCAGAAAACTTAATTTCCAAATAATGTCACACAGAATTTAAGTGGAGTATGAGCATATAAGGTGTTGCACAAGATATGCATTTTAGTAGTTGGTAAAAAGTCTGAGTTCATATAAAGATGAAAGGAACACTATACCTTGAAATAACAATAACACAATTAAAAATACTTTAGTCTTGAGAAAAGTGTATTTTAGAATTAAATTATTCAAATGTCTAAAAACACGCCGGGTGCAAGGATTTGGCATAGACTGTTGCCACTGACTAAGCGGTCACTGTTAATAAAATGTCTTCGAACTGTGCAGGAACCTGAGGTCTGGTCATTCCAAGCCACAGACTTCAGCCCTAAATAATGTTCCCCAGCCTTCCACAGGCAGAACAACAGAGACAGCAAGAGGCGGCAATAGTAATTAAATTAGCAACTTGAAAAACAAAATAAAATATTGTTTAGAAATGACATTGAGCCTCTCCTCTTTGCCCTTTTTCAACAATTTAGAATGATGAAATGCACGGAAACGCCACAAGGGGGTGCTGCTGGTAAACCGACAAGAGCCCTGCCTTGCCCACTGCAGCAACAAGGAAATCTGAGTGTCCACCCTCCTGGGATATCAAGATGAACTCGGACAGTCCACAACGGAGGGGTGAGATCTTAAGAGAGGAGTACGTTCAAGAACATTTTTCCAGAAACAGAGCACCAAGCCGTAAAGACAGGCGTGGAAAGGCAAACAGGGGATGTCAGGTCTTTCCTTCCCTTATTTTCTCATCACAGATTTAGTCATTTGAAGAAAAAAGCAATCTCTGCTTCTCTTGAACGGAGCATTAAACTTGAGACATGTTTACTCTTCATTCTCTTTGGGGAACTATCCACTTTAAAAGCAGCTCCAAAGCTCAGTGTCCTGGGGGCAGCCTTCCATGGGGACGCCCACCTCCACCCAGCCAGCCTCCAGTGACCCCGCGCATCATTTCAGTTCAAAGAGCCGTCCTCCGTCACTTTCTCAAGGGCTAAGTTAAAAAAAAAAAAAGCAAACAAACAAAAACCGAAGGTTTAAAATGCAAATCGAATTCTGAAAGTCTGAGTCGGGCTTTGTTGTGCTCAGAATTAATTCCACTATTTCTAACTTGCCCTGAAGTGAAGTTGCCAAAGAATTTGCTGAAACTTGAGGACTAGAAGCTATAAAGCTCATGATGATTTAGCTTAAAAGCTTTCCCAGAAGTGACAGTACAAAAACGAAGCTCCTCTCACAGGGCTAAGGTTTTCTCTTTTTAATAAAAGACCTGTGATGCCTTGATTTGATTATTTTTCAAGAATTATTTTCAAAATGGGCCACAAAAGTTTTTTTCTTCAGTCTTGTTAGCCTTAACCTACTATCCCCAAATCAACTGCAATTTAGCTATTTTAGCTGCTTCAGTTTTGGGGCTTTTATCCACTGCTGCTGTGAACTAAGATGGACAGGACAGCAAGGAGATCAGACCAGTCAGTCCTAAAGGAAATCAATTGAATATTGATTGATTGATTTTTGACTATTCATTGGGAGGACTAATGCTGAAGCTGAAGCTCCAATGCTTTGGCCACCTGACTCAAAGAGCCAACTCATTGGAAAAGACCCTGATGCTGGGAAAGATTGAGGGCAAGAGAAGGGGATGACAGAGGATGAGATGGTTGGATGGCATCACCGACACAATGGACATGAGTTTGAGCAAACTCCTGGAGATGGTGAAGGACAGGGAGGCCTGCATGCTGCAGTCCATGGGGTCCCAAAGAGACAGACACGACTGAGTGACTGAACAACAAGCCTTGAGGAGCATCCAGCGGCAAGTCTGGAGAGTGTGTCATCAGATACTAAAGCGATGGACACAGGCAGCATGGCTTGGGAAGAATGGGGGTTGTGTAGTTAGACAAACCCTGGAATGGGTTGAATCATGTCCTCTGAAAAGATCTGTTCACATCCCACCTCTGGGTACCTGTGTGGGTGTATGTGCTCAGTCATGTCCGACTCTTTGGGACCTTATGGACTTCAGCACACCAGGCTTCCCTGTCTTTCACTATCTCCCTGAGCTTACTCAAACTCATGTTCATCGAGTCCATGATGCCATCCAACCATCTGATCCTCTGTCACCCTCTTCTCCTCCCGCCTTCAATCTTTCCCGGCATCAGGGTCTTTTCCAATGAGTCATTCCTTTGCATCAGGTGGCCGAAGTATTGAAGCTTCAGCATCAGCATCAGTCCTTCCAATGAATATCCACGATGGATTTCATTTAGGATGGACTGGTTTAATCTCCTTGCTGTTCAAGGGGCATCCATACAAAGGGGATGAAAATAGCAACTACCCCGATGGCTGGTGTGAAGATTACAGGAGATAATTGACCACATCAACACAGTTATGTTAAATTTTGTGGATTGAAAATAAAAATTACCATGATAGGGAAATTATTAGAAGGAAAGTATGGTTTTTAAAAAAGGTAAACTTAACTGAAAAAGAAAAAGCAAAGCAAAATTGTTTAACAAGACTCCGTGGCCACCGGAGGTCAGTGTTGTTTCGAAGCAAAATCCCCATTAAGTCCCTCTGGGGGTGTAAAGGTCTTACAAGAAATGACTACATTTTCTTCTAAAAAATGTTAACTTCAATATATCTGATTTTTAGACTTACTGAGTGACAGATGGTCACAGTCTGTTAAAAAAAATAAACTTGTTAAAAAAATCAACTTGTTAAAGACATATATTTTGTGCAAAAATGAGCTTGGATCCTCCTCATTCAAAAGTAATAAGAGAAATTAAGGGAGGGGAGAAATATATGCATAAAAAACATGCACCTACTCAAATATATATTTCTGGTCTTCAGCCACTTAGTCGTGTCCGAATGTCTGCAACCCCATGGACTGTAGCCCACCAGGCTCCTCTGTCCATGGGATTCTCCAGGCAAGAATACTGGAGTGGGTTGCCATTTCCTACTCCAGCAGATCATCCCAACCCAGGGATCAAATCAGCGGCTTCTGCACTGCAGGCAGATTCTTTACCAGTGAGCCACCTGGGAAGCCCATATTATATCTATAGGTACATAGATATATTTGCAATCTTACCCAGAGCTCAGTGCCAGGGAAAAGTAAAAACCATGTCTTATAACACTTACTCTGTAACTGAAGAGGTCAGTAACACATAGCATCTCTTAAATTAAAAAATAAAAATTATAAATATTTTTTAAAATTAAAAAAAAAATGCTCTACTGCAAACAATAAAGGCAGAGATTACTACTGGTAGCATCATTTGCAATGTCTTTGCTCTAAGATTGGGAGAGTTGAGGGAAGGAGAGAAGAGACGACCTTGAACGCAGGGGTGAAAACTGACAATGAACCTGTGGGGAAACCACATTGGGGTAACTGGGGCTGGTTTGGGGGACACATTGTGTGATTCTGATGCATCCGTGTTGCCCAAGTTCCGCACTTACCTGAGACATTCGGATATTCATTCATCCACTGCTCTGGACAAAGAAATGGGCAAAAACAGAGAGATTCCCAGCCCTCACGGAGCTGTGTTAAATGAGCAAACAAATGTTTGAATATATGGTTATTTATGGTAAGAAGGGCTCGGAAAGAAAAGAGCAGTGTGGCCAGACTAGCAGTTTCCCTGGTGGCTCAGATGGCAAAGAATCTGCCTGCCATTCGGGAGACCCGGGTTTGAGCCCTGGGTCGGGAAGATCCCCTGGAGAAGGGAATGACCAGACAAGACCTCTCGGAGGAAAGTGACATTTGAGCAGAGGACCCGAGGACCATTTGGGTCATGAGTTGTGAATCAGTGTTTCGGGTCAAAGACGCCAAAGCCAGTGCAGACAGTCCACAGTGAGTGAAAAGGAAAGAAGTGCGGATGTATCCCAAGGGCAATGGGAAACCAGTTTGCACTTAAAGGCTAAAGAACCATTTTGGCTGCTATATACACAACGGATGGTCTGACGATTCAGCAAGAGTGAAAGGAGGGAGACCCAGGGATGGTTAGGCGTGCGTGTGGTATCCAGGGAGACCGCGTCTGAGATGGAGAAAAGGAAACGGGTTGCAGACATTTGGAGGGAGAGTCAGCCAGTCTTATCAGGGGATCAGACAGGGGCAGGGGGACAGTATTTCTCTTTACTCTGTGTGGACCTGTACGCTTAAGTCTCTACTGCTGAAACTTAATTGTTTCTACAGAGAAATACCAACCTTTCCTCTTAAAGAAAGAACGTGAAGTCGCTCAGTCATGTCCAGCTCTTTGCGACCCCATGGACTATAGCCTACCAGGCTCCTCCGTCCATGGGATTTTCTAGGCAAGAGTACTGGAGTGGGTTGCCATTTCCTTCTCCAGGAGATCTTCCCAAACCAGGGATTAAGCCTGTGTCTCCCTCATTGTAGGCAGATGCTTTACCACCTGAGACACCAGGAAAGCGTTTGCATTTCCTCTTAAAAGTAGAATTATTAAATTGTCACCACTTACACAAAGAAGAATCAAATAATCATGTATCCTTGATTGTTTTGATGTATGTATATAAAATAATACCAACAAAGTGCCACGGCTTTTTAATGGGAATGGAAGCAAAACTGCCTTCAGCCACATGCTTTTAAATTTAATAAAGAAAAAATGAAAAGGTGATTATTCCTTTGCCATTCTGATTTTATATCCATTGGTCAAAGTCTCTGTTGCTTTTTCTTCTCCTAGAAATAGTCATGGGAAATGGATATATTGAATCCAAAAATATTCATCCCCAAATCTATAAATTATAGTCAAATTTCATTTCTACTCTAAGGGAACATTTTCAACAATACGCAAGCACTGGGACAAGAGTGTCTGTGCCAGCCAGGCAACTGACAGGAGAAGAGATGGTCCTGTGGATGCATCTGATTCGAGAACAAGGACTAACATAAACTAAACAGGCAAAGCTTCACCCCAGATGAGTTCTGGACATGCTCATGAGATGGAGGTTACCGGGGCAAGTTGGTTTCCTTCTGGCGGAACTGGATGAGCCACGCCTGCGGGTAGAATCCTAAGGGAACATATTTCAAAAGACATTAGGTGCCAGGCGGAGACTGCCTCGGACTACAGGTGTGGGGGGCTGGGAGATATTTTTAAATTATAGGACATCATGCCAAAAAAGGCAGTTGACTGTAACAGCTGCAATTTTCCCGTAAAAGAGGAAAAGAGTTTAACACAAACAGACAAGTAGTTACTGGGCCAAATACCAGAGGTATGTCTAGATGCCCATGTTCAAGCGTGGCACAAATTACCTGGATCTGTTCCCGTGAGACTCTCTCCGGGAACTCCTCCCTGGCAGTGTCTCTTTTCCAAGGAGCAGCCCAAGGACTCTTCATGATTCTTACTGTTGTAGGAACAAATCAGGATGATGGTTGTGAAGTGAAAATGAAAGTCGCTCAGTCGTCTGACTCTTTTCCACCCCACGGGCTATATAGTCCATGGACTTCTCCAGGCCAGAATACTGGAGTGGGTAGCCTTTCCCTTCTCCAGGGGATCTTTCCAACCCAGGGGCCAAATCCAGGTCTCCTGCATTGCAGGCAGATTCTTTACCAGCTGAGTCACAAGGGAAGCCCAGGAATACTGGAGTGGGTAGCCTATCCCTTTTCCAGCGGATCTTTCTAGGACCCAGGAATCGAACTGTGGTCTCTTGCATTGCAGACAGATTCTTTACCAGCTGACCCACAAGGGAAGCTGAAAGGGCTCTGCAAAAATAAAAAGTGCAACACAATGCAAGATGATGTTATAATCTGTTATAATTTCCTTTCATGATTCATCTGTTACATTTTACCACAACTATAGGCTTCAAGTAGATAGAAGTATCATACAATTATACATTTTATATTGTGTAATAGGATTACATGGCTTATTGTGAGTACTCAATAACAAAATGAATGCTAAAATCTCCTTAAAAAAAAAAAATTTTTTTTTTTTTGCTCAGTCATGTCTGACTCTTTGTAACCCTGTGGATTATAGTCCCGCCAGACTCCTCTGTCCCTGGGAGTTTCCAGACAAGAATGCTGGAGTGGGTAGCCATTCCCTTCTCTAGGGGAATCTTCCTAACCCAAATATTGAACCCAGCTATCCTGCATTGCAGGCATTTTCTTTACCATCTGAACTACCAAAGAAGCCCCATACTTATTTTGATCTCATCCCAAGTCCTGAAATCTGATTTAGGACAGGATCAAGACATATGTATTTTCACAATTCTCTAGGTTCTGATGGGCACATCAGCTTCTGAATCTCTGCACTGTTTTAATAATATTAGGTAGAGTGAAGTGAAGTTGCTGTCATGTCTGACTCTTTGCGACCCCATGAACTGTAGCCTGCCAGGCTGCTCTGTCCATGGGATTTTCCAGGCAAGGTACTGGAGTGGGTTGCCATTAGGTAAGATTGTGGTAATAAATAAATGTAATTTATTTTCATGTACATATTTGAGATTTTTTTTAAAAAATAATCCTTATGGATTAACAAGGTAAGAAATGCAAATGTCTATCAATCAACACACATGCAGATGATGCAGATTAACTCAATTTTTTTTTTTTTAGGTTAACTCAATTTTATGTGGGGCTTTTTTAAGCAGTAGTTTCTCTGCTCTTCCTGCCGCTCACCGCAGTATCTGTCACTCTCAAACCTAGAAGTCCCCAGATGGCGTCTGTCTCGCAGGTGGTCAGGAGCAGACCCTGGCTGCCTCCATCACCCCGAGCTGCGTGAAACTCCTTGCTGCCATCGGTCCCCTCTTCCACTGGCACCAGGCGGAACCCCAGGGCGCCAGCACCATTGTGTGGGGTCCTTCCCGAGCCTAAGTCACTGCCTGCCTGGGGTCTCAGCAGCACCACTGGGGTCTCAGAGGACTGGGCCCCCGGTGCACACAGGCTGATGTTCGGTGCTATCTCATGACACGGGAAGTGCATGCACAGAACACGCCCCTCCAGGTCACGCTTCTCTGTCCGCTCCCCAAAGAGCTTCCTTGTGCTCCCAATGCCACCCCCAGGTTTTTAAAATTAGCTGTTTCTGTCTTTAGTCCCCAGACTTGAGGACCCCACCTGATGGAGGGTGTGTGCGGAAGAGACAGGAGAGGACCCAAGGTTAGTGGGATGAGAACCAGGGTTAAATGACCCCAGCAGCTCCAAGAGCAGTTCCCTCTTCTACGTACGAATCTGGGGTGTTTCCATCACACCAATTTTAGCTCTAATCTCCTCTCCCTTATTTTCTGGTGCTGCTCATCAGAAAGGCTGCTCCCCTGGGTCTGGCAGAAATGCTTGAATTCTAGCTGGACTACAGCTTAGGGGCAGGCTGGGACCTCCTAAAGCCATTCCCAGAGTCCTCCATTTGCAATGGGAGGAACATCTGGCAGACCAGCAGTAGTGTAAGGCAAATGGTGGCAAAGCCAGTTTTGTTGACAACTGAACATATCATATAGTCCACGTTTGCAGAGAGCTGTTCCAATATCTTTCACTCTTCATAAAAATATAATAATCAATAGTGGTACTCCTCCCCCTCCTTCCTTCACCCAAGTACAAGGCTGTTACAGAGTCAAAAAGTTCTGATCAGTCCTTGGAACACGAACCAGCCCCGACGCTGGTCCATCAAGCTAATGTGCCATTAAAACCTTGTTTGTCAAAGCTGATCTTTCCCAACGTGACTGCGCCCCGGCTCCTTGAATGCACCCACTTCAGACCTTGCTGGTCAAGCAAAGTGTCTGTCCTTGTCCCTGGCTGATGTACAACAAACTCCAGGATGACACTCCAACCATGCAGGATGAGGGGATCGGGGGTGTTTGGTGGGGGGAATCTCCAGCTGCAAGTGAGCAGCAGAAACACCCCTGACCTTGTAGATCAGAAACTCTTGAGAGTTTGGAATCAGGCTTAGCTGATGATACAATTAGCACTTCCTTGAGGGACAGGAGAGAGAACTTTATTTTGGTCTGGTAACTCATTCATCTGGCTATCAGTCAAGTAAGATGCAAACGTATGATTTCAAATAGCTTTCTTTTTTTCTTTCTATTCTTCCTTTTGAGATAATTTCAGCCTTACACAAAAGCTGCAAAAATAATACAAAGAATACCCACATAGCCCTCAAGGAGATTCCCAACTATTGACATGTGAATCACGTGGTCTCCATTATTCTCCCTGTCTCAAGCACAGTATGTTATTTTCTGAAAAGTTGGAAAGTGAGTGGTGGACATAAAGACCCCCTCCTCCCAAAACCTGCCTTATTAACCACATTGCAATTAACAAAAGCAGGAAATTGACACTGATATACTACCAGTATCTATCCTATAGATCTTACTACAATTTTGCCAATTGTATTACTAACGTCCTATGCCTCAAAAGAAAGAAAGAAAGAAACAGAATTTTAAGGCTTATCAAGTCACAGTTGCCCTGAGATTCAGGTAACTGGTAGCATAATAATTCTCAGGGTTCAGTACAGCATAGTCCTGGTCCTAAAACACTCCCTGATATTTAGACCCTGAAACCCGCTGCTGTCTTCTCAATTGAAGGGGAGGAAGTGACGACCCAGAATGTTGATCATGTGCCTTTTTCAAAACTGAAGTGTCGTTGCTGTACAGTATTACGTAAGTTACAGGCGAACAATACAGTGATACGCAATTTTTAAAGGATGTACTCCGTTCAGCGTTATTATAAAATAGTGCCTATATGCCCCCTGTTGTACTGTATATCCTTGTAGCTTATTTTATACGTCATGGTTTGAATCTCTTAACCCCCTATCTTCCCCTTCTCTGTCCCCACTGGTAACCAGCAGCCCTTTCTCTATATCGTGAGTCTGTCCTCTGTCATAGTCACTAGTTTGTGGTCCTTTTTAGGTGCTACATACAAGTGACGTCACACAGTGTCTGTCCTCCTCTGTCTGACCCACTTCACCCATCATAATGTCCTCCAAGTCCATCCACGTTGCTGCGAATGGCAAGATTTTACTCTAGTTTACATCTGAACAGTATTCCATTGTGTGGCTGTGTGTGTGTGTGTGTGTGTGTGTGTGCACGCGCGCGCACACATACACGTCATGGGGCTTCCCAGGTGGCTCAGTGGTAAAGAATCCTCCTGCCAATGCAGGAGACACAGGTTCGATCCCTGGGTGGGGAAGATCCCCTAGAGAAGGAAATGGCAAACCACTCCAGTATTCTTCCCTGGAGAATCCCATGGACAGAGAGCCTGACATACTACAGTCCATGGGATTGTAAACAGTCAGACCTGACTTAGCAACTAAGCGTGCACACATGCATGCATATCACACCTTCTTTATCATCATCTGCTGATGGACACTTAGGTGGATTCCACACGTTAGCAATTGTGAACACTGGGGTGCAAATATCTTTTCGAATTAGTGTCTTCTTAAATTTTTATTTATTTATTTAGGCTGCTTAGGCTCTTATTTGTGGCATATGGGATCTAATTCCCTGACCAGGTATTGAATGCAGTTCCCCTACATTGGAAACTCAGAGTCTTAGTCACTAGACCACCAGAGAAGTCCTCAAATTAGTGTCTTTTTTATTTCAGATATATACACAGGAGTAGAACTGCTGAATCCTATGGTAGTTCTAGGCTTCCCTAGTAGCTCAGCTGGTAAAGAATCCCCCTGTAATGCAGGAGACCCCAGTTCAATTCCTGGGTCAGGAAGATCCACTGAAGAAGGGAATGGCTACCCACTCCAGTATTCTGAGTCTTCTCTGGTGGCTCAGCTGGTAAGGAATCTGCCTGCAATGCAGGAGACCTGGGTTCAGTCCCTGGGTTGGAAAGATCCCCTGGAGAAGGGAAAGGCTCCCCACTCCAGTATTCTGTCCTGGAGAATTCTATGGACTGTACAGTCCACGGGGTCACAAAGAGTCAGACACGACTGAGCCACTTTCACTTCTCATGCTAATTCTAGTCCTAGTTTTAGAAACCTTCCTACCATTTTCCACAGTGACTACACCAATTTACCTTCTCACCAACAGTGTACAGGGTTCCCTTTTTCCCACATCCTCACCAACTTGTCGTTGAGTTCTCCTTGAGGACAGCCATTCTGACAGGTGGGAGGCGACAGCTCCTTGGGGTTTTGATTTGCATTTCCCTGACACTGTGATGCTGAGCATCCCGCCAGGTACCTGCTGGCCATCTGCATTTCCTCTTTGGAAAACTGCCTATCAGTTCTTCTGCTCATCTCGTAACTGGATTGTTTGTTTTTATGATGTTGAGTTGCAAGAGCTGCTCAGTATGTTGGCTATTAACCCCTATTGGCCACATCATTTGCAAATATCTTCTCCCATTCGGTCGGGGGTTCTCTTGTCTCGTTGATGGTTTCCTTTGCTGTGCAAAAGCTTTTAAGTTTAATTAGGCCCCACTTGTTTACTTTTGCTTTCATTTCTGTTGCCTTAGGAGACAGATCCAAAAATTATCACTACGATTTATGTCAAAGACAGCTCTGCCTATGTTCTCTTCTAAGACTTTTATGGTTTCAGATTTTACATCTAGGTCTTTAGTCCATTTTGAGTTTATCTCCTTTTATTTCTTCTTATCTTCTTTATTTCTTCTCTGTTTCTCTTCTGAGCAACTTAATTTAATTCCACAATTCCTTACTGACTGCCTGATATACCCAAGACACTATCTTTGGTTCAGGGGAATACAAAGTTTTTTAAGATGCAGTCTCAACACCCCATGAATCAAAATGTTATTAAACAAACAGTAGCTTAGTGTAAATAAAAAACAGTAGTAAAAAGTAGTAAAAAAAAAAAAAAAAACTAGTAAAAAACTGTATAGCACAGAGAACTATATTCAGTATCCTACTATAAGAATATCAATATATATATGTGTGTGTGTGTAACTGAATCATTTTGCCATCAGCAGAAATTAACACCACACTGTAAATCAACTATGCTTCAATTAAAAATTTAAAAATAAAAAAAAAGAATGGATACCACAGGGTTCTATTGTACAGCACAGAGTACTATCGTCTATAGCCTGTGAAAATTTATAATGGAAAAGAAAATGAAAATGAATGTATACATGTGTGTGTGTGTGTGTGTGTGTGTGTGTGTGTGTGTATAACTGAATCACTCTGCTGTGTGGCAGAAATTAACACAATGTTGTAAATCAACTATACTTCAATTTTTAAAAAAAGGGAGAGGGATAGAATAGATTATTGGGTCCCTACTGTTTGGTAGATGCCTTATCAAGTGATCATATGCATTAACATTTTTCACAAATATGGTGACATTGGCATGATTTTCCTTGTTTCATGGATGTGGAAATCGAGGCTCATAAAATCAAGAAATCTGCCTGGCAGGTCAATGCAGTGAGACTTAGAGATCTGTCTCCGAAGCCGTTCAGTTCAGTTGCTCATTCATGTCCAACTCTTTGCGACCCCATGGACTGCAGCACGCCAGGCTTCCCTGTCCATCAGCAACTCCCAGAGCTTACTCAGACTTGTGTCCATAGAGTCAGTGATGCCATCCAACCATCTCATCCTCTGTCGTCCCCTTCTCCTCCTGCCCTCAATCTTTCCCAGCATCAGGGTCTTTTCCAATGAGTCAGTTCTCCGAATCAGGTGGCCAAAGTATTGGAGCTTCAGCTTCAGCATCAGCCCTTCCAGTGATTATTCAGGACTGATTTCCGAAGCCCTTTTCTGCTCCTCGAAAATGAGGTAGTCTACGGCCATACCACCCTGAACACGCCAGATCTCATCTGATCTCAAAAGCTAAGCAGGGTCAGGCCTGGTTAGTACTTGGATGGGAAAATGAGGTAGAAGCAGATGGTGTGGAGCAGCGGGAGGGGGAGGGAGAGAGAAGGAATGAGAGAATGAAATCACTGGAGGGGAGGAAGCCTCCCGGGGCCTCAAGGACAGACTGCTGAGCAGAGAAGATTTTGAGGATAAAGATGAAAAAGCAATCCAGGCTGAGGCTTGAAATAGCTGTGGGCAGGGTCCCGCGCTGTGACGCAGCAAAATGACCAGACCAGGTTCTCCTGACAGAACAAAGGAAACCCAGTTTCTTAAAAGTTCGAGGCTGCCCTCGGGGCGTCCCAGGCACAGCTGAAGCTGGGAAGAGATAACTCACACCATTAGGCAGGGAGAGTTCTCCCCTGGAATCAGCAGTTGGAAAGCCTTCTTCTCACTGCGAAGCTCTTTCGGATTTCTTTCTGCAGGAGGAAGATTCGCCCATTTAAAGCTAAAGAGGGTGAGGCAAGGCCGGGAGCCCTTCTTTGATGTATCTCTGTCCCAGGGGGTCTAGTCTGCTAAGTGTGGACAGAAGCCCAGAGTCAGGACTTGCTGGCCTCCTGCCTGTTGGTCAAGCTACACATCGCAGTTGCTTGGGAAACGGTCTGGGTGGGGAAACCTCTCTATTTCTGATGTAAAGAGATGTTGTTTGTCTACATTTGCATCTTCTGAGGAATGGATGCTTCAGCAGGACACTGGATCCTGGACAAACATCGTTCTGATGACACTGTCACTGACTGCCAAAGCGCTGGAGTTAGAAGGAAACTTTGTTTATATTTACATGTCTAAAATAGACTGACTAAGTACTTTTATATTGTAAATATCGGGCTACCATCTACAGGGTCGAAAAGAGTTAGCCAGGACTGAAGCGACTTAGCATGTATGCACACATTCAAATTCTATTTCTGACCCAGATCAGCATGTCCTGAAAGATGCTCATTTCAAAGTTGGAAAAGTTATCCGGGCCTTGTTGCTCAGTTGTGTCCGACTGTTTGCAACCCCATGGTCTATAGCCCGCCAGACTCTGTCCATGGGATTCTCCGGGCAAGAGTCCCGGAGTGGGTAGCCATGCCCTCCTCCAGGGGATCTTCCAGACCCAGGGATCAAACCCGAATCTCTTACATCTCCTGCAGTGGCAGGCGGGTTCTTGACCACTAGCGCCGCCTGGGAAGCCCGAAAGAATGTATGGCTCAGATGTGAACACTGACAGCCCCCTCTGTGCGTCGCAGGCGCAGAGCTCAGAGACGTGTCATCACTCCCCACACACTCCTGCATCCTCATCTCACAAGGAGAGACTGAGACGGACTCCTATCGGTGTTTCCGGAATTAAATAAGTCAGTACACATGCAGCACTAGAAGCGTGAGCAGTAAATATTAGTTTAGCTAATCATGGGAGTGCATGATAAAGCCTATTGGGTATTTGATCTCTCAGTTTAAAAAAAAAAAAGCCACAATGAGAATCAACATCGAGGAGCTAAATGACCACAGTTTCATTTGACTTTCAGATCACTCACATACCTGCGGTACCGTCAAGATAAAGATTCTGAAGGAGGTGAAATATTACATCTATCTACTTCCCTCTGGCCATAAGCACACAGGTCAAACCTTCTGAGTCAGAATTCAGGAAATGGTCTAAATCTGTGAAGTGAAAGTCTCTCAGTCAGGTCTGACTCTTTGTGACCCCATGGACTGCCTGCCAGGCTCCTCTGTCTGTAAAATTCTCCAGGCCAGAATACTGGAGTGGGTAGCTGTTCCCTTTTCCCGGGGTCTTCCAGACCCAGGAATCTAACAGGGGTCTCCGGCATTGTAAGCAGATTCTTTACCGACCGAGCTACGAGGGAAGCCCAAAGTCACTCAGTCGTGTCCCACTCTTTGTGACCCCATGGACTATACAGCCCATGGAATTCTCCAGGCCAGAATACTGGAGTGGGTAGCTGTTCCCTTCTCTAGGGGATCTTCCCAACCCAGGAATCGAACCCAGATCTCCTGCATTGTGGGTGGATTCTTTACCAACTGAGCCACCAGGGAAGCCCAAATCTGTGAACTCAACCTGATTTGTAAGATGGTTGATTTGAATAAATTATTGAGATGCGTTCACACCTTGATTGTTAAACTGAGTGGCTTTTTTAAATTCAGTTTCACAATTATTCCTCATGGCACCTCCCATCAACTCCTTCTCGACATTTACTCAATACTGAATCCACATCCTTAGTCCTACCCAGTAGACTGAGATGACTGTTAACCTAAGGAACATCCTATAAGTCCCTTGGACAGCAAGGGGGTCAAACCAGTCAATCCTAAGGGAAATCAACCCCAAATATTCATTGGAAGGACTGATGCTGAAGCTTCAATACTTTGGCCACCTGATGTGAAGAGACGATTCACTGATGTGAAAAGACCCTGATGCTGGGAAAGACTGAGGGCAGAAGAAGCGGGTGACAGAGGATGAGATGGGTGGATGGCATCACCAACTTAATGGACATGAGTTTGAGCAAACTCTAGGAGACAGTCAATGGTAGGGAAGCCTGGGGTGCTGCAGTCCATGGGGGTCAAAGAGTCAGACATGACTTAGTGACTGAACAACAACAAGCATATTTTCATGATCATATTTCATTTTCATCATCTCAATATTTTCATGACCATTATCATATTTTCATAATCTCAATGCAGAATCATTCTGTGGTCATTGGACCAAAACCCAAAAAGCACCTACTCATTAGAGGAGAAAGGCATCCTTTTACAGCACGGATGCCATTTCGAGGTATTTGGTCCCCATCTGAATCCTTTATGGAAGCTCAGAGCTCCCCTGGTGGCTCAGACGGTAAAGAGCCCACCTGCCACGCAGGAGACCCAGGTTCGATCCCTGGGTCGGGAAGATCCCCTGGAGGAGGGAACAGCAACCCACTCCAGTGTTCTTGCCTGGAAAACTCCATGGACAGTCCATGGGGTAGCAAGAGTCAGATATGACTGAGCGACTAAACCACCACCACGGAAGTCAGAAACGCTCTTCCTGGGGCTTTCCTGCCTTCCAGTGAAAGCGGCTTGTTCCCTTGTTGAGGAACTAAGATCCCATATGCCTGACCCCCAAAACAGAAAGATAAAACAGAAGCGATATTGTAACAAATTCAATGTGTTTAGTCACTCCATGTTTCTGACTCTTTGAGACCCTATCAACTGTAGCCCACATTGAATTATTGACTAATTCAATGACTAATGATTCAATGATTTTTATGAAGTTTGAGTTAACAAAGAATGAAAGTAAAAGTGCTAGTTGTTCAGTCATGTCCAACTCTGTGACCCCATGGGCTGTAGCCCACCAGGTTCCTCTGTCCATGGGATTTTCCAGGCCAGAATACTGAAGTGGAGTGCCATTTCCTTCTCCAGGGCATCTTCCCGACTCAGGGATCAAACATGGGTCTCCCTCATTGCAGGCGGATTCTTCACTGTCTGAGCCACCAAATTCAATAAAGATTATAAAATCATCCACATCAAAAAAAAAAAAAAAAACCTTAAAAAAAAGAAAAAAAGAAATGCTTTTTTATTATTGGGCACTTCACGGAGACTTCTTGTCTTTGGTAACTGTGGGTCCTGAGAAATGTCTGGACCATCTCTTCCGTTAGGCGAACCGAGGAACACTTTAGCGGATTTGTTGGTTCATTCATTCATTCAGGCAGTGTTGGCTGAGCCAAGGCTTGGCCTGGAGCCCTGCAAGAAGATGCAGGAGGACTCGGCCTAATTCTTACGCACCACGGACTTCACAGGGTCGCAGGTGAGGCGGGAGTAGCGGCTGGCGAGAAGGACTCGGGTCCCAGGAGGGGCCCTGCCAGGCTGGCTCCACACACATCTGTGAAATGACAGCTCATCGTGGAGACTTCATAGCAGAAGACAGGATTCTGTCTTCCCGGGCAGGGGACCCTGCCTAAACCATCCACAACAGATGGTCGTAGACAGTGGACGGAGGTGGACGAGCAAAGAAAACATCCTCCTCCCTCTCACCACGGCCCCTCCCGCCTCGCACCCCAGAACCGCTCGGGGCGTTTCTGCAAAGAGGTCACTCCAGGGACGGGGAGGGTGCTTTCCTCTTGCCTGCATAGCAGGGACGCCTACTCTCTCCCCAGAAGAAACCTTGCCAGCCTCTTCTGAAAGCAAAGGAGGAAAAGATCTCTGCTGGCAAAGGAGGTTCATTTTCCAGCCAGGAAAGAAGAACTGGGAAAGAAGATGGGAGATTGTTCCTGACCCCCTCACCTAGGATCGGTGTTGGTTCCCAGTGAGAAAGAAGGCAGGGTTCACCGTCAGGTGGGGGCCTGGACACCTGGAATTGATTCCAGTGCTGAGAAGGGGAAAATGCCCTTTGTCTACATCTTAGTATCTTCCTCCATAACAAGATGATAACAAAACATTTACTTATGTCAGAAGGAAGCTGCCTAGAAAACTGGCTCAAGGCCTAGAAATATCCTCAAACCTACTCAAGTGTTTGTGAGCAGGGTGACCATGTCAAGAGCGGTGGAAAGTCGAAACCACCTGACCTAGCAGCAAAGCCATCATGAACTTTCTAGAGCTCTTCCAGCGATGCTGACCACCCTGGAAACTGAATCTGCAGTGCTTCAAAAAGAGGATGGGAGACAGGTCTTTAAAAAATGATACATTTTGCATTAGAAGGGGGTGGACAAATGCCAGTTTTTAATTCTCCCAAATGTAACATCAGAAAACCTCTGGGTGTCTGCTGCAGAGGACCTGTCACTAAATGGCATGTTCATGGCCAGAAAAAAAAAAAAAACTTCAAAGTGAGAAACAAGGACAAGTACTTCTATTAATACAAAAGGATATTGCTCCTTGCATTCTAGACACGCCATCGCGCTACGTGAATGAACTCGGTCAGTTAATCCTTCAGTCACGATCAGAGGTCAGTAGGATAATTATCCTTGCTTTCAGATAAGGCGGCTGAGCTCAGGGTTAATATAAACCATGATACTTTCGCCGGGACCATGAAGAGAGAGTAAGGCAGGCATAAACAGAAAGGAATCAGAAGATGACCACAAAGCAAGTAAACACCAATATCTGGGGTCACATGGCTTCACACCAGTGGAAACAAAGCCCACTTAAATGATTAAAACATCTTGCTTATCCAATAGAATATTTCTAAATAAATTAGCTCTTTCTTCTCATAGATGAATAGGGACATAAAAGAGACGAACGTCATTACCATTAGGAAAGGTTCTCGAGACGATCTTTTGATGCATGAACTTGGCGAGGTTACAGCCTCCAGTTATTCAACCAGACTCTCTCCCAGGAGTTGCTGTGAAGGAATTTTGTAGATGTGAATCAAGTCCACAGTCGGTTGACTTTAGTTAAGGGAGATGATCCTTGTTCATCCGGGGGAGCCGGATTCAGTCAGCAGGAAGACCTTGAAAGCAGAACAGAGGCTTCCCTGAAGAAGAGACTCTGTGTGGGGATAGGAGCTTCAGCCTCTTCTAGAATCCCCAGCTTACCCTGTGGATTTCAGACTTGACTAGTCAGCCCACGGTCACGTAACCGAACACCCCTCGCAGTAAAGCTCTTAAGACTTCTCCTGAACCCTGGCTGACACAGTTCTGAAAGTGTTCCTTGTTGTGAATGTACAAGAATGAATTAAGGCTTCCTGGGAGTTGGTGATGGACAGGGAGGCCTGGCGTGCTGCAGTCCATGGGGTCCCAAAGAGTCGGACACGACTGAGCGACTGAACCGAACTGAACTGAGGGCTTCCCTGGTGGCTCAGGGGTAAAGAATCCATCTGCTAAAGCAGGAGACACGGGTTTGACCCCTGATCCAGCAGATCCCACGTACCTAGGAGCATCACAGCTCCTAAGCCTGCGCTCTAGAGCCCGTGACCCACAGAGGAGGCACCGCAGGGGGACGCCCACACAGCAGGTCAGGAGGAGCCCCGCGCCACAACGAGGGAGAGAGCTGGGGCAGCCAAACACCCAGCATAGCCAAAAACACACAGTAAATACAGTTCTTTTAAAAAGAAGGAACTAGCAGTCGCCTATTGTATTCATACAGAAGCTGCAGAGTGTATGTTTAAGGGGGTTACAGTCTACCCTGCATTCTGGTTACTAATGAACTCACACTCTCAGAGATGGACTCGGAAAATCTCTCATGAAGCCAAAGTAAACATTAAGTTAAAATTCCATCTGAATTATTCTGAACAAATTCTGAATGGGTAGAGTCTTAACAAAGTTCCAGAGTGTTAAAAAAGAGAGACTTCTTCCCTCTGATTTAAAGAACATATTCACACACACACACATACACACATACACACACACACATCTATCAGAAAGTACTTCCCCTAGGGGAGTCTGGAGGAGAATGGATGCATGTTTAAGTATGACTGAGTCCCTTTGCTGTGTCCCAGAAACTATCACAAGATTGCTAATCATATATATTCCAATAGAAAATAAAAAGTTTAAATAAAAAAGGAGAGAAAGTACCTCCCTTACTCCACAGACACTTGCATCTATTCCAATAGCATGAATGGAATGCCAGTGACATCCTGAACACCTTTTAGCTTTGTGACCTTGGATAAATCACTCAACAACTGTCTCTCAAGTGGCTTATCTATAAAATACAGACAAAATACCGCCTGTCTCGCAGGACGATAATGACAATAAAGTGAGTTGATAGTTTGAAATGAGAAGGTCCGGCACACGGCACACATCATGTATTTGTGGGTTTGGGAAGCTGGCAAAAACTTCACAGAGGAGCTGGCACTAGAAAGAATGGACTTTTAATTAAGTGCAGAGCCCCAGGTACAATTTCAAATAATGGAGGAGACAGGTTTGAGCACAGCTTAGAGGCAGGAGTAAGGAGAGCCCATTGTTAAATCATCCTGCCCGCCCTGAAACTCCTCCCCCTAGAAACCCCAGGAGAGAATGAATGCCAGGCTACAGGCAAAACAAACCTAGATTCTATGTCTAAAACACCACTGCAAGACACTGTAAAAACTGCATGCTATGTATCTCAAAACGAGTTCATGTTAAACAAGCTTGGAAAGCAGTATTAACTCCAGACTAACAGGTTAGCCATCACTGACTCAATGGACATGCGTTTGAGCAGACTCTGGGAGATAGGAAAGGACAGGAAAGCCTGGCCTGCTGCAGTCCCTGGGGTTGCAAACATTCAGACACAACTCAGCAAATGAACAACAAAACAGCTTTCTTTAGAGCAGGATTCCCCGACAACTATAACCTACAAGTGTGCAGCCAACAGCTTCCCAGGTGGCTCGGTGGTAAAGAATCCACCTGCAATACAGGAGATGCAGGAGACACAGGTTCGATTCCTTGGGTTGGAAAGATCCCCTGGAGTAGGGAATGGCAACTCACCTCCAGTATTCTGGCCTGGAAAATCCCATGGAGCAAGGCGCCTGATCGGCTACTGATCATGAGGTTGAAAAAGAGTCAGATACGACTGAGGGACTGAGCGCACGCGCGTGCACACACACAGACACACGCACACACAGACACACATACACGCACAAGATACAGGCCCCTGCAGTCAACAGGGCGCCGTATGCAATAGCTCCCAGCATGGGGTGACAGACCCTCCTCCCTCCAGAGCATCTCCCAGGAAAACCGTTCTGGGATGCACACCGCTGCGAATGCAGCTGTATCACCTGGGTTTTCTGAATTCTGGCATCAGGGACCTCGCTGACCAGAGAGAGACACCGCCCCTCGCGGGCCCAGGCAGTTCTCAAAGACAGCGCCCGGACTCAGCATCCCTGCACAGACTGACCAAGTCAGGGCCCACAGGTCCCCCACCGACTCTGCGTGGCTCCCTGCCCTGGTCAGCCCGAGGTCAGCCTCTGCGCTCCAGAGCCCACCGAAACCATCACACGAGCCAGTCCAAAGTCTGCTTTCCCTGCCTTCCCTTCCCGAGGAAGCCACGGTCCAGGCTGCCGCCACGTTCTCCTGGCCCTTTCTGCTCCCGGACCCGCCCTGGGCTCCTCCAGGTGGCCCTGCGTGGCCCGGCTTGCCCCTCCTCTCCAGACCTGTAAGGAACAAACTGTGTTTTCTGTAGCTACTGCTGATCTGCTGGTTTCACCACGCCTGAATTATAATAAAACCTACATTTTAAAACATCCGTGTTGCCAGTGAAGGGCTTTTAGAGACTTCTAAGCATATTTATGTTTTAGAAGGGCTTCTCTGATGGCTCAGATGATAGAGAATCTGCCCTCAAGGCAGGAGACCCTAGTTCGATCCCTGGGATGGGAAGATTCCTTGGAGAAGGAAATGGCTACCCACTCCAATCTTCCCAGGGGACTCTGGTGGTAAAGAACCCACCTGCCAATGCAGGAGATGTAAGAGACTCCGGTTTGATCCCCGAGTTGGGAAGATCTCCTGGAGAAGGAAATGGCAACCCACTCCAGCATTCCTGCCCGGGAAATCCCAGGGACAGAGGAGCCGAGTGGTCTACAGTCCATGGGGTCACAAAGAGTAGGACACAAGTGAGCACACACCCACTCCAGCATCCTTGCCTGGAGAAACCCATGGACAGAGGCGCCTGGTGGGCTATAGTTCACGGTTTCACAAAAGAGTCAGACATTACTTAGAGGCTAAGCAACAACGAATAAGTGAATTACATTGCAGAGTCACAGACAACTGAGCAACTAAGACACACACATATTTTAGAAGTATTCGTCTTAACCATCATCTCCATGTGCTGTGCGTAGTCAGCCGTGTCGACTCTTTGCGACCCCATGGACTGAAGCCTGCCAGCCTCCTCTGTCCGTGGGGATTCTCCAAGCAGGAATACTGGAGTGGGTTGCCATGCCCTCCTCGAAGGGATCTTCCTAACCCAGGGATTGAACTCAGGTCTCCTGAATTTCAGGTGGATTCTTTACTGCCTGAGCCACCAGGGAAGCCCATCTTAGCCATCTTAACCATCACCTCTATACCACATTCCAAATTCCCGGAGCATCCTTACAGCGTCAGGAAGCCCAAAACTAACCTGAACGCCTCACCAAGGGACGCAGAGGGGTTCAAGGGGCCTGAACCCCCACCTATCTCAAAGTCCTAATATACTTGCTGAGTCTTTGCGAGCTCAGAGCATCTCAAGGAAGTCCATCTCTTTACCCCAACCTGGATACCTAGCAATATGGACCACATCACAGTTTCAGGAAAGGTGATGACAAGTCGGTCAGCTGCAGATTTTTCACAGTATTCAGAGAATTCTAGATGTCTTTGGCAATTGAAGGGCTTCCCTGGTGGTTCAGACGGAAAAGTATCTGCCTGCAATGCAGGAGACCCAGGTTCTATTCTGGATCAGGAAGATCCCCTGAGGAAGGGAATGACAACCCACTCCAGAATTCTTGCCTGGGAAATTCCATGGACAGAGAAGCCTGGAGGGCTACAGTCCATAAGTCACAAAGAGTCAGACACGACTGAGCGACAAATACACACACACTTGGCAATAGAGATCTGGGATTCACTTAAACTTTTTCATTGGAGGCACACAAGAATTGGGAAACTGGTCCTTGTTTCTAGACACTTTGACCTCATCTTTTTTTTCATCTGTGATATTAAAGGAGTTAAATCAGTTACCTTATAGAGTGACTCCCAGCTCTGAAATTCTGTGGTTCTCAATTACTCCCCAGAGCTACTAATTCCAGATAATTTTATAATCCTCTATAACAGCTTTAAATCACAAATGATATTGGTACAAAAATCTTCTACCTCTATATGTTTTTTTTTTCTTTTCTACACTATGCCAGTTCTCCAGAGTACACTTTTGTTAATTACGAGGGCCCTTACTATTTATCGTGAGCCAAATAAAATAAATATTTGACTCTGGCAAAGGAAATGTATTTTTTTTTTTCCTAGCATGATGCCAACCTTCATTCCATACCGTGCCCCATCACTGAGTCAACAGTGAGCTTTATCTGCACTTGGAAAAGACATTAGGGAATGAATGAGTCATGGCCCCACCAGAGCCCTTTGAGGTCAAGTGGACACTGGCTGCAGCCCCTCCCCCCAAGGGAGCCCTTGGCAGGACCCTGAATGGGAACTGCAGTGACCTTTGCTTGAAGGTAAGGAAATGAATCACAGGGCTTGATCAAGACTTACTAGTTCAGTCTCCACGTGAAGGATAAAACTGATGGCTGCCTAATGAGAAAATTGGAGCAAAGCGCAGAAGACAGAAATAACGAGCCTCATATCTTCGGAAGGGAGAATGTTCCAACTTGATGGAAGCTGCTTTGCTGGACTGCTTTCACCTCAGGTGGAACGTCAGGACCATAAGTCAAAAGTCAGATTTGAAATAGGTGATATTTCAAATTAATATGTTCTTCAGTCATTAAATACAAAGCTCAGCGCTGAACCTCTTGACCATGCTTCTGTTGTCCATGAGGAAAACAGATCCCCGGGTGTCAGGAAGCTACCTAAGAATTATGTTGTTGTTATTGCTGCTGCTTTTCAGCCGTTCAGTCACATCCAACTCTTTGCGACCCCATGGGCTGTAGCACACCAGGCTCCTCCATCTGTGGGATTTCCCAGCAGGAACACTGGAGAGGGTTGTTGTTTCCTTCTCCAGCTCATTAGATGGTGTCTTTTATGGGGGCACATACTTGAGTACACATTGCATCTCGCTGTTGCTATTGTTCAGTCATTAAGTCGTGTCTGACTCTTTGCAACCCTGTGGATTGCAGCACCCCCAGGCTTCCCTGTCCTTCACTATCTCCCAGAGTTTGCTCAGTTCATGTCTATTGAGTCCATCATGCGATCCAACCATCTCATCCTCTGCCGCCCCCTTCTCCTCCTGCCCTCAATCTTTCCCAGCATCAGGGTCTTCTCCAATGAGTCATCTCTTCACACCAGGTGGCCAAAGCATTAGAGCTTCAGTTTCAGCACATCCTTCTTAGCTTCCAGCATCTCAACTCATCTCTCCGACCTTCAGGAAACCAGATGCCATCATGGTGAGTGGTCACTGTATTGGTCAAGGGAAATTGGTTCTTGATTTCAAGCTCGAGGGGCCTGGGCAGAGCTGTGTTTGAGAAGACAGACAGACAGCGTGGCCTCACCTGGGCCAGCAGACTCCAGCCCAGAAGCGCTTTGGGCCACATAACTGACCTCTCAGGAGCTGTTCTGGATACAAATCTCAGACACAAATTAACCAACAACATCTTCCAAGGAAAATACGATCATTTCCAGTAAAATATTAAAATAAAATCAGGGAGAACTTCCTGCAATTACTTTCTTTGACTGGAATGCCAATATCTTTACATCCTCTGAATCTTTAGTATTGTCAATGTTTAAAAAAACTCCCAGATGGTTGTTTGTCTATTAAATAAGTTTTAAAGATATACTTTGTGAAGTGTGGCTGTATCTGGATGGAGAGATTGTGGAGCAGTTTCATTTTTCAATTTTCTACGTTTTGAATTGTTTGAACTTCTTACAGGGCAAATATATGTTTTGAAGTTTACAGATATATACTTTGCAATCCAAAAAGTAATCTTCACAGGTTGAGAACTTCCTGGATTATTGTTCCATGTCAAGCCAGCCCTTTGAGTATCTATCGATGAATGTATATTACACGTGGGGCTTCCCAGGTGGTGGTAGTGGAGAAGAACCCAGTGGCCAACGCTGGAGATGTAAGAGACTCAGGTTCAATCCCTGGGTCAGGACGGTCCCCAGGAAAAGAAATGGCAACCCACTCCAGTATTCTTGCCTGGAGAATCCCATGGACAGAGGAGCCTGGCGGATTACAGTCCACGGGACGGCAGAGTTGGCCGTGACTGAGGCCACTTAGCACACACCCATATTACAGGTATGTTTTTGCCTACAGTGTAATGCCATGCCCTTATTAATGCTCAATAAATATTAGTTGAGTAGAATTATCGAGAAGGATACAAACCCTGTCTCTTACCATTGAGAACATTGTCGAAAAGTCAGTCCATTGCTGTCTTAACCATTGTTACAGACTGAATTCTGAACATCTATCCATTCAGTTCATCCTAAAATGAATGAATGGAAAATGAGGGAAGGAGGAACAACAAAATGGGAACCTCAGAGATGTGTGAGGGGCTACATCCTTCACAGATCCTCCTCACGCTAAGGAATTCTGGAAGGCTGTGCCCGTGACTGCCTCTTGGTTGTTTTTTAACCAACCTTGGTGTAAACCTGTGCCTTCCTGTCTGTTTGCACTGCCAGACTCTTCAGAGGCCCCGTCCAACCCCTTACCATCTCTGCAGCAGTGTTTGGCGCCCTAGCAACCCTGAGTGTGAATCCGCTGTACCCGTGGTCGCTGCGTGCACCGTGGCCTCACCTGGAATGGAATGAAGCATGTTGTCTGAGGACTCACCAGCACCACATCCTCCCCAGGCATGTAGCGCCTGGCCCTGCCCCCAGGCGAGATATTTACCTGGGCACGTGCTCAGCAGGGCTGAGTCACCAGCCCCTCAGAAACCTCACCTCCTAAGGCTGGCTGCTTTATTAAAGAGTTGGCTGAGCACCAGCAAGTGAGCTATTTTTATTCAAAACTCAGGCTCGAAGATAAAATTATGGCTGAGAGGAAAAGAGATGCTGAATGTGCTTTCTGGAAAGTCTAAAGTGAAACGCTCTTGCAGTCCTGCTATTGTTCCAAGGGCAGCACTTGAGTCAATCCGCAGAGCCTTGTTTGTGTTCCTGGGGGAGAAATCAAGCCACGGGATGCAACCCACGTGCCCCTTATGTAGACAGGGGTACATCCTTGCCACATCTGATGCTGGGGCCCAGAGTGGTCAAACTGAAGAGCATCCAAAGCAGAGCATGGAGCCAACTCATGTCAGCGTCAGGGTTTCCCAGTGGCTCAGCGGGAAAGAATCCACCTGGAACCATTGGGTTCCATCCCTGGGTTGGGAAGATCCTCTGGAGGAGGGCATGTCAACCCACTCTAGCATTCTTGCCTGGAGAGTCCTATGGACAGAGGAGCCTGGAGGGCTACCTGGTACTCTTGGCTGCTCACAAAGAGTCAGACAGGACTGACCCACTAAACAACAATAACAACATGTCAGTATCAGTGACTCTGCAACACTCCTTGACTCCCAGGTCACCATGATGTCCTGGTGTTGGGGTTTGAAAAGCCAGGAAAAGCATGAAAAGCCAGGAAAAAAACTTAAGTGGGTAGAACTCTTGAGAGAGAGACATAAACAATTCTTTACCAATAGAATTTAACAGTGTCCACAGAGCCTCCTTCACCACCTTTCCCAACAAGCCTCACTGCCTCTTAGTACATCAGAACATAGGTCTAGACTTATGGTTGCCAGGGCGGAAGGATGTGGGGGAAGGGATAGTTAGGGAGTTTGGGATGGACATGTACACACGGCTATACTGAAAACGGATCACCAACAAGGACCAGCTGTAGAGCACCGGGAACTCTGCTCAATGTTATGTGGCGGCCTGGATGGGAGGGGAATTGGGGGAGAATGGATACATGTGTGAGTGTGGCTGAGTCAACCTGCTGTCCACCTGAAACTATCACAACCCTGCTAATCGGCTATACTCTAATATAAAATAAAAAGATTTAAAAAAACATATTTACAGGACCTAGTCGGTGTTTGTAACTTTGTAGATGGTGGATTAAAGTTTCAAAATTGAGCCAAGAGATGGCCTAAAATTAAGCTGGAGGTTAAAGGGAATTGAGAGTGGGTGTGACGATGGTGATCCTGAAACACAGGATTGAAACCAGAGCCACCACATCCATCCAGACAGTGCCCTTGGTTTGTGGATGGTCCCCAAAGCCTGAGAGTCTTGTGAGTCAAGTCCCTCAGAAACAGGTCTGGGAGGTTTGGCAGGTGAGGTGTATTAAAAGTATTTTTGAAAAAAAAAAAAAAGTATTTTTGACTTAAGGACAGATTTTATTTTCTTGGACTCCAAAATCACTGCAGTTGGTGACTGTAGCCACAAAATTAAAAGATGATTGCTCTTCGGAAGAAAAGCTGTGACAAATCTAGAAAGCAAGTTAAGAGGCAAATACATCACTTTGTCAACAAAGGTCTGTAGCGTCAAAGCTATGGTTTTTCAGTAGTCATGTACAGATGTGAGAGTTGGACCATAAAGAAGGTTGAGCACTAAGGAATTGATGCTTTTGAAATATGATGCTGGAGAAGACTCTTGGGAGTCCCTTGGCCTGCAAGGAGGTCAAACTAGTCAAACCTAAAGGAAATCAACCCTGAATATTCATTGAAAGGACTGATGCTGAAGCTGAAGCTCCAATACTTTTGCCAGCTGATATGAAGAGCTGACTCATTAGAAAAAACCCTGGTGCTGGGAAAGATTGAGGGCAAGAGGAGAATAGGGCAACAGATGCTGAGATGGTTGGATGGGATCACTGACTCACTGGATTTGAATATGAGCAAACTTCAGGAAATAGTGAAGGACAGGGAAGCCTGGCATGCTGCAGTCCATGGGGTCACAAAGAGTCAGACACAACTTCGAAAATGAACACCATCACCACCATTGGAGTCAATGAATATCTGTATTAGGTGAGCCACAAAATTAAGAGAAAAAAGTATAGCTTAAATCTAGACAAATAAGATTAAGATCAGTATTAATTATAATCAGTTACCTAAAATTTGAGAGCAATTTGAAAATGAAGGGTAAAGAGCCCTTATCCTATTAACATACACTAACATACTCTTCATCTTACTTTTTAAATTCCATGAGATCACTTGATGGATTAAATGAAATACTGGAAGAATGAATTCCTTGGACAACGGCACTGTTAGCAAAGGAAGCTAGGGAAAAAAATGACACAGAGAGTCTGAAGCAGTGGGGTTCATCTAAACACCACATAATGGAGAGGGGATGATGACCAAGGTGGTCACACTTCATCCACTCGTCCGTTCATTCCATGGTTACTGAATGGTGAATTAGACAAATGAGATCAGGTTGGCATTTCAGCAAGATGATTGGTTGCCCTGAAGAAAGAGGGTGGGGGACTTCACTGGTGGTCCCAGGGCTGAAACTCTGTGCTCCCAAAGCAGGGGGTCCAGATGTGACCCCTGGTCAGGGAACTAGATCCCACATGCTGCAACTAAGACCTAGCAGAGATATATGTGGACGGGGAGCCTGGCGGGAGTTCAGGCTGCTGTTGTGTCCACCCAGGATCACTGAGGCAGCTCTAACCATTCCTGCTTCCAATCTCACCCCTTCACACCCTTTTGGAAATAAAATATATATATATCTGGGCTCCATGGCATCGCAGAGTCAGACATGACTGACTGACTAACACTTTTATATATATGAAAATCACTCCGTCGTGTCTGACTCTTTGCAACCCCATGGACTATACAGTCCATGGAATTCTCCAGGCCAGAATACTGGAGTGGGTAGCCCTTCCCTTCTCCAGGGGATCTTCCCAACCCAGGGATCGAACCCAGCTCTCCCACATTGCAGGCAGATTCTTTGCCAGCTGAGCCACAAGGGAAGCCCAAATATATATATATATATATATATATATATATATATAAATAATATTTCAAAAAGGGTGTGAGGAGGTAAGGTTGGAAGCAGACGTCAGAGCTGCCTCAGTGATCCTGGGCGGACACGACCGCAGCCTGAACTCCCTGATGACCTAGAAACAGACAGACTCAAGGGGTAGATGCCTGGCCGGTGGACTCAGCTCCTGTGCTAAGATTATTCATACAATCAGGAGGAGAAACTCCAGCTGTCTCCACCAAGGAACACTTCTTGAGATCAGGTTAGAATAACAGTAGTTGAAATTAATGTGCTTCTACACTCTCCATCTGTGTAGCAATAAAGCAGCTAGGAGGCTTCCTTCAAATCTTAGCTCTTCAGGCTAGCTGTGCGACCTTGGAAAAGCTCCTAACCTCTCTGTGCCTCCAGTTCATGGACAGTTTTATAAGGATTAAGTGAGTTAATTATATGTCCCTGACCCCATGCACTTTTGTGTCTAATCATCTTGTGAGATTAATCAACTCACATTCTCAGACAGCAGATATGCCAGGCCATCGATACTGCATGATGCCGCACCTGCTCGTTTTTAATCTGCGGTGTCCCCAGGGCACAGGTCAGCTCCCGGCACGCCTGTGAAACCAACTGTGACCCGGCTGAAGGTCAGCTCATAGGCCCCACCTGCCCACACCTGAGCATCGCCCTGCCTGCCTCTCAGACTCCAGCCGTCCTGAAGGGAGCCGCTAGTCATGTATTCCTAACCACCACTCATGATGGGCCAATTTACTTTTTTCCCCCCAAACTTTAAACTTTTTATTTTGTACTGGGGTACAGCCAATGAACAAATGTTGGGGTAGTCTCAGGTGAACAGCGAGGGGACTCAGTCATTCACATACATTCTTCCTCAAGGGGATTTCCTGGTGGCTCAGATGGTAAAGAATCCGCTGGCAGTGGGGGAGACCTGGGTTCTATCCCTGGGTCGGGAAGATCCCCTGGTGAAGGGCCTGGCCGCCCACTCCAGTATTCTTGCCTGGAGAATCCCATGGATGGAGAAGCCTGGCGGGCTACAGTCCGTGGGGTCACAAAGAGTCAAAAACGACTGAGCGACTTCACTTTCATTCTTCCTCAAACCCCCCTCCTACCCAGGCTGGCACACAACTCTGAGCAGAGTTCCCTGTGTGATACGGTAGGTCCTCGAAGGTCATCCATTTCAAATAGAGCAGTGTGTACATGACCTTCCCAAACTCCCTAACGATCCCTTCCCCCCCGCTCCACACACACACCCCACCCCACACCCCAGCAACCATCAGTTTGTTTTCTAAGTCTGTGAGTCTCTTTCTGTTTTGTTAGTAAGTTCATGTGTGCCATTTCTTTTTAGATCCCACATACAAGGGACGTCACACGGTGTTTCTCCTTCTCTGTGGACCTACCTCACTCATCTGACACTCTCTAGGTCACGATGGGCCAGGTCAGAACATGACTGTGTGGACAGTGGTTGAACCTCTCAGGTTGCTTGACTACACTGGTGTGGACTGCTCAGTATTTATGCTTTGTTGTTTCAGCAGGAGGGCCCATGTCTTCACTGCTTTCAAATGCTACCTAGAACCCTCTTCCCTGCTGCAGGAAACAGGGGCGGCTCCAGAGGTCTGCGCTGCTCTTAGCCTCCACGGGTCCCTGCCTGTCTATCCAAGTCTCGTCACTCTGATGATACCAGGAGCAACCTTCTGCACAGTTAATAAACGGGGATGTTTCCCGTACTTCTCCCTAGCGATGAATAACATGAAACATAATACATGACGTTTAAAATTTGATTTTGTTATTGTTTCTGTTCAGTCGGTAAGTCCTGGCTGACTTTTTGCGACCCCATGGACTACAGTACGGCAGGCTTCCCTGTCCTTCACCATCTCCCAGAGTTTGCTCAGATTCATGTCCATTGAGTCTGTGATCTTATCTATCCATCTCATCCTCTGCTGTCCCCTTCTCCTCTTGCCTTCAATCTTCCCAGCATCAGCGTCTTTTCCTATGAGTCACCTCTTCCCATCAGTATTGGAGCTTCCTGAAGTATTGGGGCTTCAGCATCAGTCCTTCCAGTGAATATTCAGGACTGATTTCCTTTAGGATTGGCTGGTTTGATCTCCTCGATGTCCAAGGGACTCTCAAGAGTCTTCTCCAGCACCACAGTTCAAAAGCATCCTTCTTCGATGCTCAGCCTGTCAGCGGAAGCACACTGACTGAAACCGCCCACCCTGGCCCAGCACCACAGTAACCATTGTGTGAGGTTTAGGACAGGAGGTCCTGGTAAGGAACACGGAAGTAATGAGCTACCACCAACCGGAAGAGTTCAGGAAAGGTCAGAAGGAGACACCACGTGTCCGACTGCCTCCCAGAATCCTCTCTGGCATCCATCTTGGCTGAACAAGGCGTGCACCACCAGGAAGGACCCTGAGTCAGAGTGACTGGTAAGAGACAACCCGGAAGCCAATCCCATCACCATAAAGCCCAAGACTGCCAGCCACGTGGTGGAGCAGCCCTCCTGCGTTCCTCGCCCTTGCTCTCTACCGGGCGCCCCTTCCCAGTGAAGTTGCTTGCTTTGTCAGCTGGGTGTTTCCTCAGACAATTAATTTCCCAGTGTTAGACAAGGATGATTGTTTGGGCCCTGGAAGGGCTCCCTCTTCTGCAACAAGCCCTCTTTATGGTCCAACCGTCACATCCATACATGACTATTAGAAAAAACGTAGCTTTGACTAGACAGACCTTTGTCAGCAAGGTGATGTCTCTGCTTTTTAATACACTAAGTTTGTCAAAGTATATTTTAAATGATCATGAATCCTAATCTGTCCTATTCATTTTTACTGAATTCAGTGATATTGAGTAAGGTGCTTTGGGTTACTTTCTCACCCAAAGTTTCCCTTTCCTTATAAATAAGACCCTTTCTGAGCATGGGCTGGGACCCCTCCCACACTCCTCACAATGTAAGGGGGTCCATCAGTCACAGACCCTCTGTCCTTACTCACAGGGACTTAGTAAGCACAGTAGCTAAATCGACCATTTCACTGACATTGAAAAATCAGTGACAAATCTGTCCCTTCACTGACCTCAGAGAAAACTGGTTTTCTTCATATTTTTTAACAGCAATTTTCTCCAATGACTAAAAGTCCAGGGGGAAGAAATGAAGAGGAATATCAAAATGCATACCTAGGATCAAAGGCTAACTTAGCTTAAAGACTTAAACAGGTTTAAGCTAGGTAAACATTAACTTGGTAGGGTATGCATTTGCAGTAGACACAAATGTTTAAAGGGTGAAGTCATCCAGGATCAAGGAATTGTAAATGCAGATAAATCACCAGAAGCAAACGAAAACTGAGATTCGTACATAGATCAATATCTCAACCATGAAGCTGATAGACTTATCAAACAGAATCTAGAAATACACAGAAAGAACAATGCATCTTGTTTAAGTAAAATTGATAGCTAGAATCAGGAAACAGTTTACTATCAAGATTTTAATTTAATTTACTGTGTTGAGAAAAATCAATATTATAATGTCATAATTAAACAATATAATTATCTCTATATAGCTAGATGTTATATATCAGCAAATTTGGAAAACTCAGCAGTGGCCACAGGACTGGAAAAGTTCAGTTTTCATTCCAATCCCTAAGAAAGGCAGTCCCAAAGAGTGCTCAAACTACCGCACAATTGCACTCATCTCACACGCTAGTAAAGTAATGCTCAAAATTCTCCAAGCCAGGTTTCAGCAATATGTGAACCGTGAACTTCCAGATGTTCAAGCTGGTTTTAGAAAAGGCAGAGGAACCAGAGATCAAATTGCCAATATCCGCTGGATCATCGAAAAAGCAAGAGAATTCCAGAAAAACATCTGTTTCTGCTTTACTGACTACCCCAAAGCCTTTGACTGTGTGGATCACAATAAACTGTGGAAAATTCTGAAAGAGATGGGGATACCAGACCACCTGACCTGCCTCTTGAGAAACCTATATGCAGGTCAGGAAGCAACAGTTAGAACTGGACATGGAACAACAGACTGGCTCCAAATAAGAAAAGGAGTACGTCAATATACAGTCAAGGCTGTATATTGTCACCCTGCTTATTTAACTTATATTCAGAGTACATCATGAGAAACGCTGGGCTGGAAGAAGCACAAACTGGAATCAAGATTGCCGGGAGAAATATCAGTAACCTCAGCTATGCAGATGACACCACCCTTATGGCAGAAAGTGAAGAGGAACTGAAAAGCCTCTTGATGAAAGTGAAAGGGGAGAGTGAAAAAGTTGGCTTAAAGCTTAAGATTCAGAAAACTAAGATCATGGCATCTGGTCCCATCACCTCATGGGAAATAGATGGGGAGACAGTAGCAACAGTGTCAGACTTTATTTTTTTGGGCTCCAAGATCATTGCAGATGGTGACTGCAGCCATGAAATTAAAAGACGCTTACTCCTCGGAAGGAAGGTTATGACCAACCTAGATAGCATGTTAAAAAGCAGAGACATTACTTTGCCAACAAAGGTCTGTCTGGTCAAGGCTATGGTTTTTCCAGTGGTCATGTATGGATGTGAGAGCTGGACTTTGAAGAAAGCTGAGCACCAAAAAATTGATGCTTTTGAACTGTGGTGTTGGAGAAGACTTTTGAGAATCCCTTGGACTGCAAGGAGATCCAACCAGTCCATCCTAAAGCAGATCAGTCCTGGGTGTTCATTGGAAGGACTGATGCTGAGGCTGAAACTCCAATACTTTGGCCACCTCATGTGAAGAGTTGACTCATTGGAAAAGACCCTGATGCTGGGAGGGATTGGGGGCAGGAGGAGAAGGGGACGACAGAGGATGAGATGGCTGAATGGCATCACTGACTTGATGGGCATGAGTTTGAGTAAACTCTGGGAGTTGGTGATGGACATGGAGACCTGGCATGCTGCGGTTCATGGGGTCGCAAAGAGTCGGACACGACTGAGTGACTGAACTGAACTGAACTGATGGGTTATATCTAGAAGCTATGCTATGGGCTTCCCTGGTGGCTCAGACAGTAAAGAATCTGCCTGCAATGCAGGAGACGTGAGTTTGATCCGTGGGTTGGGAAGATCCCCTGGAGAAGGAAATGGCAACCCAGTCCAGTATTCTTGCCTGGGAAATCCCATGGATAGAGAGCTTGGCAGGGGCTACAGCTCATGAGTTCACAAAGAGTCGGACACGACTGAGCAACTCACACTGTAACACTGTCACTATGCACAGTGATTTTGAAGCCCAAGATAATAAAGCCTGGTACTGTTTTAATTTTTTCCCTATTTGCCATGAGGTGATGGAACCAGGTGCCATGATCTTAGTTTTTTAAATGTTAAGTTTTAAGCCAGCTTTTTCACTCTTCTCTTTCACCTTCATCAAGAGGCTCTTTATGGTCTACAGTCATCATATACTCTGTTCAGTTATTATTTTTACTTTCTCAGGGAGAGCTTCTGGGGGAGGCCAGAGGACAGGCATGGAGTCGGGAAGAAGAAATTCACCAGCATGGTGTCAGCTCTGAGATGGGTGTGTTCACTTACATTATTCCATTGGATTCACAGAAAGCCTGATAAGGGTGATGTTTGCAGAGAAGGGAACTGAGACTCTGAGAACTGAAAGTAAAATGCTAACGCACATCTGCCAGACAGCAAACCCACGCTCAGTCACCACGCTGAACTTTCGCACACCAGACGCAGGCTCCTCCACTCCGCCAGCCCGGCTCAGAAGGCAGGCGACCTGCCCAAAGGCCGACTTTTCTCCACAGTCAGAGACTATTTTCTGTTTCAATATCCTATCTCACCAGTTCTAAGATTCACCATTTTTTCTTTCATTTTTAACATCTCTGAAATTATAATGCATCTTATATTCACAAGGGCTTCCCTGGTGTCTCAGAGGGTAAATAATCTGCCTGCAATGCGGATTCAATCCCTGGGTCGGGAAGATCCCCTGGAGAAGGAAATGGCAATGCTCTCCAGTATTCTTGCCTGGAGAATCCCATGGACGGAGGAGCCTGGAGGGCTACAGAGCAGGGGGTGGCAAAGAGGTGGACACGACTGAGCAACTAACACTTTATATTCACAAAGGTTTACAATTACACGTTGCAGCATTTGTGCCCTTCCCAGTGATGTAAAGAACGGTGTGTCTTAGAATGGAGTATTCCCAGAATGAGTGAGCAGGACATGCTTCCCTGAGCCACAGAGTGGACTCTGAGGCCAGAGGCAGAAATTCTCCACCCTTCCTCAGGAACCCATGTCAATGGTCATTTTTTTCAACATCAGGAAATATGTCTTATGTGCAACCTAAATCTCTCAGGCTACAGCTGAAGTCCCTGCCTGGCTTGGCTGTTAAAAGAGAATGGTCATCTCTCTTTTTTCTTCTCAGCTCTTTGTAACAAGCAGTGGGCTAGGAAGCTTGGAAGGACACAAATGAAGTGGAAGATGAGGCTTCTGCCCCCAAAAAGACCCAGAGAAAACCAACTGGGATGCAGGTAAGATAACACATAATTAAGGACCTAATTGTCACAGAGACTGCGGAGCAACTTGTTTTAGTTTTGTTTTCAATACAGTCTCATCATTAAGTTTCGTTCATTAAGCTTTTCAAAAGCTTTTATGTAGAGACTTCCCTGGTGGTCTGGAGGTTAGGAGTCTGCTTTCCAATGCAGGGGACGTGGGTTCGATCCCTGGTCGGGGAACTAAGATTCCACATGCTGCGGGGCAGCTAAGCCCATTCCCCACAACTAGAGAGAAGCCTGCACAGAGCAACGAAGACCATACGCAGCCAGAAACAAAATAAATTTATACTTTTTAAAAGCTGACGTAGAAATACTTTTGCATCAAGTAAGTGTAGAGAATCCAGTTGATCCCCCCAAGAGCCATGTTCAAGTCCTAACACCTCGTCCCCCATTTGGAAATAGAGTCTTTGCAGATGTGAGCAAGTTAAAATGAGGTCATCCTTGATAGGAGGGGGCCTTACATCTAATGGCTGGTGTCTTTATTATAAAAAAAATAAGTAGAGAGCGATCTGAATAACCAGACTCAGAGAAGAAACACAAAAGAAGGCCACGTCAGGATAGAGGCAGAGGTTGGGATGCTTCCCAGGTGGCTCAGTGGTCAAGAGTCTGCCTGCAATGCAGGAGACACAGGTTTGATCCCCGGGTCAGGAAGATCCCCTGAAGAAAGGAAGGGCAACCCACTCCAGTATTCCTGCCTGGAGAATCCCATGGACAGAGGAGCCCAGTGGGCTATACTCCAAAGAGTATACTGTCACAAAGAGTCAGACACGACTAAGTGACTGATACTTTCACTTTTCATCCTTGATTAGAGTGGTCCTTACATCCAATGACTTTATACCAAAAAAAAAGTAGAGAGTGATTTGAATACTCAGACCCGGAGGAAGCACACAGAAGAAAGTCACGTGAAGACTGAGACAGAGGCTGGGGTGATGCAGCTACAAGCCAAGGCACCCCAAGGATGACCAGGAGTCCCCGAAAGCTGGGAAGAAGCAAGGAAGGATTCCTCCCTAAAAACTTGAAAGCAGGGGTCCCCAACCTCTGGGATCTGATGTCTGATGATCTGAGCTGGAGCTGATGTAATAACAGCAGAAATAAAGTGCACATATATTTTATGTGCTTGAATCATCCTGAAACCACGGGCTTCCCAGGTGGCCCTGATGGTAAAGATCCCACCTGTCAGTGCAGGAGACATGAAAGACGAATTCGATCCCTGGATCAGGAAGAGCCCCTGGAGAAGGAAATGGCAACTCACTCCAGTATTCTTGCCTGGAGAATCCCGTGGACAGAGGAGCCTGGTGGGCTACAGTCCAGGGGTACGCAAAAGAGTCAGACATGACTAAGCATGTGATAGAGAGATGAGATCTCTAAGTTATAGCTGATTTTTTAAAGAGTTTGTGTATCTCATTGTATCATATATTGCTAAGAACACATTTTCTGTTGTAATTACCTGTTAAAGAAGAACATTATGAAACCGTAGTAACTCTAGAAGCGTATAGACAGTATTGCAGAATATAGAGACTTTTAGCCAGCAAGAACCTTGAGGCTCATAATCCCAGTATGAACCATTTGAGAATACTGTGGTCACAGAAAATAGAGACTTAAACTCACCCCTCTCCAGACAGGTGGAAAGACTCCAGGAGGAAGGGGGCAGGCAGAGTGCGTGCTGATTTGAAAGCAAGGAACAAGAGAAGACAGACAGTGGGCCCCAGGCAGATGAAAAGAAAGTTTCCTAAGCATAAAGACCACCTCTAAATCAGCACGGCACTGTGAACGGAGCCCCTCGCTGGGTGTCAGACAGAACTGAATTCAAAACCCCCATCAGCCACTTAACGAGAGCTGTCATCTTCACTTATTTAAGTGAGCTAAGATCCATCCTCTTCACGTGGACCGCAGGGATGATGTCAGAACTCAGTAAGGAGCAAGGGGTACCTGGGTTCACCGCCACAGACTCCCAGAGTCAACTTCATGAGGCGGGATCTTGTTATCCTTGTCCAGCCCAGAGTACACTCAGGTTTAGAGCAGCTGCCCCCTCAGCCTTTTGAATCCTGACCCTCAAAATACGCGGCTCCGTCTCACCTACGAGGCATCGCCCTGAGTCGCCGCCACCACCATGAGCAAAGCAGCGATGACACAGCCTGTGTCCGGGGACCAGTCCACTCTGTCTGCACACCCTCAGTCCTGACCTGGAGGAGAGACATGCAGCAAGTGTCTGTTAAAGGAATAAACTAACAAGGGAGGCGGGCAGAATGCAGGCTTTCAGGGTCTCGCCCGTGAGACAGGGAAGGAGAGATTTAATGAGAAACGGCTCTACGTTTACCAAATAACGTAGTCCAGTTTAAAACATCTGCTCTGGGGAGTTCCCTGGCAGTCCTGTGGTTAAGACTTTGCGTTCCCACTGCAGGGGGGCTCAGGTTCGATCCCTGGTCAGGGAACTAAGATCCCGAACGCTGTACAGGACACCAAAAAAAAAAAAAACCAAAAAACCTGCGTGTGACAGCCAGGTTGGACAGCGCAGTGGTGGCTCCGAGCACATAGGACACACCCTGCCTCCGAGAGCCACGTGCAAGTCGTGACGGGCTGTGGACAGACGCGCAAACAAGTCACACACATATACAGCTCTCAAGGCTAATTATTATCTGAGAGATACAGATGTAAATATATATCTTCATTTTACGGGGGAAAACACATACAAAAAAAGGACTGAAAATCTTTTTTGTTCAAAAAATAAACGGGAATATGTAGATGATATATACTTATATATATATCCCCACTTTTACAGATGAGACTCAAAGGCCTTGGGTGACCTGTCACCTCCCGCACAGGGGGCCCGTGCTGAGAAGGCCCGCGGCGAGCGGTCCAGGAGGCTGTCACGTTGCGTTCATGTCACACGCGTTGCCAACGCCTGAGTCGGGCCTGTCCCTCCCATGCAGCAAGGCTACAGGCCGACACGATTTGTTCCGATGGCTTCACCAGGGACAAAGGGCAGACGTTTGCATGAATAAACCTCAGGCTTGATGTCTTATTTCTATCCAAAGCCAAAGACCTATTGTCCCTGGGGCAATCTTGTGATAATTTTTCATTTGTTTCTTTGCCTGTTTTGTAGCCCACCAGGCTCCTCTGTCCATGGGGTTTTCCAGGCAAAAATACTGGAGTGGGTTGCCACATCCACCTTCAAGGGATCTTCCTGACCCAGGGATCAAACCCACATCTCCTGCCTGGTAGGTGGATTCTTTTCCGCTGAGTCACCTGGGAAGCCCCCTTGGGGAGCAATCTCGGTGAGGCTGCGACCGCCCAACAGTACCTGTCCTCTGGCCTGCATCGCCCTGGGGCCACGGGGACCTGGAGATGGAGACCCCTTCCCACTGCGCCGTTACCCTCCCCGATTGCTGCTGAGCTGACTTGTCTGGTTTTGTTCACTGTCCTTGTACTGTGGCTTTTGCTTCCTGGCAGGGGCCTGTTTTTCTTTGCTTAGATCTACTTTTGCTAACACATTCTTATAGCTGGGCAAATTTCTGTATTTTATTTTTTTCCCCCTGCACAAACAGCACCTACTCCAGTGTTCTTGCCTGGAGAATCCCAGGGACAGGGGAGCCTGGTGGGCTGCCGTCTATGGGGTCGCACAGAGTCGGACACCACTGAAGCGACTTAGCAGCAGCAGCACAAACAGTAGGACCTGGAGGAGAATGCAAGTTTTCTGATTTCAGATCACAAACACTTTCTCGTCTACTCCAAAGCTTCTGGATACATTACACGGATTTTGTAAGAAACAATCAGTGAATATTTATTTATTGAGTACCAAGCTCCGCGCTCAAGGATCTTTCAGTCGAGTGGGTAAAGCAGACGTACGAGCTGATGATCGACTGTAACATTGTGTGTTAAATGAGGTTCTGAGAAAGCACAGATTCGATGGGGACACCCAAGGTGTGCTCCTGACCAATCTTGAGAATGAGGACAGGTTAAAGCAGAGCCGGGAAAGACAGCGGTTCGATGTTTGGGGCGGTGTGTTCCAAACAGTAAAGAGGGATCAACGGAAAGCTGTAAATGTTTGCTCATCCTGACAGGTCGAGACATTTGACAGAAGTGAAGTTTAGGGACTTCCCTGGTGGTCCAGGGGCTGAGACTCTGGGCTCCCAATGCTGGGGGCTCAGACTCGATCCCTGGATCCCACATGCCACCGCTGAGACCAGGCACAGCCAAATAAATAAACACATGTGAGAAGAAAAAGAAGCGAAGTTTGGAGTCTCTGTGGGTGACAGCAGGAATCACCAAAAAGGAGTTCAGAGGATGCGAAAATAGACTCAAAGATTTATTCAAGAAAAGGAGATCGTGTATAAAAATGATAAGGACACAGTTCCCTGGGTTCAAAATGCTCATCACCTCCTGGGCAAGACAGATAAACAAATCATTACAGCACAATTAGCTGAGTTCTAAACACAGTGCAGACAAAGTGTTGGGGGCCCAGAGGAGGAAACCATTAGTGCTGCTGGGGGAGAAGAAAGAAAGGCTTCACGTGGGAGAGATTTGAGCAAAGTGACTGATAGGTGGGTAGCAGCCAGTCCTGGCAGATGAGGTAGACCCTCCCGGGCAGCTGGGACCAAGACAGGCACCTCCAACTCGTGACCCCAAATTGCATTAACCAAACATTTTGCCATTGTCTCTACATTATCCTGTTAGAGATACTGAATGTTAGATGGTAATTCACAGCCCTCTTCTCAAGGAGTCTGAATGTTTACAGAGCACTCCCTACCTGGTGCGTTCCAGAAACAAAAGGAGCTCTCCAGAGATAGTTTCAGAAGTATCTGCAGTTCCAGGAAGCTCTGCTCATTTCTGGAGGCTGTGTCTGTGTAACAACCACAAAATCAGAAGCAGGGAGGGCTGGTGTGGACACAGCTGGACCCACCTGGTGCGTGTGTGTGTGTGTGTGTGTGTGTGCATGTGTGTATGTGTGTGTATGTGTGTCCGTGCACACACGTGTGTGTGTGTGTGTGCATGTGTGTGTGAGTGCTCAGTTGTGTCTGACTTTGCAACCCCCTGGACTGTACCCCACCAGGCTCTTCTGTCCATGGGATTTCCCAGGCAAGAACACTGCAGTGGGTTGCCATTTCCTTCTCCAGGGAGGATTCTCTCTGACCCAGGGATCCAGCCCACACTACCTGTGATTCCTGCATGGGCAGGCGGGTTCTTGACCACAAGCGCCACCTGGGAAGCCTGGACCCACGTGGTGCCCCTGACAAACGGACTCAGAATCCAAGTGTCCAGGTCATGGGGATAGAAAAGAAGACTCCTCCTTGTCGCGAGCAGTGCCAGCCTTTGCACAGGCTTCAGCTGGAAAGAACGCTACCCTTCCACGTCCTTACCATCTCACAAGGGCATCGTGGGAGCACAGAACACCGCGGGACACAGGCCTCTATTTTTCCCTTAACACAGCTCAGCATCAGTCCATGGAGAAGGGGAGGCAGACAGCCTGACACCCCCTTTGCTGACAGAAATACAAGCCAGGTGGGGTCAGCTTTACTGGTTTGGTGGAGTTTAAGTTATGCCTGGTGGGAGCCATGGAAATGGTGAAATGGAAACTATACAAATGGGTTGAAAATAAAGGGCTGGGCAGGAATTTACCAGGGAAACACAAACAAAAGATGTAGAAATAAAAGAGGTTCATAAAAGATTAACAGTCAATTTAATGTTTAATGTTTTAAATAGAGGGCAATCTGGTAAGGATAAAAAGCCATGACAAAGATACTATAGTGATGAATCTTTAGGTACTAAAAAACAATGGAGTAAATATATATGATTAAACCTCTCAGAATGTAGACAGATAATTTGGTAAAACTGCAATCATTGTAGAGCAGTTCTTTTTATCATTTTTGTTGTTGGGTATGGGCTTCCCAGGTGGCGCTAGTGGTAAAGAACCCGCCTGCCAATACGGAAGACCTAAGAGACGGGGGTTCGATCCCTGGGTCGAGAAGATCCCCTGGAGGCGGGCATGGCAACCCACTCCAGTATTCTTGCCTGGAGGATCCCAAGGACGGAGGAGTCTGGCAGATTACAGTCCAGTGTTGAAAAGAGTCGGACGGGACTGAAGCAATTTAGCACACACGCACATTATTGGGTACAGTTGCTTTACAGTGCTGTGTTACTTTCCGCTGTACAATGAAGTAAATCAGCTCTCTGGATACATACATCGCCTCCCTCTTGGACATTCCTCCCACCCCTCTGGGTCATCAGAGCCCCGAGCTGAGCTCCCTGCGCTAGCCCGCAGCTCCCCACTCGCTCTCTGTCTCACACAGAGTTGTGTTTATCTGTCAATCCCAGCCTCCCAGGACGTCCCCCACTTCCTCCCACCACATCCACACATTTGTTCTCTATTCCCGCCCTGTAAATAGATTCATCAGTTCGGGCAATATAAAATGCTTACAGGAAAACACAGGCAGAACACTCTTTGACATAAATCACAGCAAGATCTTTTTTGACCCACCTTCTAGATTTGAAAATAAAAACAAAAATATGGGCCTAATTAAACTTACAAGCTTTTGCACAGCAAAAAAAAACAAAAAACAAAAAACCATAAATGAGACACAAAGACAACCCTCAGGCTGGGAGAAAACATGCAAATGAAGCAACTGACAAGGGATTCATCTCCAAAATATACAAACAGCTCATGCAGCTCAATATAAAAAAACAAAAAGCAACCTAACTGAAAAATGAGCAGCGGTTCTTGACCAAAGGCAGTTTTGTCTCCCATGGGATACTGGGCAGTGTCTGGGGACATCTGTGGTCATGGCAGCCAGGTAGGGGAGGGGAACGGGCACCTAGCAGGTACCTGCCGTGATCAGGACACCCCACAGCACAGAGTTAGTGGTGCAAAATGTCAGCCATGCTGAGCTTGTATAATATGCAGGATGCATCCAACGGACAGGCCCAGTGGGGGAGGGAGGAATATATATATATATATACACACATATATGGAAAATATATTTTCTCTCTCACGTCTATAAAACTGTTATGATGATGTTTAAGCTAGATAGCACATTGTGATTCATTTTTTAAACTTTTCCTTTTTATTGGGGTATAGTTTATTATATATATATGGTCATATATATATATATATATATGGAAAAGATTGAGGGCAGGAGAAGCGGGTGACAGAGGATGAGATGGTTGGATGGCATCACTGACTCAGTGGACATGAGTTTGAATAAACTCTGGGAGACAGTGAAGGACAGGAAGCCTGGCATGTTGCAGTTCATGGAGCTGCAAAGAGTCAGACATGATTTAGCAACTAAAGAACACAGCCAGTTAACAAACAATGTTGTGATAGTTTCAGGTGAACAGAGAGGGGACTCAGCCATACATATACATGTATCCATTCTTCCTCAAAATTTATTTTTTTGGTATTTAAATTAGACTTTTAAAAATTCTAAGTTGAGGTATTATTTGACAAAATCATAAGACATTTAAACTGTACAATGTGATCGTTTGATATATTACATAGATGTCATGAAAGGAATACCCACCATTGAGATCATTAATACATCCATCACCTCACATATTTCCCTATAATTTTATGCCTTGTTTAATGTTGAGGTTGAATTCATGTTTTATAAAATTCTTAAAGTAAACTTAAATATTTGAATACATAGCTGAAATCAACTTGATTGACTTGAAATCAACTTAAGATTACAATCAAATTTATTGCCAATCCAACTTGAGTTTAGACTGGTTGGCACAGATTGGCTGAAAATATTTTTAAGATTTCTTGAATATAACCAAATTTGATCTCCCTAGGAAAGAAAAAAATGCCCATTTAGACATCTAAAAGATAAAAGCCTTGAGAGAACTGGGGAGCTGGGATCTGTCAGAAATGACAAAAAGAAGCCGGAGGAACTACCACAGGCAGGAGTCCTGGTCAGGGAGACCCCAGGAAGGAGGCGGCCGCCACACAGGGGTGACTGTGTCACACACAGGGTGACTGTGTCACAGGGGTGATTGTATCACATACAGGGATGACTGACAAACAGGGGTGACTGTCACACACAGGGGTGACTGTGTCACACACAGGGATGACTGGCAAACAGGGGTGACTGTCACACACAGGGGTGACTGTGTCACACACAGGGATGACTGACAAACAGGGGTGACTGTCACACACAGGGGTGACTGTGTCACACACAGGGATGACTGACAAACAGGGGTGACTGTCACACACAGGGGTGACTGTGTCACACACAGGGTGACTGTGTCACACACAGGGATGACTGACAAACAGGGGTGATTGTGTCACAGACAGGGTGACTGTGTCACAGGGGTGATTGTATCACACACAGGGATGACTGACAAACAGGGGTGATTGTGTCACAGACAGGGTGACTGTGTCACAGGGGTGATTGTATCACACACAGGGATGACTGACAAACAGGGGTGATTGTGTCACACACAGGGTGACTGTGTCACAGGGGTGATTGTGTCACACACAGGGATGACTGACAAACAGGGGTGACTGTCACACACAGGGGTGACTGTGTCACACACAGGGTGACTGTGTCACAGGGGGGATTGTATCACACACAGGGATGACTGACAAACAGGGGTGACTGTCACACACAGGGGTGACTGTGTCACACACAGGGTGACTGTGTCACACACAGGGATGACTGACAAACAGGGGTGATTGTGTCACAGACAGGGTGACTGTGTCACAGACAGGGGTGACTGTGTCACAGACAGGGTGACTGTGTCACACACAGGGATGACTGTGTCACACACAGGGATGACTGACAAACAGGGGTGACTGTCACACACAGGGGTGACTGTGTCACACACAGGGTGACTGTGTCACACACAGGGATGACTGACAAACAGGGGTGATTGTGTCACAGACAGGGGTGACTGTCACAGACAGGGGTGACTGTGTCACACACAGGGGTGACTGTGTCACACACAGGAGTGACTGTCACAGACAGGGGTGACTGTGTCACACACAGGGATGACTGACAAACAGGGGTGACTGTGTCACAGACAGGGGTGACTGTCACAGACAGGGTGACTTTGTCACAGACAGGGGTGACTGTTACAGACAGGGGTGACTGTGTCACAGACAGGGTGACTGTGTCACACACAGGGATGACTGACAAACAGGGGTGACTGTCACACACAGGGGTAACTGTGTCACACACAGGGTGACTGTGTCACACACAGGGATGACTGACAAACAGGGGTGACTGTCACACACAGGGGTGACTGTGTCACACACAGGGTGACTGTCACACACAGGGTGACTGTGTCACACACAGGGGTAACTGTGTCACATACAGGGTGACTGTGTCACAGACAGGGGTGACTGTTACAGACAGGGGTGACTGTGTCACAGACAGGGTGACTGTGTCACAGACAGGGGTGACTGTTACAGACAGGGGTGACTGTGTCACACACAGGGTGACTGTGTCACACACAGGGATGACTGACACACACAGGGGTGACTGTCACAGACAGGGGTGACTGTGTCACAGACAGGGGTGACTGTGTCACACACAGGGTGACTGTGTGACACACAGGGGTGACTGTCACACACAGGGTGACTGTGTCACACACAGGGTGACTGTGTCACACACAGGGATGACTGACACACACAGGGGTGACTGTCACAGACAGGGGTGACTGTGTCACACACAGGGATGACTGACACACACAGGGGTGACTGTCACAGACAGGGGTGACTGTGTCACACACAGGGGTGACTGTGTCACACACAGGGGTGACTGTCACACACAGGGGTGACTGTGTCACAGACAGGGTGACTGTGTCACACACAGGGGTGACTGTGTCACACACAGGGGTGACTGTCACACACAGGGGTGACTGTGTCACAGACAGGGTGACTGTGTCACACACAGGGATGACTGACACACACAGGGGTGACTGTCACAGACAGGGGTGACTGTGTCACAGACAGGGTTGACTGTCACAGACAGGGGTGACTGTGTCATACACAGGGTGACTGTGTCACACACAGGGGTGACTGTCACAGACAGGGGTGACTGTGTCACACACAGGGGTGACTGTCACAGACAGGGGTGACTGTGTCACACACAGGGTGACTGTGTCACACACAGGGGTGACTGTCACAGACAGGGGTGACTGTGTCACACACAGGGTGACTGTGTCACAGACAGGGGTAACTGTGTCACACACAGGGTAACTGTGTCACACACAGGGGTGACTGTCACACACAGGGGTGACTGTGTCACACACAGGGGTGACTGTGTCACATACGGGGTAACTGTATTACACACAGGGGTAACTGTATTATGTACAGGGGTAAGTGTGTCCCACACAGGGGTAATGGTGTCACACACAGGGGTAACTGGATCACACACAGGGGTAACTGGATCACACACAGGGATAACTGTGTCACATACAGAGTACCTGTATTACACACAGGGGTAACTGTGTAACACACAGGGGTAACTATCACATAGAGGGATACCTGCCGAATGGTTACCTGTTCTCCTCAGGACCAGACAGACGGGACCCCAGTGGCTGTTCCCCAGCCCTGAAGGTGCCACTGAAGTTCACTCTTGGCCGAGCCCTGCCAAAGAGTGCCATGCCCAGACACACCTGGGCCGGGGGCTGGGGGGCTAGGCAGAAGAGAGGAGCTGGATTCCTGAGGCCCTCCTGTTAAACAGGCCTCTTCCTCTTTTGAATGTTAAGTTCAAAGATTCTATCTCACCAAGCCAAAAACAATAAAAAGCTCTTAAGTCTTTGAGGAACCTGCCTATTCATTTTTATCTATCATTTTACATTAAAGTTCCAGTTAATAATATTTTTAGAAAAATAATTGCTGCTGCTAAAAAAGAATCAAAACTTGAAAATTAAAAAATAACGACTTAAAAATGACTGTGGTCCAACATGCAAATATGATCAATCCCTTGTATTCATGAGGAATACACGAGATCTTCAAGAATCTCCAAATTTATACGCATCCAAAAATATTTATCTGGGCTGCTGTTCTTCCTCCCTAGTTCCAAGTCTCTGGCAGCATTTCATGGACATATATTTTCTTTCTCAGTGGACAGTGTTCTTAAAAAAGAGAGATGTTGGGTAGAGAAGCAGTGAGCCAGGCTTGGGGGTGCATGTGGGGGGCTTCTGAGCTTGCTCACAGCTCTGGGCAGCTCCACACACATGGCAGAAGCACCCAATGCAGAAGGACGCCCCCAAGTTATCATCCACATTGCTTCCTGTACATGCATCCAATTTACTCACTAACAGCTAAAGTCACAAACGTCAAGTTTAAAAATGCCAAGGGTCTACAGAGCTTTGGTCCATGAAGGGCACACATCAAAAGCCAACTACAAACCAGGATGATCCCTTCAGTGGAGGTCAGGACCCCCAGGGAAGGATGCTGGTGGAAACACTCAGCGAGGGGAACCTGGGACGAAAGAGGGGAGGCAGGCAGGAAAGCTGCGGGGTGTGCGGTCTGCACGGGGCACCGGAGGACGGACGGAGAAGGGGCATGGGCCGAGCGGAGCTGCCAGTCCAGGACGCGCGGGGATGTCACGAACTGGGCTGAGTGGTCCAACCCAAGTGAGGAGCTGTGTTTTAGTCCCAACCCCGAATCCCAGGGCCATTGCAGATGTGATCAGATTAAGAGGTGGTCACACTGGAGTAGAATGAGCCCTAATGCAGTGCCTAGTGTCCTTATAAAAAGAAGGAAGTGTGGACACAGACCTACAGAGAAGAGAAAGCCACATGACAACAGCAGAAACCGGGGTGATGTGTCTCCGAGCCAAGGGACCCTGAGGACTGCCAGCCACAGGCAGACCCCAGTGAAGGGGCGTGAAGCGATCTCCTTTGGGGCCTCCAAAGAGAACCAATCTTGCCAACCCTTCCATTCTGGACTTCTGGCCTCGGGAGAAAGTCAACCTCGCTGATTTTAAGACTCCCCGCATGGGGCACTTTACGACAACAGCCCCAGGAAACTAACCCATGGGGTGAAATCGACTCAGCCCAAAGCTGCCCAGGCTTGCTGCTTCCCGACAGTGAATATGGACTGAGGTCCAAGTTTTCTCAGTTTACAGTCAGGTTTTTCTCACTCACATGTGTGTTATGATGCATCTTCCAGTCCGTGACTTAAATGAGAGTGCAGATCTATTTTACCTACCAAAATCAGTGACTAGTGGTGGAAAAAAAACTACAGTCACCCAAACCCCACGCTTTCATCAGCCAGACACATTCGTCTGGGTCTGTGTGTGAGATCTGCTCCCCAAACATACTTGAAAGGCTAGAGGATCGGGAAGACAGCCAGCAGCAGATTAGCAGAAGGAGAGGGATGGGTCCACTCACTGCCCAACACACGGGGCGGGGCTCCTCCAGACCCAGAGGTCCACGGACTTTGCCTGCCTCCTCTCTGCAAATCAGGAGGTGGATGCTGCGGACTCTGTGGGATGGCGGCACCCTCAGAGGGATGTTCTGATGAAACCTTCTGACACCAGGACCTTGTTCCAGGCTGACAAGGCAAGGCGGGGCTCAGAAACCAGTAGTGAGGAGGTCAAGGGGGAAGTTGGGGGCAGGAAGGGGTTTGAGCAGATGCTGACTGCAGCTATGAGCACATGAGCTGTGGGCGTGAGCCTCAGGATGTCAAGTCTAGAAGTTTGTGGCTGTTTAGTTGCTCGATCGCATCCGACTCTTTGTGAGCCCATGGACTAGAGCCCTCCAGGCTCCTCTGTCCATGGGATTTTCCCGGCACGAATACTGGAATGGGTTGCCATTTCCTTCTTAAACAAAAGAAGGAGGGGTGTGTGTGGGTGTGTGTGTACGCGCGTGCGTGCGTGTGTGCATGTGTGTATAAGAAAGAGAAGGAGAGAGGGGAGATGCAGAGGAAATATTAAGTATTTGAAAAGAGAAGAAATGAGCTTCCTTTTTGCAATAAAACCTAAACATGTCAAGACCTTAGCAGCCAATGCAGGCTTTCTGTTCCCCAAATGCTAGGAGCCGATGCCTTTTTCTGTTGAGTTGCCTTTTTGCCTGTTGATCCAGCAACACCACTGCTTCAGCACAAACACCCACGACCTCTGAAGAGTCCGGCTCAGGTCAGAAGTACATGATCCTGCCCCATTATCATTCAGGACCTTTTGAAGCAATGTCATTTTGTTTTTGGTTGGCCAAAAGGTTCATTTGGGTTTTTCCGTAGGACGTCACGCGAACACCCAAACGAATATTCTGGCCAACCTCATATAACTTTACACGCATCCACCTTTTTTGCGTAGCCGGATGGGCGGCTTGATTTGTGTTTCCCTAATCATCTCGCTGAGAATGAATTCATATTGTCTACTTGATTTTTTAAAATTAAGAAGCCTTGATTAAAATATTTCCATTAAAAACAGACTGGCAAAGTTTCAAATTATTTCAAAACATTCCATTCTTTGCTTTTCAGTTCCCAGTGCTGTCCCATCACTCTTTATGGTTCCAATTTCAACAGCAAATCAAATTCAGGCAGACGTGTCCACCAGCCAAACACAGATGGAAGAGCCCTTTCAGGCACTGTTGTGTCATTCTTGTTTAGTTGCTCAGTCGTGTCTGACTCTTGCGACCCCATGGACGGTAGCCCACCAGACTCCTCTGTCCGTGGGATTCTCCAGGCAAGAATGCTGGAGTGGGTTGTCATTTCCTTCTCCAAGGGATCTTCCCAGCCCAGGGATGGAACCTGGGTCTTATGCATAGACAGGCATATTCTTTACCATTGAGCCACCTGGGAAGTCCTTCAGGTACTGTTGATCTGGGCCAAATAGTAAAGAGCCCCCACATTAATAAGCTGGTCATGGGCCAGGGAAGGAAAGGTAACCAAGGAAACAGGAAAGCAGGAGAACTCAGCAGAGTGAGCAACGGCTCGCATGAGAGGAGAGGGAAGTCCAACAACACAGCAAAGCATGATGACTGTTTATCAGAAGTCTACCTTAGCAGGTCAGAAAGAGGAAAACAAACATCCTATGTTCATGCATACATGTGGAATCTAGAAAAATGGTATTGACGATCTTATTTACAAACCAGAAATAGAGATACAGACATAGAGAACAAACCTACGGACACCAAGGGGGAAAGAAGCGCAGGATGAGTTGGGAGATTGGGATGGACAAATACACACTGTCGATGGCATGTAGAAAACAGAGAGACAATGAGGACCTAATGCGGAGCACAGGGACCTATCCCCGCTGTTCTGTGGAGGCCTAAATGGGAGGAAATCTAAAACAGGGGGGCTTAAAAACAACAAATTAGTCGCTTAGTTGGGTCCGACTTTTTGCGAACCCATAGACTGTAGCTTGACAATCTCCTCTGTCCGTCGGATTCTCCAGGCAAGAATACTTTGGGTTGGCATTTCCTTCTCCAGGGGATCTTCCCAACCCAGGAATCGAACCAGGGTCTCCTGCATTGCAGGCAGATTCTTTACCATCTGAGCCACCCAGGAAGCATTTATATACATATGTGTATATATAGCGGATTTACTTTGCTTTACTGTAGAAAATAACACAACACTGTAAAGCAACTATACGCCAATAAAAATTAATTCTAAAAAGCTGTAAAAAAAAAATGTTTCAAGTTTACCTTAGATGATTACCTTAGATGAAGATGAGTCGGACATGACTGAGCAACTTCACTTTCTTTTCTTTCTTTAGATGAAGATTAAAACTTTTTTCCCATTTATCTAATTAACAGACAGCCACAAGGGATTTCATAAAATTGTGCTAAAGTATTATACGGAGGGAAAGTAAGAAATTACAGTCTGTCTGGTACAAGTTTTCCTAGATTCTAAGACTTATAACCAAGTTAGAATAAAACTAAAAATTTTTGACTTGCCCTTTGCTTGATTCAGCACCCAAATAGACTATGTATTTACTACTTAAATAACCAGAGCACATGAATTTCAAAGGCTATATCAAAAGAGGAAAACAATATTTATCCTCCAAATTAGAATGTATCTTTTGCTCTCTAAAAACCAATAGAACATATTTATTTATTGCTCTCTACACTAATGGCTAATTTCCATCTAGTTTTTAAAACTCTAAGGCTAATTGTCATAAATTGTCAAAGAAGCAAAAATTAAATATATTTAACATTCTCATGGGCTTCCCAGGTAGCTCAGCTGGTAAAGAATCCACCTGCAATGCAGGAGACCCCCATTCGATTCCTGGGTCGGGAAGATCCCCTGATGAAGGGACAGGATACCCACTCCAGTAGTCAGGCTCCCCTGATGGCTCAGCTGGTAAAGAATCTGTCTGCAATGCGGGAGACCTGGATTCGATCCCTGTCTTGGGAAGATCCCCTGGAGGAGGGCATGGCAACCCATTCCAGTATTCTTGTCTGGAGAATCCCCATGGGCAGAGGAGCCTGGCGAGCTACAGTCCATGGGCTCACAAGAGTCAGACACAGCTGAGCGACTGAGCACACAGCACACACAACACTCTCATTCCAAAAGGACAGCAATACTGTTTTTAAGTTTATTTAAAATTGAATTTGCTGTGGTTGTCCTTTTTTATCCAAAAACCTGAGACTCTTATCTATTTGGAGCTTCTCAGGTGGCACAAGGCAAGAATCCACCTGCCAATGTAGGAGATGAGGGTTCGATCCCTGGGTCAGGAAGATCCCCTGGAGAAAGAAATGGCAACCCACTCCAGTATCCTTGCCTGGGAAATCCCATGGTTAGAGGAGCCAGGAAGGTTACATGGGGTCACAAAAAGTTGGACACAACTTATTGACTAAGCACATATCCTAAGACAGAAGACATTATCCTTTATGAACTGCTTGCTGTAGGGCTCCAGCATGGATCAAACAGTTAAATGGTGTGGGCAAATAATAAGAATAAAACAGAGTCTGTCCACCCTCTGATTTTAGGAGTCTCCAGACAACAGAAGACACAACAATGAGAAAGCATGTGTCTCTGCATCTGAACATTAAATTGCTGCATCTAAGTAATCAGTTCAGCTCAGTCGTGTCTGACTCTTTGCTATCCCATGGACTGCAACACCCCAGGCCTTCCTGTCCATCACCAACCCCTGGAGATTACTCAAACACATGTCCATTGAGTCAGTGATGCCATCCAACCATCTCATGCTCTGTCGTCCCCTTTTCCTCCTGCCTTCAATCTTTCCCAGCATCAGGGTCTTTCCCAAGGAGTCAGTTCTTCTCATCAGATGGCCAAAGTATTAGAGTTTCAGCTTCAGCATCCGTCCTTCCAAAGAATATTCAGGAATAATTTCTTTTATGATTGACTAGTTTGATCTTCTTCAATTCAAGGGACTCTCAAGAGTCTTCTCCTACACCACAGTTCAAAAGCATCAATTCTTCGGTTCTCAGCTTTCTTTATACTTCAACTCTCACATCCATACATGACGACTGGAAAAACCATAGCCTTGAATAGACAGACCTTTGTCAGCAAAGTAATGTCTCTGCTTTTTAATATGCGGTCTAGGTTGGTCATAGCTTTTCTTCCAAAGAGCAAGCGTCTTTTAATTTTATGTCTGCAGTCACCATCTGCAGTGATTTTGGAGCCCAAGAAAATAAAATCTGTTACTGTTTCCATTGTTTCCCATTCTATTTGCCATGAAGTGATGGAATCAGATGCCATGATCTTAATTTTTTGAATGTTGAATTGTAAGCCAGCTTTTTCACTTCCCTCTTTCCCTTTCATGAAGAGGCTCTTTAGTTCCTCATCACTTTCTGCCATAAGAGTGGTGTCATCTGTTTATCTGAGGTTATTGATATTTCTCCCAGCAATCTTGATTCCAGCTTCTTCCAGCCTGGAATTTCTCATGATGTACTCTGCATATAAGTTAAATAAGCAGGGTGACAATATACAGCCTTGACGTACTCCTTTCCCAATTTGGAACCAGTCTGTTGTTCCATGCCTGATTCTGCTGCTTCTTGACCTGCATGTAGATTTCTTAGGAGGCAAGTCAGGTGGTCTGGTATTCCCACTGATTGAAGAATTTTCCACAGTTTGTTGTGATCTACACAGTCAAAGGCTTTGGCGTAATCAATAAAGCAGAAGTAGATGTTTCTCTGGAATTCTCTTGCTTTTTCGATGATCCAATGGATGTTGGCAATTTGATCTCTGGTTACTCTGTCTTTTCTAACTCCAGCTTGAACATCTGGAAGTTCACAGTTCACACACTGTTGAAGCCTGACTTGGAGAATTTTGAGCATTACTTTGCTAGCACATGAGGTTATTGCAGTTGTGCAATCCAATGCTGTAAAGAGCAATATTGCATAGGAACCTGGCATGTTAGGTCCATGAATCAAGGTAAATTGGAAGTGGTCAAACAAGAGATGGCTAGAGGGAACACTGACATTTTAGAATCAATGAACTAAAATGGACTGGAATGGGAGAATTTAATTCAGATGACCATTATATTGACTACTGTGGGCAAGAATCCCTTAGAAGAAATGGAGTAGCCCTCATACTCAACAACAGAGTCTGAAATGCAGTACCTGGGTGCAATCTCAAAAATGACAGAATGATCTCTGTTCATTTCCAAAGTAAACCATTCAAAATCATGGTAATCCAAGTCTATGCCCCAACTAGTAATGCTGAAGAAGCTGAAGTTGAACGGTTCTATGAAGACCTACAAGACCTTCTAGAACTAACACCCAGAAAAGATGTCCTTCTCATTATAGGGGACTGGAATGCAAAAGTAGGAAGTCAAGTAATACCCGGAGTAACAGGCAAGTTTGGCCTTGGAGTACAAAATGAAGCAGGGCAAAGGCCAACAGAGTTTGCCAAGAGAATGCACTGGTCATAGCAAACACCCTCTTCCAACAACACAAGAGAAGACTCTACACATGGACATCACCAGATGGTCAATACCAAAACCAGATTGATTATATTCTTTGCAGCCAAAGATGGAGAAGCTCTATACAGTCAGCAAAAACAAGACAGGGAGCTGACTGTGGCTCAGATGATGAACCCCTTATTGCTAAATTCACACTGAAATTGAAGAAAGTAGGGAAAACCACTAGACCATTCAGATATGACCTAAATCAAATCCCTTACAATTATACAGTGGAAGTGAGAAATTGATTCAAGGGATTAGATCTGATAGACAGAGTGCCTGAGGAACTATAGACCTATAGACAGAGGTTCGTGACATTGTAAGGAGGCCGTGATCAAGACCATCCCCAAGAAAAAGAAATGCAAAAAGGCAAAAGGATTATCTGAGGAGGCCCTACAAATAGCTGAGAAAAGAAGAGAAGCTAAAGGCAAAGTTGAAAAGGAATGATATACCCATTTGAATGCAGAGTTCCAAAGAATAGCAAGGAGAGATAAGAAAGCCTTCCTCAGTGATCAATGCAAAGAAATAGAGGAAAACAATAGAATGGGAAAGACTAGAGATCTCTTCAAGAAGATTAGAGATACCAAGGGAACATTTCATGCAAAGATGGGCACAATAAAGGACAGAAATAGTATGGACCTAACAGAAGCAGAAGATGTTAAGAAGAGGTAGCAAGAATACACAGAACAACTGATCAGAAAAGATCTTCATGACCCAGATAACCACGATGGTGTGATCACTCACCTAGAGCCAGACATCCTGGAATGCAAAGTCAAGTGGGCCTTAGAAAGCATCACTACGAACAAAGCTAGTGGAGGTGATGGAATTCTAGTTGAGCTATTTCAAATCCTAAAAGATGATGCTGTGAAAGTGTTGTACTCAATATGCAAGCAAATTTGGAAAACTCAGCAGTGGCCACAGAACTGGAAAAGGTTCGTTTTCATTCCAATCCCGAAGAAAGGCAATGCTAAAGAATGTTCAAACTACCGCACAATTGCACTCATCTCACACCCTAGCAAAGTAATGTCTAAGTAATAAAGAAACATTAAAACAAGCCCAAGGATTTCAGTCCGATGGGGAAACTCTGCCAATCAGATGTCTGGAGCAGTATAATACAGGAGATACTGTTTTCCAGGCTATAAGTGCAAATGTAATTAGACTTGTTCTAAGAATTGGTTTATCTTTTCCTCTTGTGTTGTGTTTTCTCTTAAACCTGTTCCTTTTTAATATGATACCTCAGATCTCATTAAATTGCAAATGTAAATTCAACAAACAGCTACAAAGGTGTTCAAAGCGGGAGAGAGGTATGGAATGTTTGCTTGTTTCACCAGATAAAGTTAAAACTTTTTTTTTTTTTTTTAATCATTGGTTCTCTGATGCCTCAGATGGTAAAGAATCTGCTTGCAATGTCGGGGACACGGGTTCTATCCCTGGGTCAGGAAGATCCCCTGGAGAAGGGAATGGCTACCCACTCCAGTACTCTTGCCTGGAGAATCCCAGGGACAGAGGAGCCTCACGGATTATAGTCCACAGAGTTGCAAAGAGTCGGTTAGACACAACTGAGTGACTGACGCTTTCACTTCCTGAATGCTGGAGAATGTCATTGTGAGCTACTATTGCCACAGCAAAATACTAGCCCCTTTCTTACATTCTCTGTTTTCAAGCAGATATTTGTATTTGCTTTATATAAGAACACTGACTAAGCAAAATTATAGAATATTTATAAATGCTTAAAATAAAAATTACCCTCAAAGCCCAAGCATAACAACTGTTTTCATTCTTGGTATCTTTCCATCTTCTTTCCCACAATTAGTGTTAAGCATAAGATAAATTCAAGTTTATATTCTGCCTTTTTCACTTAAAATCATAATATTTTCACAAATGCCCATGGCTATAATTTCTACTTGCTGTCTAATAGTGACTTCTCTCTGTACTAGATACTGACTCTTATAGATGGGACTGCAGTTAATAGTTTCATGTTTATAGAACAGGAATACTTAGGCAGAGGCTGATGACTCTTTGGCAGGGCTGGCATCAGTTATCATGTGTGGCAGGGGAGGGGAAGTTACAGTGCACACACTTTAATGTCTGTTCAAAGATAAACAGAGGCATACTTAAAATGCTACAGTTGGGACTTCCCTGGTGGTCCAGTGGTTAAGACTCCGCCTTCCAAGGCAGAGGGTGAAGGTTCCATCTCTGGTCAAAGAGCTAAGATCCCAGGAGCTTCAGGGCCAAAAAACAAAAACATAAAACAGAAGCAATATTGTAACAAATTCAGTAAAGACTTTTAAAATGGCTCACATCTCTTTAAAAAAAAAAGAAAGAAAAGTTAAGAGTTATTGAGTAAAAATTATTGAGTTAAGAGTTATTGAGAAAAGTTATTGAGTAAAAATGAATTCCAGTTGGGCAGCACCAAACTGGAAGTGGCTAGGAACTGGGAGAGACTTAAGAGCGAAAGTGAACAAGAAAGTCAGGACGTTATGGGCCAGCTTAGTTGGGTGTTCATGATCAATTGTCCTTAGATTTCAATTTCATAACCTTGAGGCATTTACAGGCTTATCTTTTTTGGTTTGCTTCCTAACTCTTCATGGGCATGAGTGCCCCTGGGTCTTCTGGCCTCCTTGGTTAAGTGGTTTGACATGTCCTTGCCATCTTTACATTCTGCTTCCCGCCAGCATGAGAAAAAACCACAAGTGGCCTCACTGATCAGACAACCAGCGTCCAAACCAAGGATGTTTGCAGTAGGCTTGTCCAGTCCGACCAGGGCCCCAAGGGATTTTGGAGTCTTGACGTCAGTGAGGGCACGGGCGGTTACAACCATCACTGTGAAATGCCTCCACCAGGCATTTAAGACAGAACATCCTTCACGGCACCCAAATTCTGTCTAAGCTGCACAGCCCAATCCTGACTCACGCTTTCTCTGGGAAAAGCAAGACACTATTGAAAAGGTCATCTCGCTGACTTGTCCCCCATGGATCAGGAAGCAGAGGTAGAGAGAAACAGGATCCGTGGGGACCTCGGCCAAGGCGCAGAAGTACATGAGCACATTTGCAAAACTTCCTTGGAAGATGACGCCTCCGTGTGACCCAATCAGTACTGTTAGGGGAACTACTGACCGAAACCACCCACGCCGGCCAGGCACCATAGAAACCACTTGCATGAGTTATATTTTTTCTAATTTATTTTTAATTGAAGGATAATTGCTTTACAGTATTGTACTGGTTTCTGCTAAACATCAACATGAATCAGCCATAGGTATACATGTGTCCCCTCCCTCCTGACCCTCCTTCCACATGTTATCCTCCACAGGAGGTCATGGTAAAGAAACGGGGAACTAACACCAACCGGAAGAACTGGGGAAAGGTCAAAAGGAGAGAGGAGACACTGACCACGTGTCCCATCAACCTCCCAGAATCTTCCTCTCTGGAATCCACCTCTGGAAGGACTCTGAATCAGAGCGACTGACCACAGACAACCCGGAAACTGAGCCCATCACCATAAAACCCGAGACTGTGAGCCACGTGGCGGAGCACCCTCCTGGGCTCCCTCGCCCCCGGCTCTCCACCGGGCGCCCCTTCCCAGCGAAGGCCTTTGCTTTGTCAGCGCACGTGTCTCCCCCGCAATTCACTTCCGAGTAGAAAAGAGCCCGCTCTCAGGCCCTGGAAGGAGTCTCCCTTCCTGCAATAGTCCTGGGCTCGACTCCACTAGGATGCAAATACCTATGCTGCTGTTGATCTGATGAGAGAGTTTCTTATTCTGTGTGCCTGCGTGAGTGTGTGCTCAGTCGTGTCTGACTCTTTGCGACCCCATGGACTATAGCCTGCCAGGGTCCTCTGTCCCTGGGATTCTCCAAGAACACTGGAGTGGGTTGCCATTTCCTTCTCCAATGCATGAAAGTGAAAAGTGAAAGTGAAGTCACTCAGTCATGTCCCACTCTTAGTGACCCCATGGACTGCAGCCTACCAGGCTCCTCCATCCATGGGATTTTCCAGGCAAGAGTACTGGAGTGGGGTGCCATTCCCTTCTCAGGGGAAGCACCTAGGAATCCCCTTATTCTGGGAAGGCTATAAATAAGACATAATTTACAGAATACCTGATATCCTATTACTTTGATTCATTTAATCCTCATGATTAACCCCATTAAGGAGCTTTTTAATTGGCTTTTTGTGATATCCACCCAAACTCCTGTCATGGAAGTGATTGAATTCATCTTCCCAGATAAACTGGCATTCTATCTGGAGAAGGAAAGAGAAAGGAAAAAGAAGGAAACTGGTGTTCATCCATGCTGCTGCCTTCTGGGCACTAAAGTAGTCATCAAAGGGATAAAGCCAGAAAGAATAATAAATTATCTAGATAAACAGGGGTGTGTCAGGACCTGATTTGTGTTTTACAAAGATCAGGCTTGATAACACAGAAAATAATGTAGAGGCAGGAGATTTGAAGCACAGAGAACTTTTAAGAGACTATTATCAAAACTTCCTTGGTGGTCCAGTGGTTAAGACTTCAAGCTCCCCATGCAGGGGACCCAGGTTCAATTCTCAGTCAGGGAACTAGATTCCACATGCCCCCAACTAATGGTTCACATGGCTCAACCGCATGCCACAGTCAATGAAGAGTACTGCAACTAAAACCCAGCTCAGCCAAGTAAATAAATATTAAAAAGAGAGGGAGAGAGAGAGAGAGAATATTACCTTTGGCTTTGTCTTCTCCATTCAAGTCTAGTTTTTTTTTAATCTCATACTGACCCCAGGCCATTTGTATCACCCATCTGCATCTCATACTTAACATATCTAAAAGCAAAGTTGCCATTATCCTCTCAGAGTGAAATGCGTGTGACCTTGGCCACTCACTTGAAATGGCAATCCCCACCATCTCCCCCCCATTTCTATCCCCTGACATTGATTTTTCTGTTCCTTAAAGCCCTTCCTCCTTCTCGATTACTATGCAATTCACTTTTTTTTTTTTTAATGCTTATTGTCTGATCTCTCTTCTAAATGAAAGTTATTAAGGCAGGAATTTTCATCTGTTCTGATCACAAATATATCTCCAGGGGCTACCCTTATGCTGGGAAAGATTGAGGGCAGGAGGAGAAGGGGACGACAGAGGATGAGATGGTTGGATGGCATTACCGACTTGATGGACATGAGTTTGGGTAAACTCCAGGAGTTGGTGGTGAACAGGGAGGCCTGGCATGCTGTGGTCCATGGAGTCACAAAGAGTCTGACATGACTGAGTGACTGAACTGAGGGGCTACCCAGCAGGCCCCCAGCTTCCATCCCAGGAAAGAAGGGATGAAAAGGGAGGTGCTCCTTCTTGAAGTCAGGAGACAGGCCTAAGGGAGGGGTGGGCAGGGGGCTCCTTTCCTGTGAACTCTTAGAAATAAGTGCAGAAACCTTCCAGGGCTGGATGACAGGAGAGTAGGTTACAAGATACACATGAAATAAGTATGCAGTATAGCAGATGGCTTCCCAGGGGGCGCTAGTGGCAAAGAACTCACCTGCCAATGCAGGAGACTTAAGAGACAAAGGTTCGATCCCTGGGTCGGGAAGATGCCCTGGAGAAGGAAACGGCAACGCACCCCAGTATTCTTGCCTGGAGAATCCCATGGATAGAGGAGCCTGGGGGGGCTACAGTTCAGTTCAGCTCAGTCGCTCAGTCATGTCCAACTCTTTGCAACCCCGTGGGGGTACAGTCCATGGTGTCAAAGAGTCAAACAGGACTGAGCCACTATACAACAACAACAAGGAACCCGGATGATAAGGTTATAGTCGATTTTATTTACCGAGGTGTGTTCTTTCCTCTTCCTTCCCTTGTCTTCTGGAGGAGTCAGTGAAAATGAAGGTCATGGGAAAACACAGTGACGATGAAGCAAGGCCATGGGGGTGGCAAGGGCAGTCAGGGGAGTCTTCTGCGACCATTTCCTCATTCTGCCTCCTGGCGGCGGCCTCAGGCCCAACCAGTCACCTCTCAGACCAGGTTTAAACTTAGAGACGTTCTGGTAGGAGGAGCAGTGGAAATAAAGAACCTTGTTGTGAAAGAGCAGACAGGCTCTGCCGAGAGGCTGCAGAGGAGGAAGAAGTAGGAAGAGCTGAGAGAGGCCCTGCGGTGCTGAGGGTGCTCAGGCGCTCAGTCCTGTCTGACTCTCTGTGACCCCCATGGACCATATCCCACCAGGCTCCTCTGTCCATGGGCTTCTCCAGGAGAGGAAACCGGGGTGGGTTGCCATGCCTTTCTCCAGGGCTGGGGTGTTGAGCTCTCTTCAACTAAGAGAATGGTCGTGTCACCGCTGAGACCAGAAGGAACCCCGAGGGCAGATTTTGTTCCTCTGCCCCTTGGAAGGGAGGGGAGCCAGGAACAGGCACAGCCTCATAGGCTTTGGGGGAGCTTTGCTTCTATGCGGAATTAACCGGGCCTGTTTGAGCAGAGCAGGGATCAGACTTGGGTTTTCAAAGGATGACTTCCGGGCAGCATTGCAAAATCACTTGACTTTTGTGGTCACGAATTGAAAATAAACCAGTCAACCCAGCTGTGGGTTTGCATCCAGCTGTGGCCAGCTCTAACTGGGCAGACAGACAGATGTACGTGGAGGTTTAGATTTGCTCAGACAGCTCAAAGAAGGGCAAGGTGGCAGGTTCAGCATGTGAGATTCCACAGAAACTCACAGAATGCTTTGTAGTTGTTGTTCAGGCACTCAGTCTTGTCTGACTCTTTGCAACGCCATGGACTGTAAGCCCAGCAGGCTCCTCTGTCCATGAGATTCTCCAGGCAAGGATATGGGAATTGTGTTGCCATTTCCTCCTCCAGGGCATCTTCCTGAACCAGGGATCGAACCTGTGTCCCCTGCATTGTCAGGCGGATTCTGTACCACTGAGCCACCTGGGAAGCCCCAGTCAGCCTGAACATTCACGTCTAAAAAAATTAAGCTTCTTGGAATTCCACTTTCAAATTTCTGTCTTGAAAAGTTTCTGTATTTCTCCGTTACCTGCAGGTCTGGTTTGTACACTTTGGTCCATGGATTGGACCATCTAAAGAACTTTAAAAAGCTGCAGGTTATAGGACTCACCAAGTTTCTGGGGCAGTCAACTAGAGGCCCAGGAGTCTGCATTTCCATAAAGCTCCCTGGAGAGCCTAATACACTACCAGGGGGCAGAATGGTTGATTTATGAGATAAAACCCAAGCTCCTTCCCAAGTGTGTCAAATTTCTCCACAATACATTACTACCTGATGTATTTATCCCTGTTTATTTCTCTCTCTCTCTCTCTAAGTCTCTCAGTCAAGTCCAGCTCTTTGCAACCCCATGGACTGTAGCACCCCAGGCTCCTCTGTCCATGGAATTCTCTTGGTAAGAATACTGGAGTCCAAGTTCAATGCATGAGACAGGGCACTCAACGCTGGTGCACTGGGACAATGCTGAGGGATGGGATGGGGAGGGAGGTCGGAGCGGGCTTCAGGATGGGGGACCTCTGGCCGATTCATGTCAATGCATGGCAAAAACCACCACAATATTGTAAAGCAATTAGCCTCCAATTAAAATAAATTACCTAAAAAAAAATAAAAGATACTGGAGTGGGTTGCCATTCCTTCTCCAGGGGCTCTTCTTGACCCAGAGATGGAACCCAGGTCTCCCGCGTTGCAGGCAGATTCTGTGTCATCTGAGCCACCAGTGAAGACTTGCAGCCCATATCTTCTATCCCAGGAGAGGAAATCAATGCAAGGATCTTTACAAGGCCGGCTCCCTCCTACTCCTGTTCACGCCACGCATCGTTTCGGCTGGCTCTTCAATCCTGTGTGCCTGTTCCAAAACGGGTCCATCGTCCCAGCCCAAGTCCCCCTCCACCCTCCACAAAGCCGTCGGGATGATCGCTGCCCGGCGATGGATTCCGGCTTGGCCTAAATAAAGTATCACTTGATACTGTTTGACTGAACTTAAGGCATTACGTGCAACTTGTCTAAGGAAACTGCTAGCTCCTCTTAGATAGGCCGGTGTTCATAGCCCTAGGGATCGGAACTATACCTGGGACGAAGGCTGGAGGGAAGAGTCTACATCACATGCAAAGCCCCCAGCACTTTCCTCACGCCCTTTCCTCACTCCCACAATGTAACTATCATAAGATGCTTTCAGATATCTTTTAGCTATCATAAAATGAGGCAGCGAAGATCGCTTGGGTCTCGTTTGTTATTCTTTTAATCCCTCACTTTTATTAGTTTTTTCAGGTGGTACAGGGTAAAGAAACCACCCGCCAATGCAGGAGAGGTGGGTTCAATCCCTGGGTCAGGAAGATCCCCAGAAGAAGGAAATGGCAACTCACTCCAGTATTCTTGCCTGGAAAATCCCATGGACAGAGGAGCCTGGCAGGCTACAGTCCATGGGGTCACAAATAGTTGAACACCACTGAGCACCCACACGTGCATTGCTATTATTATATTTACAAAGCACCACAGATAAACTAATGTACTTCAGCAACTGCAATAAAATAATTTTGACAAAGCACATGGGCTGTGTGCTTTATATGTTTTTTTGTACCTTTTTGTTTTATATTTTCCTTGAGCAATAATATTCATCTCATGGATTTCACTTCTACTTATGGCTGATTACACTTCCTGGTTCCCATAATCCAAAGAATGTTGCTACTATAATTTTTTGTCCCCCATTCTCTGATCATTTCAAAATCATTTTAGAGATTTTTATTGATCTAATAACTCCTTGGTGTTCCACTTTAATAATAAATCCCCAGTGAGGAGCTTCACCAATGTCTACGTTCTTAGTTCTGTGATAGAACAGAGACACCCAATTTAAGGGCTTTTAGTGTCATAATCAGAGAAGGCACTGGTGACCCACTTCAGTATTCTTGCCTGGAAAATCCCATGGACAGAGGAGCCTGGTAGGCTACAGTCCATGGGGTCGCGAAGAGTCGGATACTACTGAGCAACTTCACTTTCACTTTCATGCATTGGAGAAGGAAATGGCAACCCACTCCAGTGTTCTTGGAGAGTCCCATGGACAGAGGAGGCTTGCAGGCTACAGTCCATGGGGTCGCACAGAGTCGGACACAATTGACGCGACTTAGCAGGCGCAGCAATGTCATAATGGGAAATACACACTGCACATCACTGTTTTCCTGGGGGCTACTAGGGGACCAAATCTCTATTTTCTAGTAAAGATTTTAGAGGAAGTTTTTATTTTATTGAAGGCTACTATACACAAGCTGCTGTAAGATTTCTTTCTGGTCTAGGCTTTTTTCCCAAAGTTGACATTTGCAATCTATCATTCATCAGGTTGCAGAGGTGGACACGAATGAATGACTCACACACACACACACACACACACACACACACACACCCCTATAAATTTCATGAAAGCAGGAGTCATAGTTTCCTGTTCAGTGTTTTATCTTGTTCGGTGTCCAACATGGAGCCTGTTCATGGTACTTGTGCATGGCAAAAGAAACCATTAACAAAAATGAAAAGGCAACCTACTTAGGTGGGAGAAAATATTTGCAAATTATATATCTGACAGGGGTTAACATCCAAAGTATACAAAGAGCTCATACAACTTAATAGCAAAATAAATAAACAATCCAGTTTAAAACAGGCAGAGGATCTGAAAAGACATTTTTGCCGAGAAGACACACAGATGGCCAATAGGTGCATGCAAAGATGCTCAGCATCACTAATTGTCAGGGAAATGCAGATCCAAGCCACAAAGAGGCAGTGAGATATCATGTCACACCTCTTGGGATGGCTATTACCAAAAAGCGAGAAATGACAACTTTTGGCAAGGATGCGGGGGAAGAGAACACTTGTGCACGATGGGTGGCAACGTAAACTGATGCAGCCACTGTGGAAGACAGGATGGAGGTTCCTCAAAAATTAAAAATAGAACTACCATATGATCTAGCAATTCCATTTCTAGGTATTTATTCAGAGAAAATGAAAACACCAAGTTGAAAACACATATGCACCCCTATATTCCTAGAAGCACTGCTTACAACAGCCAAAATATGACAGCAACCTCAGTGTCCACCAGTGGATAACTGGATAATGTGGCACATATACCCTGGAACATCATTCAGCCATAAAAATAATGAAATTGTGCTGTTTGCAACAACATGGATGGATCTTGAGGGCACTATGCTAAATGAAATATGTCTAAGAGAGAAACACAAATATTACATGATCTCACTTAATACATAGCATCTGAAAAAAAACAAAAGTTTACAAAAAAAGCAAGCTCAGAGATATGGAGAACAGATTCGTGGCTGCCAGAAGAAGGGGCTGGAAAAGTAGGATGCAAAATGGATGAAAGGAGTTAGAAGGTAGGAACTTCCAGTTATAAAATTAAAAAGTCGTGGAAATAAAATGTACAGCATGGTGACTATCAGTTCAGTTTAGTTCAGTCACTCAGTCTTTGCGACCCCATGAATCGCAGCACGCCAGGCCTCCCTGCCCATCACCATCTCCCAGAGTTCACTCAAACTCATGCCCATCGAGTCAGTGATGCCATCCAGGCATCTCATCCTCTGTCGTCCCCTTCTCCTCCTGCCCTCAATCCCTCCCGGCATCAGGGTCTTTTCCAATGAGTCAACTCTTCGCATGAGGTGGCCAAAGTACTGGAGTTTCAGCTTCAGCATCAGTCCTTCCAATGAACACCCAGGACTGATCTCCTTCAGGATGGACTGGTTGGATCTCCTTGCAGTCCAAGGGACTCTCAAAGGTCTTCTCCAATATCATAGTTCAAAAGCATCAATTTTTCAGTGCTCAGCTTTCTTCACAGTCCAACTCTCACATGCATATGTGACCACTGGAAAAACCATAGCCTTGACTAGACGGACCTTTGTTGGCAATGTAATGTCTCTGCTTTTGAATATGCTATCTATGTTGGTCATAACTTTCCTTCCAAGGAGTAAGTGTCTTTTAATTTCATGGCTGCAGTCACCATCTGCAGTGATTTTGGAGCCCAAAAAAATAAAGTCTGACACTGTTTCCAACTGTCTCCCCATCTACTTCCCATGAAGTGATGGAACCAGATGCCATGATCTTAGTTTTCTGAATGTTGAGCTTTAAGCCAACTTTTTCACTCTCCTCTTTCACTTTCATCAAGAGGCTTTTTATTTATTTATTTATTTTTTTGGATGTTTGTTACAGAGCTTTTATGTTTGAAGATTTTAATGGAAAAATATAGATTCAATAAACTATCTTTCATATTCCAGAGGGTGGCAGGGCATGCATCTGGGGAACACCATGCTGGTCCCCAGAGGGGCCACGGGGGCCCCTGGATCTGCTCCTGTCCCTGCTGTCAAGAGGCTTTTTAGTTCCTCTTCACTTTCTGCCATAAAGGTGGTGTCATCTGCATATCTGAGGTTACTGATATTTTTCCCGGCAATCCTCATTCCAGCTTGTGCTTCTTCCAGCCCAGCGTTTTTCATGATGTATTCTGCATATATGTTAAATAAGCAGGGTGACAATATACAGCCTTGACATACTCCTTTTCCTATTTGGAACCAGTCTGTTGTTCCATGTCCAGTTCTAACTGTTGCTTCCTGACCTGCATACAGGTTTCTCAAGAGGCAGGTCAGGTGGTCTGGTATTCCCATCTCTTTCAGAATTTTCTACAGTTTACTGTGATCCACACAGTCGAAGGCTTTGGTGTAGTCAATAAAACAGAAGTAGATGTTTTTCTGGAACTCTCTTGCTTTTTCGATGATCCAGCGGATGTTGGCAATTTGATCTCTGGTTCCTCTGCCTTTTCTAAAACCAGCTTGAACATCTGGAAGTTCACGGTTCACATATTGCTGAAGCCTGGCTTGGAGAATTTTGAGCATTACTTTACTAGCGTGTGAGATGAGTGCAATTGGGAGGTAGTTTGAACATTCTTTAGCATTGCCTTTCTTAGGGATTGGAATGAAAACTGACCATTTCCAGTCCTGTGGCCACTGCTGAGTTTTCCAAATTTGCTGACATATTGAGTTCAACACTTTCACAGCATCATCTTTCAGGATTTGAAATAGCTCAACTAGAATTCTATCACATCCACTAGCTTTGTTCGTAGTGATGCTTTCTAAGGCCCACTTGACTTCGCATTCCAGGATGTCTGGCTCTAGGTGAGTAATCACACCATTGTGATTATCTGGGTTGTGAAGATCTTTTTTGTACAGTTCTTCTGTGTATTCTTGCCACCTCTTCTTAATATCTTCTGCTTCTGTTAGGTCCATACCATTTCTGTCCTTTATCGAACCCATCTTTGCGTGAAATGTTCCCTTGGTATCTCTAATCTTCTTGAAGAGATCTCTAGTCTTTCCCATTCTGTTGTTATCCTCTATTTCTTTGCACTGATCACTGAGGAAGGCTTTCTTATCTCTCCTGGCTATTCTTTGGAACTCTGCATTCCAATGGGAATATCTTTCCTTTTCTCCTTTGCTTTTCGCTTCTCTTCTTTTCACAGCTATTTGTAAGGCCTTCTCAGACAACCATTTTGCCTTTTTGCATTTCTTTCCCATGGGGATGGTCTTGATCCCTGTCTCCTGTACAGTGTCACGAACCTCCATCCATAGTCCATCAGGCTTTCTGTCTATCAGATCTAGTCCCTTAAATCTATTTTTCACTTCCACTGTATGGTCATAAAGGATTTGATTTAGGTCATACCTGAATGGTCTAGTGGTTTTCCCTACTTTCTTCAATTTCAGTCTGAATTTGGCAAAAAGGAGTTCATGATCTGAGCCACAGTCAGCTCCCAGTCTTGTTTTTGCTGACTGTATAGAGCTCTCCATATTTGGCGGCAAAGAATATAATCAATCTGATTTTGGTGTCGACCATCTGGTGATGTCCATGTATAGAGTCTTCTCTTGTGTTGTTGGAAGAGGGTGTTTGCTATGACCAGTGCGTTCTCTTGGCAGAACTCTGTTAGCCTTTGCCCTGCTTCATTCCGTACTCCAAGGCCAAATTTGCCTGTTACTCCAGGTGTTTCTTGACTTCCTACTTTTGCATTCCAGTCCCCTCTAATGAAAAGGACATCTTTTTTGCATATTAGTTCTAAAAGGTCATGTAGGTCTTGATAGAACTGTTCAACTTCAGCTTTTTCAGCATTACTGGTCGGGGCATAGGCTTGGATTACCATGATATTGAATGGTTTGCCTTGGAAACGAACAGAGATCATTCTGTCGTTTTTGAGATTGCATCCAAGTACTGCATTTTGGACTCTTTTGTTGACCATGATGGCTACTCCATTTCTTCTAAGGGTTTCTTGCCCACAGTAGTAGATAAAATGGTCATCTGAGTTAAATTCACCCATTCCAGTCCATTTTAGTTCGCTGATTCCTAGAATGTCAACATTCACTCTTGCCATCTCCTGTTTGACCACTTCCAATTTGCCTTGATTCATGGACCTAACATTTCAGGTTCCTATGCAATATTGCTCTTTACAGCATTGGACCTTGCTTCTATCACCAATCACATATACTGCATATGTAGAAGTTGCTAAGTTCAAAAATCTTAAAAGATCTCTTCAGAAGAAAAAAATTATGTATATATGGTGGTGAATGTAACTAGACTTATTGGAGTGATCATTTCATAATATACACAAATATAAAATCATTATATATTCCTAAAATTAATATAGTGTTGTATGTTAGTTATATAGGCTTTCCAGGTGGCTCAGTGGTAAAGAATCCACCTGGATTCTCCATTTGCAGGACATTTGGGTTTGATCCCTGGGTTGGCATCTTATATATATATATATGATATTTTCAGGTATTGTTTTAAGTGTTGTTTAGTTGCTAAGTCGTGTCCAACTCTTTGTGGCCCCACAGACTACAGCCTACCAGGTTCCTCTGACCAGGCAAGAAAACTGGAGTGGGTTGCCATTTCCTTCTTCAGGGGATCTTCCTGACCCAGGGATGGAACCCATGTCTCCTGTACTGGGTTCTTGGCAGAGGTCTCCTGCCAGATTCTTTACCACTGAGCCACCAGGGAAGTATTTCCTAAAGTACTTTTCATATATTGATTCATTTCCATATAGTGACTTATTCCATATATTGGTTCAAGGCATGTCTTTCCATATACTGACCTCACCTACTGACTCACGGTCTTCACAAAGGTCCGACAGATGAAGACACCTCGGGACAGAGCAGTGCAGAGACCAGTGAGGACAAGGCTGGGATGCGAACCCTGGCCTCGTTCCTGAGTGTCTGCGCCATGCCCTGCACAGCCCCATGTTCAGTTCAATTCAGTCGCTCAGTCATGTCCAACTGTTTGCCACCCCATGAACCACAGCACGCCAGGCCACCCTGTCCATCACCAACTCCCGGAGTATACCCAAACCCATGTCCATCGAGTCAGTGATGCCATCCAACCATCTCACCCTCTGTCGTCCCCTTCTCCTTCTGCCCTCAATCTTTCCCAGCATCAGGGTCTTTTCAAATGAGTCAGCTCTTCGCATCAGGTGGCCAAAGTGCTGGAGTTTCAGCTTCAACATCAGTCCTTCCAATGAACACCCAGGACTGATCTCCTTTAGGATGGGCTGGTTGGATCTCCTTGCAGTCCAAGGGACTCTCAAGAGTCTTCTCCAGCACCACAGCCCCATGTGGTAGCCATTAACCACATGTGGCCATATTTTAAATTTAAATTAACCTAATTATGCCAAAGGGGAGGGGTGTGGGGAAGGGATGTTAGGGAGTTTGGGATGAGCAGATGCAAACTATTACATTAGGATGGATACACAACAGGTCCTACCGTACAGCACAGGGGACTATAGTCAACAGCCTGTGATAAACCATAATGGAAAAGAGCATGAAAAAGAATGTCTATACATGTATAACTGAATCACCGTGCTGTGCTGCATAAATTAATGCATTGTAAATCAACTATACTTCAACAAAATAAAGTTTTAAGAATAAATTAATTAACCTAATTAAGAATAAACAATACTACAGGTTCAGTTCTTCCATGGCACTAGCCATGGTTCAAGTTCTCAATAGCCATGCATGGTCCGTGGCTTATCCCAGGCAGAGCAGATGGAGAACATGTCCATCATCACAGACGCTTCTACAGCCTGGTGCTCCTGACCAAGACACTTCCCTGCCTCATGGACTCCAACAGTCTGTCTGCTCTGCCCAGCTATCATAAAGGTTACAACCTGAATTCAAAACAACTGTCTCAGAGCCAGACACGACTAAAGCAACTTACCACCACCACGACTACCATCACTCTATTATTGAGCAAAAAGCTTATTCTGAGCCTACATTTTACATAGCTATTCAATATAACACAGGTTGCAAAGCAGCCTGGCCAGACAGTGGTTTGGATCCATGTAATTTAAAGAAATTGGGCGGGCAGTTTGGGGGAGGACGGGTACATGCATGTGTATGGCTGAGTCCCTTCGTTATTCATCTGAAATCATCACAACATTGTTAATCGGCTATACCCCAATACAAAATTAAAAGTTCTGAAAAAAAGTTAAGCTCAGGTAGGAGTCAAGAAGGGCTTCACAGGTGGCGCTAGTGGTAAAGAACCTGCCTGCCAATGCAGGAGACGTAAGAGACATGAGTTCAATCCCTGGGTGGGGAAGATCCCCTGGAGGGAGGCATGGCAATCCACTCCAGTATTCTTGCCTGGAGAATCCCAGGGACAGAGGGGCCTGGCGGGTTACAGTCCACAGAGTTGCAAAGAGTTGGACTGAAGTGACTTAGCACACACGCGTGCACAGGAATCAAGAAAAAGTAATTGCTTGCACAGGAGTGAGGTGGAAGGCTGTTGGTACAAATCTAGCAGTGGAGTCAAACTGCACCATGTCTGGGATCATCTGTCTCTAACCAAAGGCAAGAACCCAGAAAGGAACAGAAACGCTTGACGACCATCAGCTGTTTTCCATCAACATCTCTGCTCTCTGCTCTGCTTTCCATCTCATCTCCTATCCTCCTACTTGGTCTCTGCTTTTCTTCTAACGTCCCCTGAGAGTGCCACAGTCTTTTCAGGATCCACTTCTTCCATGATCCCTTATGAAAATTTGGGAATGGGTTCTTCCCTTCAAACCCCTCCTCCTCCTCTTTCTCCACCTTCTCTTCCTGCTTTTCAATGACAGCAGCTGCCCTAATGGGGAACCTGTCACTATATGCCAAAGCACTGTGTGATGTGTCTTATTTTGTTATCTCATTTAACCCCAGAACAGCCTCCTCTGGTAGGATTACAAAACCCTATTACAGAGCGGAAACCAGGGTGTAACTTACCCAGGCCACATGGTAAGAGCTGATGTCTGGATGTGGACTCAGGTCTGGGTGTCTCCAAGGACTGGGTTCTTCATGGTGCAGGAGGCCGTCTTCAGCATCCTCAAATCAGGTTTACCTGTTATAGTGGAAAGAGTTTTTTAACTGAGGGAATAAAAAAACCCCTCACTTTTCACCCTATTCCAGAATAAGTTCACTGATTAGTGTGGGGAAATTATCTAATGTCTCTAGACTTCACTTTCTTTTTTGACCCTGATGCTGGGAAAGATTGAGGGCAGGAGGAGAAGGGGGCAACAGAGGATGAGATGATTGGATGGCATCACTGACTCAATGGACGTGAGTTAAGCAAACTCGGGGGAGATGGTGATGGACAGGGAAGCCTGGCGCGCTGCAGTCTATGGGGTCGCAATAGCCAGACACAACTGAGCAACTGAACAACAACAACAAATCTGTCAGATGAGTTGAGGGAGAGGATTTTTTAAGTCCCTTCCAGCTCAAAACTAAGAATTCTATTCTACCAATATATTTTAGTTTCCTCCTAAGTATCTAATTTTTAACCACACTTTAACTGATGGCAACTAGTATTCACTATTGTCAATAGGAGCCAGGCATTTTAGACTCATCTTGATCACAACCTGGGGAGGCGAATTCAGCATGGATTAAATTAATTCCATCATGCAGGAATTGAAACTCAGGGCAGCTAAATAACTTGCCCCAACATTTTTTTTTTTTTTTTTAATTTATTTCTGGCTGCTCTGGGTCTTCGTTGCTTCGTGCGGGCTTTCTCTCATTGCACCAGACGGGTCTCCTCTCCCACGCGGGTGCGGGCTCCTCGCTGCTGTGGTTTCTCTTGGTGCAGACCACAGGCTCTAGAGGCTCAGGCTCCATCTTGGTTGCTCCTCGGCAAGTGGAATCTTCCCAGACCAGGGATCGAACCCATGTCCCCTGGATTGGCAGGCGGACTCTCAACCACTGGGCCACCAGGTAAGTCCCAACTCACCCCAAGTACGAAGGATGGTGGCTGAACCCAAACTCAAGGCACCTGGCCCTGGATCAAAGTCTGCACTGAGCCCTGGGCACACCCACAGCTCCTCCCCTCCCTGGTCAGAGGCGGTATGCTAGACTTTTCACAGCACACAGACATCTAGCCCTAGACAGAAGTAGTGCAGAGACACATTCACTCTCAAGGAAAAGTACACAGCAGAGAAGAAAACAAGCAAACATTTCTTGATGGCCGGCCTCCTAACGGGCTGTGAGGCCGCAGGCATATTCAACTTTTACCTGCCTCACTGAACCCACAGAATAGACTTTCATTTGTGAGTTAAGCTGCAAGGGCATGCATGCTCAGTCGTGTCTGTCTATGCAACCCTGCCAGGCTCCCCTGTCCATAGGATTTCATGGAATCTTCAAAAAAAATCATATGACAAACACTGATTGTAGTATCTCCACTAAGCTTAAAATCCCATGTAGTTTTTTTTTTTTTTTTAATTGGCATTTCTCCCTACAAGTTTAATAAAAGTCATTTTTAAGACTGGAGACGAGAAAGGCTACCCACTCTAGTATTCTGGCCTAGAGAATTCCACGGACTGTATAGTCCATGGGGTTGCAAAGAGTCGGCCACGACTGAGCAACTTTCACTTTCACTTAAAGACTAGGTAAATTCTGGCTCAGTAATGCTATCAAGAAAGGAACCTTCAGCACTTTAATTGCCTAAAGTCCATGTACACCAGAAGCCTTATACGGGAACTGAGCCCCTCCCATGTTTGGCAAACAACAGTGGTTTATAAGGGCAACTAAGATATTTCTGGAGCTATCACTGATTATTCTGTTGAACTAGGAACTCTCCTCATGTAAGTAAGTTCATAAACTTTGTTTTTTCATTAGCTTAATCAAACGTATCATATGAAAATCCCTGCTGTGGAGTGAACACACGGACAGATATTTGACGAAGCAAACACAGTAACATTTTAATTATAGAATCTAGGTGGTAGTGACATGGATGTTGACTGTATAGCTCTTTCCACTTTTATATTTGAAAGTTTTTACAGTAAAATGTTGGGAGAAAGATCCCCTTTTATAAAATATGTATTGTATATTCTATGAATGGGCTTCCCAGGTGGAGCTAGCAGTAAAGAACCCACCTGCCAATGCACATAGATACTGGAGACAAGGGTTTCATGCCTGAGTCAGGAAGATCCCCTGGAGGAGGGCATGGCAACCCATTCCAGTATTCTTGCCTGGAGAAGCCCATGGACAGAGAATCCTGGCGGGCTACAGTCCATGGGGTCACAGAGAGTCAGACACGATGGAAGAGACTTAGCATGCATCTCTACGAATACTTCTTGACTCCTTACTATATGCCAGGCGCTGGTATATGCTGAACACTGAGCTCGGAGTTTAATGCAATGGTCCTGCAGCGTTGGCTTAGGCTGGACTTAGAGCCCAAGGCAGAGGACCAGATATCCTTTCAGTTGAGACACGAACACCCCCATGGCCTATCCATGAGAAGACTCCCCCCCAAAAGCCTAAGGACAGTTAACCAATCCAAGACTGTCAAATAAGTTTGCAAGTCAGTCTGAAAACTCCTCACCCACTACCCATTCCTACCACCTCCAAACTATTTTCAAAAACCCCACCTGAGGTAACAATCCCTCCCAAATAGGACAATGACCAAAGACTGAAATGTCCTCCTTTTACTCTACAAAATCATCCTTTCAAACTCCTTTGAGTCTCTTCATTGTTGTTTAGTCACTCAGTCATGTCTGACTCTTTGGGACTTCATGGATGGTAGCCCGCCAGGCTCCTCTGTCCTTGGGATTGTCTCAGCAAGAATACTGGAGAGGGTTGCCATTTCCCCCTTCAGGGGATCTTCCCAACTCAGGGATTGAACCCCAGTCTCCTGTGTTGGAAGGCGGGTTCTTTAGCGCTAAGCCACTGGGGAACCTTGAGTTTCTTATAGGAGTGCAATAGTAATGGACTCCCTCTCAACTTGGATGAGCTCCACAGGTGATCTTCAACCTTCAGATAGTCCTCAGCTACCATCTACATGCTCAGTTAAAATCAGCTGTGACAACCCTTCACAAACAAATCGGTCCTTGTTAGTTATTCTTTCATAGGTTCTTTTTGGTTATGCATTTCATATATAGCAGCGTGCACATGTCCATCCAAAACTCCCTAACTACCCCTCCGCCATCCCTCCCCCAGCCCTGAACAAACATAAGTTCATTCTCTAAGTCTGTAAGTCACTTTCTGTTTTGTTAGTAAGTTCATCTGTATCTTTTTTTTTTTTTTTAGATCCCACACATAAGGGATGTCATACTGCATTAATGTCTCCTTCTCTGACTTAACTACTTCACTCAGTATGACACTCTCTAGGTTCATCCACAGTGATGCAAAGGGCATTATGTCATTCTTTTTAATGGCCGAGCTATATTCCATTGTGTGTGTGTGTGTGGGTATATATATATATATATATATATATATATATGTACCACATCCTCTTCATTCATTCCACTTTGCTTTTTCATTTGACTGTGCCTTAGTTGTGGCACACAGGATCTTTGATCTTCATTGCAGCATGTGGGATCCTTAGTTGCACCATGCAAGCTCCGAACTGTGGCTTGTGCAAGCTAGTTCTCTGACTGGGGATCAAACCCTGGGCCCCTTAATTTGGGAGCACCAGGGAAGTCCCCTAAACTCCATCACACTTCTCTTGCAAGGTGAGCTGCTGAAGTCAATATTTTATTGACTACAATAAAAACAGAGAGAATATCCAGGATAAGGATGCCAGGATATGCTTCCTATTTTCCTATCCGCGGGAACTCTTCTAGAAGTAACACACAGAATTGATTGTGCTGTATACTGCCTAGTGATAAGGTCATCCTATGCCATTCTTCAACTATTTAGAGCCAACAAAATACAAACTTCACTATAAAAGCATGGAAATCAGAAACAGTGATTTAAAAGGACAGACCCATGAATTTCATATGAATTCCAGCTGTCCATAAACTTATACCAAACACGTTTTGGACAGAAAACTCATAGTCCAGGCACCTTTGGTCATTCAGAGCCTAGAAATGAAACTGTTCACACCTGATTCCTAGAATCTGAACTATTACCCCTTTAATTGGGGCTTCCCAGGTGGTACAGTGGTAAAGAATCCACCTGCCAACGCAGGAGATGCAAGAGAGGTGGGTTTGATCCATGAATCAGGAAGATCCACTGGAGAAGGGCATGGCAACCCACTCCAGTGTTCTTGTCTGGAAAATTCCATGGACAAAGGAGCCTGACGGGCTACAGTCCATGGGGTCACAAAGAGTCAGACATGACTGAGCGACTGAGCACACAGACACACACAGCACACCCGTTCAACCTCTCATCATTATTTATAAAATCAGTAGCATCAACAGTTGCCTGCCCCCTTCACAAGGCAGTTAAGAGCAACAGATCCCCAGTGGTAGAGCTTTACCCCTCGATTCTTCAGCTTGCACAGTTTTGTGGTGCTTTGGGTAAATTTCAAAGCGATTTAAACGAACCTGCTCTGTTCACCAACACACAGGAGCTGATTACCTTTCGTGTAGCCAAGCTGGGAACCCAACTCTTCCATGCTTGGTAGGAAGTGTCAGCAGCCACCGTCGTAACTTTCTCCGTGTCTGTTCCCGAGCCGGGGAGGCTGTCGTCAGATGCTGCCGTCTGTAAACAGAGTAGAAGCCAGAGAGAGAAATAAAGGGAGCTGGTTAGTTGCAACAAATGCTTTGGTCAGCAGTTCCCCACCCCTTCTCTCCCACCTCCAAATGCAGATGCCGAAAAAGCGAGAGCCTTCCTTTTCCAGCCACTTTTGTGGCTCACGAAGGGAAGCCATGAGACCCCCTCTGCCCAGAGAGATGTAGGCAGAGCGACCTCCGGGAAAGACATTTCTCTGCAGATACAGGAGACAGGTGTGTGGGAAGGGTGGCCTTTTCCACCCTGACAGCCCTCCTCTCCTGCATTCACACTTGGGCATGTGAAGACCTGCTGTCTGTGGGTGTGGCAACCACCTGGTGACCTTGAAGCATGCCACCTAAGGATAAAACGAGAACCTGCTACAGATGTTGAAACAAAAGGAAATGTGACTTCCCTGGTGATCCAGTGGCTAAGACTCCGTGTCGCCAATGCAGGGGGCCCAGGTTCGATCTCTAGGCAGGGAACTAGATAAAGCGTTCTCATGACACAGTGAAAGATCCCGTATGCTGTAACTAAGACTGGGCACAGTCAAAATAAATAAATAAAAGTAATTTTTTTTAAAAAAGGAAACATAAGGAAAGAAAAGAGCACGGGACTCCCATGAAACTAAATCACAAACCAATTCAGAAGCACCTCCCGCTAAACATCAAGTTAGCAATAAATGTGTTTTCTTAACAGGACACCTAAAAGAACAATACTGACTCAGTTTTAGCATTGGGACCTACCAAATCATAGGGGTTCTAAAAATACAACACAAAAATAACTCAAGACCTGGCAACAGTAACGGCCAAATCCACGAACAACCAGTTTAAACAGCTTGTTCATGGAAATATTTACCTGGCAAGAATAAGAACCTGCTGGAACAATTCCAGAGTTCCTCAGCCTCCAGGTCAATTCAGAATGAATGCCAGACTTCTCTGGAAGGAATTGCACAGCACCCTCTTCATTGAGAACGTGCTGACTTACCCTACAGACACAACTATAAAGACCAAGGAGGGACTTCCCTGGTGGTCCAGTGGCTAAGACCCCACGCTCCCAAGGCAGGGGGCCCAGGTTCCATCCCTGGCCGGGGAACTAGATCCCACATGCCGCAACTAAAACCTCTCTCGTGCCACAAATGACACCTGATGCAGCCAAATAAATATTTAAAATAAAGATATATTCTTTTTAAAACAGACCAAGGAAATAATGAGAAGTGTTTCTTAGATAGGAAACACCTCCAGAAAGATTGGCAATTTTGTTTTTAATAGTAAATCATTGGACTTCCCTGATGGCTCATCAAGTAAATAGTCTGCCTGCAATGCAGGAGACAGGAGACTTGGGTTCAATCCCTGGGTCGGGAAGATTCCCTGGAGGAGGAAATGGCAACCCACTCCAGTTTTCTTGCATGAAAAATTCCATGGACAGAGGAACCTGGCAGGCTACAGTCCATGGACTCACAAGAGTCAGACAGAGTCTTTGCAATATCCCAGTTGGGGTGGGATAAAGAATAATTACTGCCATTTTACAGGGAAAAAAATACAAATAACACGAGATTAAGTGATCACTTATACATCATAGTCAACATTCAGCCCCACGTAAAGATAGCCAGGGACTTCCAATAGTTAAGACTCCACGCTTCCAGAGCAAGGCGCCCACCTTCAATCTCCTGTCAGGGAGCTGATGGGAAGATCTGACTCATTGGAAAAGACCCTGATGCTGAGAAAGATTGAAGGCAGGAGGAGAAAGGGACGACAGAGGATGAGACGGTTGGATGGCATCACTGACTCAGTGGACAGAAGTTCGAGCAAACTCGGAGAGATGGTGATGGACAGGGAAGCCTGGAGAGCTGCAGTCCATGGGGTGGTAAAGAGTCAGACACGACTTAGCAACTGAACGATGACCCGCCATCCGAATGCCAAAGTCTGTTTTAAAGTATTTTATGAGTATATACTATTAGTTCTGTATTTCTTGTTTAAGCCTTAACATTAAGACAAAGATTTAACTCTTCTGTGTGCCCACACATTCACATCATACCTACTCCTCCTTTCCCCATTCTACCAATTTATCAATGATTTATCCAAAAATTATATCCAATTTTTGGATAAATCATTATCCAGGTGTTTACATTATTAGAAGCATGTAAACATTTTTAGGCTTCCCTGAGGGGTCATATGGTAAAGAATCCATATGACTCTATGCAGAAGGCATAGGAGACACAGATTCCATCCCTGGTAAGGCTGCTCCCTGGAGAAGGAAACGGCAGCCCACTCCAGCGTTCCTGCCTGGAGAATCCCACGGACAGAGGAGCCTGGGGGCTGCAGTCCGTGGTGTCGCAGAGTCGGACACGACTGAGCACACGTCGTGGAGACGGGGGGGGGGGGGGGGGGGGGGGGGGGGCGGCGTCCACAGCAGCCCAGAGCCGCGGGGTAACAGAGGAGAGCTGCGGAGGCGTCGCCCAGAAGGGCACCTCCATCGTGGCACGTTCTCAAGCAGATCACTTTTAGAAAACAGCAGACACTTGCCAATCTGGGACATGATTCTCTTAGAATATCCATGCCTCCATGGTTGAGAATAGTTTTCACGTATTTTACCTCTGGACTTAATCCACACGCTTCACACAGTTTGAGGACCACTGTTTTAAAGCATTAACTCTTTCTGGTAACGTGGGGTTCAAAAGGCAGAAAGAAATAAAAACACGAACTTTCTTATGCTCTCCTTATTTTTAACTTGGCACCTTTACTATTTTTTTTAACAGAAACAAAGAGCTTTAGTTACTTTGTTCTTCTGAAACACTTCCTCCTTCCACCTAACAGAATGGGTGGGGAAAGTGGCTCAGCAGCTTCGATGTGATCCCGATGTTCAATAACCTGTAATTCTCTAGAGTCTAGAATACGCAAATAGAATCGTCAACGATGACAATTTTCTTTTTTTCTCATTTAAAAATTTTAACTGGAAATGTCTATGGTCCTGTTGGCAAGATGCGAACATTTTAAGATGTATATGTACACTATAGACAAAAAAAAAAAAGAGAGAGAATCATGATATTTACGGATTTTAAGATAAAGACGATTTTAAGAAGTCAAGATAAAGAAGAAAAGAAAGATCTCAATAATTTTCCAATCACCCTTATCTTTATTGTGAACAATTTTGGCATATGTGCCTGCTAAAGAAAATTATTATTAATTTTATTAATAAGTTATTATTAATTTTATTAATTTATAAAATTTTAAGAAAGTCACCAAATCCTAGATGCTGAATATTATGGAAACATTATAACTGTAGTTTCCAGGTTCTTATCATCTCTTTGTGGAGACCAGACAGTTAATCCGTTAAACAGTGTATGATTAATTGCTGAAATGAGAGCTATGAAAATATAATATGTAAAAAAAAAGAAAATATCTGATTCAGGATCATTAAAGACTTAGACTATTAGGAAATTTGCTCCAGAACTTTATCTTTTATTTAGATGAAAAATAAATTTTACTAAGCTGTGAATTGCTGAGAAATGCAACTGAAAAGTTGATACTAAAATTCATACAGATTACCTTAATATATATTCAACCTCTGGGTCTAAGCATATTCATTTCTACCACAAGTTCTGAATAGAAACAAACATGATACTAAAATTGAATTTTAGTCTAATGCCAACACAGAAACAAAAACTGAAAAACTACAGCACAATATGGTACATTTATTTCTTTTATTCGGAGTTTTATGAAGAGTTTGAAGCTATTTGAACATTCAGACTTCTTACATTTTAACTTCCTCTGAAAACAATAGACATATATTCCCACCCTGTTACAATTTTATCTCCCAGTTCCTATAGAGAAATCCTTTCAACTGAAACAGTTTACAAAAAGGTTAAAATCCAAGATTCTATCAATTAATGATGAAGTTTAGCAATTTAGTAGTTGATAAATGTTACATATTTAATGTACTTAGATGATTTCTTTCATGCCCTTGAGCTAATAATGCAAATTAATTAAATTATTAATTTAGTTAAATGCAAAATTAACATTTAATCTTCTTGTTCCATGGCAAACTTATCTTTTCATCGCATGGCAAATGCCGATAGCTTGAAAAGCCACAAATGATTAGATATGTGTGTAGCTATTTCAGTATGTAGAAAAGAAAAAAAAAATTAGTATCTGGTTCACATTTTTCTAAAAACTCAAGTTCAGACTTCCCTTTTCAGTCAGCATTTGCCACACCTCTGGATTCCACCAATTGTCTCTAAGTTGTAAGCAGTGAAAAACTACTTCTTCAGAAATAGACCAAGAAAAGAGAGAAAATGAAATCCCCTTTAAAGCAATGAAACCCAACCACCGACCATCATTACTAGGGAAATAAGTAGTCAGGGTTTCAGTGAGACCTGAATATAAACTTCCGCATACCACGCCTGAGCTGTGCTTCTCATCCGAAGGCTCCAAAAATCACATGGTTTCTAACAAGTGAATTGGGCTTCCCTGGTGGCAAGGTAAAGAATCTGCCTGCAACTCAGGAGACCCGGGTTCAGCCCCTGGGTTGGGAATATCCCCTGGAGAAGGAAATGGCAACCCACTCCAGTATTCTTGCCTGGAAAACCCCATGGACAGAGTAGCCTGGGGGGCTACAGTCCACTGGGTCACAAAAGAATCAGCTATGTTAGCGGCTCAACAACAATAAGTGAAATAAATTTGTATTTTTTCCATAATCAAAGGATATAGATCAAAGTTTGAGTTCTTTAAGCAACCTTGTTGCTTCCTGAAGTGGCATTCTCATGCAAAAATGAGGCCATCACCAGATAAATCAAGACACCAGCTCAGAAAGCGATCAAAGTAGTGAAAAAGTCATTTTGTAAATTATTGAGGGGTATGCAAACACACTGTATTGAGAGTTCCAAGGTCACAGCAGAGAAAAGTATTGAAGTATATTTTTGCCTTGTGCTTTATCATTTTCATTGAAACGGCTTCATTTGGAGGCCTATAGGGAAAGGCAGTGTTGTACCAAAGGAAGGTAAAGAGGCTGTAGATTTTAACATTTCATGGAATCATTTAGATTTCCTTTTTTACCTTTAATCTATTCATGTGGAAGAAATATTTTGGAAATGAACCTCTACCTTTCCCTCAAAATCAATTCTTGTTTTTGAACAGGGAATTTTGTTAGATATTGCTCATCCTGCACAAATCAATATAGAATGAATTAAAATGTTATTTCTGGAAAGAAAAAAAAAAGGCTGAGTTACAGTTGGAAGACTTCTGGATGGGAGGTGGCAAGAACAGAATAAAAGCAAATTAATAACAGGATGTTTTCCATCCTGAGCTAATTCATCTACTGACAATGAAAGGGTTGGAAAAAATTCTCTTGGTTATGGATTGGGTTCCGAACTTTTAAACAACCAAAAACACTGTTACAAATCATATGCACCATGAGAAACACTGTTACAACTAAACATTTAACTAAATGGGAAAAATGTTCTGCCCATTAGGCAATGTTAAGTTCTTAACCTTGTTATAAGGAAAGTTGTCCCTTTAAATAATTCAGTAAAACAAAGGCTTTTCTTTATTTCCATAAATGGGTCAAAGGTATACGCAGGAACTGATAACACTCTATATATAGAGTAAGCGCTCTGAGCACAGCAGTATTCATACCCCGGCAGACAATTCTTTTAGGAAAAAAAAAACAAAAAATAGAAATAATATAGAAAATTTCATTCTAAGGGAATCTTGTATCTATTCTGCAGCTAATATACCTAAAAATTATTAGTTATCAAATGATTGTCAATCAGAATTGTTTTTAATTCAGTTCAGTTCAGTCACTCATTCGTGTCCAACTCTTTGTGACCCCATGGACTGCAGCACGCCAGGCCTCCCTGTCCATCACCAACTCCCAGAGTTTACTCAAACTTATGTCCATTGAGTTGGTGATACCATCCAACCATCTCATCCTCTGTCGTCCCCTTCTCTTCCTGCCTTCAATCTTTCCCAGCATCAGGGTCTTTTCAAATGAGTCAGATCTTCACATCAGGTGGCCAAAGTATTGGAGCTTCAGCTTCAGCATCAATCCTTCCAATGAATATCCAGAGTTGATTTCCTTTAGGATTGACTGGTTGGATCTCCTTGCAGTCCAAGGGACTCCCAAGAGTCTTCTCCAACACCACAGTTCAAAAGCATCAATTCTTCGGCGCTCAGCTTTCTTTATAGTCCAACTCTCACATCTATACATGACTACTGGAAAAACCATAGCTTTGACTAGACAGACCTTTGTTGGCAAAGTAATGTCTCTGCTTTTTAATATGCTGTGTAGGTTGGGTCATAACTTTTCTTCCAAGGGGTAAGCGTCTTTAATTAATTATTTTTAATTAAGATACTTCAAATTGTTTTAAGTGTTTTAGTTTAGGCAATATTTATTAAAGTCAAAACATAGAAAAATCAGAAGTGAAATTCAAATAACCTCTGTCCCTCATTTTAATGAGATGACTTTATTCTAAGAGGATTTTCACTTTTCTTTGATCTCTATCAAAACTCAACATAAACTGACTGATGTAATCAGTAGACTTACAAGGTTCATAAATGGTAGCTGGAGAAAACTAACAAGAGAATTTCCGACTAGCGGAGGGAATCATTTAGAGTGAGCAGAAACTTTTCAGTCAATGAAGCTCACCTGCCACTAATGGGTCAATAATTTTGTGCACTTAGTCGTTTCAGTGGAGAAGGCAATGGCACCCACTCCAGTATTCTTGCCTGGAAGATCCCATGGACGGAGGAGCCTGGTAGGCTGCAGTCCATGGGGTCGCTAAGAGTCAGACATGACTGAGTAACTTCACTTTCACTTTTCACTTTTATGCATTGGAGAAGGAAATGGCAACCTGCTCCAGTGTTCTTGCCTGGAGAATCCCAGGGACGGGGTCGCACAGAGTCGGACACGATGAAGTGACTTAGCAGCAGCAGCAGTCGTTTCAGTCGTGTCCAACTCTTTGTGACCCCATGGACTGTATGTAGCCCACTAGGCTCCTCTGTCCATGGGATTCTCCAGGCAAGAATACTGGAGTGGGTTGCCATTTCTTTCTTTCTTCCAGGGGATCTTCCTGACTCAAGGATCAAACCCACATCTCTTATGTCTCCTCCACTGGCAGGCAGGTTCTTCACTAGTGAAACCTATTGAGTTATAGTTGCTCAGTCATGCCTGACTCTTTGCAACCCCATGGAAGTAGCCCGCCAGGCTCCTCTGTCCATGGAATTCTCCAGGCAAGAATACTGGAGTGGGTTGCCACTTCCTTCTCCAGTGAAACCTATTAGAGGTAGTTTATTTTTAATACAAAGGCACTGAAAAGATTTCAAATGTTTTCACATAATTTTCCAAGAAATGGTCAACACTGGTATACTGTCCCACATCTATGCCTTCTAGATACTTTATTATCTGATGGGGACAAGTTAGCCAGGTAATCTCACTATTCTACAAAATAAATAAATAAATCTAATCATGCCTACAGTAGGTAATCCTACTTGATTACCTCATAAAATACAATGTGGAAGATCTACTGCAATATTTAAATGTGCTTCATAAAAAGTGATACTTAACACAAGCTATTCATGGGAAAGTACTCACATTTTTATACATATTGAACTATTTTGATTTTGTTAGCACATGTTTTGGTTCATTAACATAGTGAAACACTAGGTACCACCTTCCCCTCTGTGAGCAAAAAGGGGCAGGTCAAGTTGGAACAGACTCCTGTCTTCCCACCGTGGAGTAGCCATATGACCCCACTGGATGCATCTGAGAATTTTATTATTCTGGCTGCAGAGATTCGTTCAAGAATGAATATTTGATCCAGTTTAAGCAATTAGGAGTCTTGGCTAGGATCTCTCTGCTGTACCTGAGAGGAAAAAAACACCTTTACTCCACTGATTACAAAACTATAACAATGTGTCTCGGGGACTACCAGCAGTCAGGTCCCTCATCACATGGAAAAGCTTGAGAACAGAGCTGACATCCAGAGACGACAGGTGAAATGAAAAGGTCAGGATGGCATGGAATCCCTGGTTCGAACTCTGGGAGTGAGCCACCCACCAAACCATGAAGTTATAATCTATGATTTGGGGGAGTAAAGGCATTGCTTATTTAAAGATGGAATAAACTATCTTCAGTTCCTTGATAACCACCTCCCTCAAGATTACATTAGGTCTTACTGAACCCTACCTTTCTTTAACACTCATCTCACTTATAATTACTTTTACAGTTTGGACACATAATAGAAGCTCAAGAAATACTTTTGGAATCAATGAGTGAACCAATGACAAAGGAATCCACTAGCAGTGGAACATGAAAAGTGTGAAAGTGTTAGTTGCTCAGTCGTGTCTGACTCTGCGACCTCATGGACTGTAGCCAACCAGGCTCCTCTGTCCACGGAAGTCTCCAGGCAAGAGTACTGGAGTGGGTAGCCATTCCCTTCTCCAGGGGACCTTCCCGACCCAGGGATTGAACCTGTGTCTCCTGCATTCTAGGCAGGTTCTTTACCTCTAAGCCACGGGGGAGCCCATAAAGCAGGTATAAACCGTTATTTCCCAGAAATGTGGAAAGGAATGTTCCTTAGATTGATCATGGCATTTATCATATGAACAGGTGGTATATTTTTTTCTACCCATTTAAGTGAAGGCAAAGAAGCTAAAGACAAGAGTTTAAGTATAGCTAGAACTTCTTCTGTAAGGAAGTTCTTGCTCAGAGTGTGGAAAGAGAGTTGGCTAAGCACTGGAATAGGAAATGAAAGAGAGAAGGTGGACAATCACGGCTACTAGTACAATAGGGCAATTTCATTATTTATTAGCAAAAAAACCCAGAATTAATGCTTTTCCTTATGCACCAAACATGTGGAGAAGTCCTCCCAAGAGTTCAGCTTCACTGAATCTTGTTCTTATGTTAGTATGTTAGGTAGTTAAAACTTGACGAGACCATACAAGGGACAGCAGAGGTCACCTCCCTCAGTAATAGAAGATAAAGCCCCTCAGATACACCACCAGCCAGGCTTCTGTCAGTCTTTTTCTGCCATTGCTCAGACAAGAGTATTTTTTGCTTAAGCGACAGAGTAATCCCCTAGAGAAGATACTAGGTCATTCATTTACTTACGCTACAGTTCTTTCCCAGACAATCACAGACAGAAACGCTCCAAATAATAGAAAGCCCCGAAGAAAGGAAGGAAGTATATCCTACTGGCTTCAAACATAGATTTTTGGAGCCAGACCATATGACTTTAAAACTGGTGGGGTTTTTTTTTTGGTATGTGGCTAAGGGAAGGTTCACCTCTGTGCTTCACTTTCATTTTTTATAACCCTCAAGTGTCTGCCTTGCATGGGGCTTAGGAAATGCGAAATAAACGTTAATCGTTAGAGGTATCAGGTATCAGAAATATGACTTAGCGGACACGACTTAGCGACTGAACAACACTGAAGCACAGGTCATTTGCTATCATAATTGAGAAATAGTGTCAAATCCAGTTCTCATTTCACCCACTGATTCCATTAACTGTATTCTGGGAAAACTCGTATTTTCTTGCAGACTAATGGATTCTTCTGCATTTAAAGATATATCAATGCATCTGCTGATTTTCTGGGCAAGTGTCACACCCCATGGTCACAGTTAGGCTTGTAATTCTCAGCGCCAAATGGGGCTAACGATTTGCCAGCCACAAGAAAAAAGGTGCCAAAGACTACAATGAGAAATGGACTGCAGTGAAGGCCATTTAGGTGAGAAGGAGGCTTCACAGTGACACTTCACAGTGGGGAGGACCAGAGACTCTGCGTCCTGAAGCTGTTACATGTCCAGTGGGGACAGAAGGCAGATTATTTACACAGAGGAGGAGAGGTTCTCTTTAATGAGACTCCAACATGGAAGCCCGTATACTTAAAAGAACATTTTATGGGCTTCCCAGGTGGCACCAGTGGTAAAGAAAAAGATCTGCCTGCCAGTGCAGGGGATGCAAGAGACAAAGCAAGGAGACGCAAGCCAATGGCAGGAGAAGCAAGGATTCGCCCTCTGGGTTGGGAAGAGCCTCTGGATTGGGAAATGGCCACCCACTCTAGTATCCTTGCCTGGAAAATTCTACGGACAGAGGAGCCTGGCGGGCTACAGTCCATGGGGTTGCAGAGTCAGACACGACTGAGCACACACACACACACACAACTTATGACCTAAGCTGTTATCAAAAACTAGTGTGTATTAGACTTCCATAGGGTCGCAGAGAGTTGTACACAACTGAAGTGACTTAACACACTCACACACACATTAGACTTACAGAACAGAGACCAGAAAAAGCTAGCCTTCTAAAAGAATCTGTGCTTCCTAAAAACTTCCTTGGTGTGAAATCCATGGCTCGTGATCGGAGTCTCTTTCCAGCTTGAGATGTACCCTTATTTGCAAGCCAGTTACCAAGGACAGAATTTGACGGCCCCAAATGACCTCTAGGCCAAAGCAACTGGCCCTGTTCATAAATCCTGTAAAAGTATTGATAATCCCTGCTCTGGTCAGCCTCTCCTAGGCTTTTACAATCTGAAGGAGCCTCTCCTAAGAGGAGACTCCTCTAATTCTTCCGGAAGAGGCGGGAGGCTACCTGGTATGAAACAGGGAAAACACAATTCAAAACAAAACTCCAGGAGTCTAATGACTACAAACTTCAGCTGTGCCCAGATATGGATATTTAGTGTCGATGCCGCTGCTACTGAGCTCTTTGTCAGTGTCAGGCTCTGGTGCTATCAGGAGGCCCTGGATTCTGGGGAGGTAGCTTGGGGAAGGGGGATGGGGAAGGCGGATGAGGCCAAAACATCCATTAGCAAGACAAGTCATGCAAAAACAGCAGGAAAAACAGAAGTCAATTTTTTTTTTAAATGTTACAGGTTAGGAAGCCCTTAAAACTGGAAAATGGAATACAAATACCAAAAAGAATTAAAGGATTTTTTTTTAAATGAAGTTTAAGTGAAGCTAAAGAGTTGAAAAAAGACTGGAGATTAAAATAGCAGACAATAAGGACTAAGTTCAAGTGAAATAAAGGTTAAAATATTTTTGATTCAGAAAAGTTGAGAAGCATAAGTAAAACCTGTGGGGTTAAAAAAAAAAAAGAATTTAAAGATGAGGTGGCAGCGAGTACTGTCTGCATGACCATCAATTAAGAGGAGCTTCATCTGTATTATTTCATCTGATTGATGACTGTCATTTATCACTTTATAGATACTTCTGTCTCGGGTATTCCTTTGGAAAAGGTGTACGGATTCATTACCTATTCTAATGTATTGTCTATAGGTTATAAGATAAAGTCAAGCATGTATCTGCTGATACCTTTTAAGTTGACCTGTCTTTATACTTAGAAATGTCTCTTAATAGTAAGCTACCCCGGTGGCTCAGATGGTAAAGAATCTGCCTGCAATGCAAGAGACCTATGTTCGATCCCTGGGTCGGGACGATCCCCTGGAGAAGGAAATGGCAACCCACTCCAGTATTTCTGCCTGGAGAATCCCATGGACAGAGGCTGGCAGCTACAGTCCACCGGGTCGCAGTCGGACACGACTGAACAACTCTCACTCACTCAGGATGTTCTCCGTAAGTCATCTCTACTGTAGAAACAGGTCTGCTCTGTTTGAAAGAGTAAGAATCTATTTGGCTAGGGTGTTAAGTCTGTAAAGTCTAAACTTCTACATAGTTCTTGAGGCCTGACCATCTCTTTTCCTTAATTTCGCATTTCATTAGCACCACCATCAGCAAAGTCTGATACTGGAATCAACGCTGTCAATTGATACCAGTCCTAGAAAACGTGGTTAGAACAAGACATTATTTGCATTCTATGAAAGTCAAAATTTGTGATATATTCTCAACCAGGTCATTAAAAAATTTATCTTTGTATTAGCTAGAATAAAAGACCTGTTAAAATGTTAACTGAACGACAAATTTTCAAGTGAACGTTCAACCCGATGTGGTGTTTCAAGAACTTCATAACATATAAGGCAACTCAGTGGCTATCAGAAATCATTTTCTATGAAAGGATTTTCAAGTAACTCCTACAGAAAAGATCACCTGATTCTATTAAATACCATGAAGTAATAAGGGACATATTTTTTAAATGTCAAAATCCAAACATTTTTATCATTTGGCCTAACATTCTGTTAGAGAGGTTTTATTATTACTGTGTTCACTTTAATTAGTCTTTGTTTTGCAAATGTTCTGCCAACTCTCTCCAGCCTTTGTGCTGAAGGCTTTAGGATATTAGCAACACTGACTGTCTCCCCTATCGCCATTTCACTCTTCCCGTTTTACTAAAACTTAGTCCCTACCTCCAGTCTCTGCCCAGTTTATGGGACATCCAGAAATTATCTAGTTAGCCCTATACTAATTACAGGTCAAACTCTGCATCTGATTATTAAATAGACCACAAGGCAGATCTTGTGAACGAAATTTTTATTTACACATTGTATCTAGAAGCAGATACATAAATTCTTTATACGATTAATCTCCAAAAATGTGCAAGAAATTACTATAGTTTGTTTACAAACCAAAACACGTATTAAAATCAATGGACTTTGGATAATTCATTCTGTGGTGTTCTCAGTACAAATGGTACACACCTGATTCGAAACATACAGAAAAAGTGTAAACTACAGCAATCTGGATTGCAAGTATTAATTCCATGGCACTCCGACAACTATAAAATTTCTTTAACCCAACATGTATACTTATTACAAAATTCTATAAGAATTTTTCATCATCTCTGGAAGTAGAGGTTGGATCACTTTTCAGAAACAGCAACTACACATTCGCCATGTTATGACTGATTAATAAAAAGGATGTTTATAAAAAATCTTCTTTACAGGATTAAAAAAGTATTAAAAGAAACCGAATTTGTGATTACTAGCGTACCAATACTTTGTTTTAGAATTTTAAAGTTATTTATGGAACTGGCAAGTGTTCCTTATTAGAGTTTTCAACGAAACTGTCTATTGCTGGTAGTGTGATTTCAAATTAAGACTTCACATTGGATGAAAAGCCATGAAGATTTAAAACGGATTATTCTGAATCATTCATAAAGCAAATCTCTCTCATATACAATGTGAACTGTACAATGATCAAAATTGGCATTCTGAAAGCATTGTTAAGAAAGAGATTCAGACTGGTAGCACTAGCAGGGACACTGAATATAACCTACTGAACATTTCAGTAAATTTTATCCTGTTTTGGTAATACTGGCTCAGAAATTATCATGTATATTGTACTTGGGTTTTATTTCTTATATTCCAATGGTTTAGCCTTTTGGCACGATTTAACAGCAAGATGGTTGCCCTGTGTAGCTGGTTTCCTTAAAAACTGTTTTAAATTCTATGATCGTTTCCTGTGACATTTTTTGACCTTCTAAAATTTTCAAATTATTGCACCAAAATGGGGCACAGTTTTCCTTAGAAAGAGAAAGGAGACTTTTTCAAGTACTTTCTATGCTTTCTTATTATTTGTTAAAAAAAAAAAAAATGCACAATAGTGTCCTAATAAACCTGGAAATAGCTTCTGGCTTCCATCATGTCTCTGGGATGAGATATTTGATAAAAAAGCAACTCTGATTCATTTCGTACGGCAGAAGGATACAGCTTTCCTGTGTTTCTCTTGCCTTGAGCTCAGATTTTCAGAAGCAAATATTTAAGAAATCACTTATAAGCAGCACCCATGTCATCTAAGCCACCATTCAACAGAATCCAGAAATTCACCCAAATGCTACCTGCACAAAAACTACAGGGTGAAGACTTCTCTTTTTCCCCTTTCCATTTTTAACCAGACCATTTTACTAGCCTATAAAGCCAATTGTTCACATTATGTTGTGCTGCCTCAGCCAAATGGTTCTCTCTAAACAAAAGCAAAAAAATTTGCAATATTCCTTTCTGTTTGTAAATGATTTCTTGGCAAACACTTTTATTTTTATTGATACACTATCAGACCCTAGCAATCTGAAATTGGATTAGAATAGGGCATTTTACTTAAAGGTATTTTATATTATGAACATACAAAAGTATACTACGAATTGGCTTTCAATTTGAATTAGAACAGTATCAAGACTTGCCCTCCATAAAAACACAAAATACAATTTTTAAGACATTTATATGGAAATCAGGATGATCTTAACTTGAAACCAAATGGCTCGATCTTAAACACATGGTTATCATGAGGAAGGCGTGGGGAACAGGCTACGCCCACACAAGACGGGGTTCAGGGCAGTCCAAAGACCTCTGTGCACCACGGTCTCACAAAGAGTACATGTCAATGCTTCTAGAAACACGGAGAAGCCATCTCAACACTTATTATTAACACACAGTGACTCTGTGACAATGCCTGCCATCTAATATAGATGCACAGGGACTTTTAACTCACCCTAGATATACTTTAAATTGTTTAAAAATAAATAGTTTTGCAAAAAAATAGTTTAAATGTCTTGCATTAATTTGATAACAAGTTTACAACTCTGTAATAGTTCTTAATCCAAATAGCTTATAATGAACACTTAAATTATATTATTACAGTATACTCCATATTCCATCTTATTAGGTGAAAACATATCAGAAAATGAATGAGGAGTCTTTGCAACAAGGTACAATCAAACATTCCACCAAAATTAAGTACCTTTTCCCCTTTAAGTCAAAATACCATAACACAGGTATTAATACACTGGGCCTTTTCTTGGTAATCCTCAGTTGACTCTAAAAAAAAAAAAAAAAAAAACAGGAAAAAAAAAATAGGGATACTGATATGTCTGAATGACAAAGTTATTAAATTTGACCTAAGACCTTTACTCTGTTTTTTTTCTTTTTTTAATGGGGATAAGAGATAGGAAAAGGAAGAAATGTCTTAAATTACGTTTCATTGGAAGGGGAAACATTTCCTTTAAAATTATGTAGCTAGAAACATCTTCTGGATGGAACAATTTCAAAATACTAAAGAATCTGCAGTGAATAGGCACTGCATTTCAAAATAACTAAAAAGTATTGGCTATAACATACTACCCCCACCCCGCAAAGGGCTGAATCAAAAGAGATGAAAAAACTAATGATGCTAATTTACTTAAGACTTAGCTAAATTAAAAACAGAAACCCTATTGATAATGGCAGTATATATGGTAGGTAAATGCACACACCTGCCTCAGTGTTAACATTTTTGTTACACAGTGCACCACAATTTCCACAATTTTTCAACTAAAGTCACTGGGATTTTTTGGTTTTGTTGCTTGTTTTTTTGGTGGGGGAAGGAAGTGTTAAATCTAGCACATTTTAATGGTGACTACATTAAAGAAAAATATAAACCCAACTTTAAAACATTTTCTTTCTATTCAGATCAATTTAAAACTTTATATAGACTTTAACGTTGCAAGAGGATCTAGTCCATTTATGAAAAGCATTTCGACATCAAGTTCACCCAAGAAAATGTTGTCTAAGCTAAAGAAATCACAGATAAAACATTTTACCAGAGGAAAGTATAGACAACAAAAAATTGCTTATCACAGGAAACTAAGATCATCTAATAATTTAATAGTTCTAGTTCCATAGGTCTTTATACGTTATGCCAATTTGTACCAGAGTTTAATGACAGAAAAGGCAACAATTTTTAAATTGGTGGTGTACATTTCTTTACAACTTTTTAATGTAAGGCCATTTATTAAAAACAGACGAACCACAAGATGAAAACGAAGGCAACAGAAACATCCAGCTTCTAAGAACCAAAAGACAGCACAACCTCAAACATCATTTAGAAACGAATGTGGCAGAAAGATATGTCGCAGACCTGCATTCTATTACCCAAGGTGATGTCAGTTCACAATTCTAAATAAACCTTTGTAGAGCATGAAATTAAAAATCATTTTCGGTGTAGGTGTAAACTCTTGTGATGAATCACACGGCTATGCTGACTCAACACTATCTTTGAAGATGGGCCATTGAAAGAGAGACATAACAGGTTCATTCTGCAAGTTTCATTCAACTTTACTCAGGATTGGATACACATGAAATGTGCTTTTAATGCATAAAATCACAGTGGATAGCAGCAAAGGACTGGGGGTGGGTGGGTAAGGAGAATCTGATCATTCACATTGTGATTATTCTGCGCGCTGATGGAAGAGACTTCACACCTCCTCAAACCTCCAGACTTCCCTTTGTAAAGAACGAAAATGAACCCAAGACACCTCGCGGACGGTTCCCCACCCCTAAACGGACTGGACACTCTTTTACACATAAAACTGAAATAAAGAGTATGGCAGCAAAAGATTCTGATGGCGATGAAGAGTCTGTAAACTGTATCTCAGTCTCTCTCTCTCTCACTCCCAAAGTGCACGATGCCGGGCTGCGGTCCTGTCAGTAGTGCTTCTCCTGTAGGTAATCCTTCATTTTGTTGGGCAGGGGCAGCTTCTGGATCAGGTCTATCCGGGTGTACTGGCGGATGACGAAGCGGCACAGGTACTGCAGCGAGCGCACCTGCATGAAGCGCGACACCGGGTTGGTGAGCCGCACGGGGTAGGTGGCGGAGCCCGGCAGGCGCGAGCGCGAGTAGCAGAAGGCGCCGTTCTCCGAGTCCCTGATGGAGTGCTCGATGAGGTCCACGATGGACGTGTGCCCCTCCACGTCCGGCTGCTCGTAGAAGCTGAACCGGCCGTTCGAGTGCTCGATCCGGGTGTGCAGGGTCTTGCCGTGCGAGCGGAAGCTCAGGCTGAGCAGGTAGCGGTCGTCCGAGCTGTCCCGCACCAGGAAGGAGCCGTCGGGCACGTTGGCCAGCTTGCCCTCCGCCTCCCAGCGCGTGATGGGCCCCCAGTACCAGCCCTGCCGGGCCAGCTTCTTGAGCTCCTCCGTCAGGCTGGTCACCGCCAGGGGCCCGCTGCTCTGCACCGAGTCGTACACCCTGGCGACCCCGGGCGCCGAGGTGGGGTCGAAATTCAAGTGGCAGCGCACGCTGTCGGCCGCGTGGGCGTCCGGGCCGGCCAGCCCGGAGAAGGTCCTTTGGCTCGGGTCGGTCTGCAGCGGAGGTAGCAGCGGGGAGAGGGGGGGCCCGTCGTCGGGGCCCGCCCGCGGGCTCGGCAGCACCCCCGCCGCGGGGCCCGCCAGCAGGCCGCCCGCCGGCGGGTCGCCGAAGAGCTCGGGCGCCTGGCGCCCGGCGTCCTCGTCGCGGCGGGCGGGGCAGGGGCCCCCGGCGGCCGGGGGCGGCGGGACGGCCGAGACCTCCATCGGGGAGGAGCCGTCCAAAGGCACGGTGTACGGGAGGTAGTCCTGAGGCAGCAGGCCCAGGACCACAGGCACGTGCTCGCCCAGGCGCAGGCGCAGGTCCCCGGCCGCGGGCGCCGGGCTCCCGGGCGCGGGGGGCGGCTCCGGGCACGGGCAGGCGGGCTCGGCCGCCGGGCGGAGCTCGCCGAAGTCCTTGCGCACGCCGTTGAGGGCCGGGCCGGCGCCGGGCGAGTGCACCAGCGCCTTGACCCGCACCTCCATCCGGATGCACGTCTCCTCCGAGGCGGTGGGCCGCAGCGGCCAGGGCGTGGGGCTGTAGTGGTGGCTGCGCAGCGACGTGGAGCGCATGGGCCGCGGCGCCCGCGCGTCCTTGAACACCAGCGGCGCCGACGAGGACGAGAACGTGTCCTCGTCCGCCGCGCCCCCCGCCGCCGCGCCGCCCTTGCCCTTGGCCTTCTGCTTGGCGCTCAGCCGCCTCTTGAGCGTGCCCATGAGGCTCTCGCTCTTGGCCCGGTTCTTGCCGCCGCCCTTTTCGTCCTCGCTGTGCAGCTCGCAGCCGGCCATCTCCTTCCCGTAGCAGCTCCCGAACAAGGACTCCTCTTTGCCGAAGTCACCGGCTAGTGCTGGCTGTTGCACGACCATGAATTCCGCGTCTTCTTTGCTCTTACTCAAGTTGAAAGATTTCCGGAAGGTCTTAAGGCTGATCTTCTTCATTCTGACGAGCTACCTGATCCGAGGGGCTCAATTTCTCTCGGGGAGATTATCCGCGAACATCTGGGCAGGCTGCAGGCGAGGCTGCATCCATGCGTTTTTCTAGCTTCATTTCCCCTCTGGAGTCACTGTCTAAAATTAAAAAAAAAATAAAATAAAATTAAAAGGTCACATTAAATAACGTCTCCACAACAAGTCTTGGTTTTAATTCTTCAGCTTCTGAACAAGGATGCCTGAGTATAAAAAGACTGCAGCAGATTTTTTTTCCCATTTCACACAGCACAGTAGATCGCTGCGTATTTGACCAACATTTGATAATGCTTCAGGAACAAACCCTAACTACCTTTTGTCCCTGCACCTCTCCTTCGGTTTAACCCTAATTATGGTCCATGTGCCTGTCTTTCCGAACACTGAGTTTTCACACTGACCCACACGGGTCCTGCCGCTCCTGCCACCAGCCTGTCCTGCAGACAGCCAACACTCAGCAAAGGAGGCACCACGTCCATAACAAGCCCAACCGATTCTTCAACAACCTACATGTAGTTTTAAATGTTTAAACAGCTGTAAAAATGAATTAAAGGAAGTCCATAATCTGTGACAGATTATCTGGGGAAAGCCTAGACATGTCCTCCATAGCCAGGAGACTACTGAGAACAGTCTGTCCACCTGCAAGATCCCAGAGCCCGCCCAGCCCAGATCTCCCAAGACAGGCACTTTCCCCGGCAGGGGACATCTGTTAACAAGAGGTACAGTTCTTCACAGTAGGAGAAACTGCGTTATTTGTCTTAACAGGCAGAAAACGGTGATGTGAAGACTAATAAAAACCTCTGAGTGTTAAGTGGTCATTTTCTGGCTCACTAGCAACGAATCCAATTTTGTCCACCAAAAAAATCGCCATCAATTTACAGAGATTAAGAAAACTTAATTACCAATATCCATAAAACTAGAGGCAGTGAATACAAGAGAAAACAAACATGCTTAGCCCCCACAACAGAGATGCTGTAAAGAAAGTACCGTTTATAATAAGAACCGAAAATCAGCAAATTCTTGATAAACTAGATCAATGGCTCAGTATCCAAAATGGATTATGTCTGGTGTGTCTGGAGTGTTACCCCAATATCTCCCAAACCCAAGCAGGTAAACCTGTTGTACTTAAAGCTTGACCTAGTGGGTCAGGCCCCATCGGCTTTCTATGAATGGTATAAAATGTTAGTTCAGCTCTCTATTATTTAAAAAAAGAAAGCAAACCAAAACTACAATGAGGTACTAGCTCACATCCCTCAGAATGGCTGTCATTAAAACCTCTACAAATAACAGGTGTTAGAGAGGATGTGAAGAAAAGGGAACCCTCTCCTACACTGCTGATGGGAATGCAAGTTGGTACAGCCACTATGGAAAAGAGTATGGAGGTTCCTTAGAAAACTAAAATCAGAATTACCATATGATCCAGCAATCCCACTCCTGGGCATATATCCAGAGAAAACTCTAATTCAAAAAGATACATGCACCCCTATGTTTATGGCAGCCCTATTCACAACAGCCAAGACATAAAAACAACTTAAATGTTCATCAATAGATGAATGGATGAAGAAGATGTGGTTTATACAACACAATGGAATACTACTCAGCCATTAAAAAAGAACAAAGTAATACCATTTGTGGCCACATGGATGCAACTGGAGGTTATCATACTAAGTGAAGTAAATCAGAAAGAGAAAGACAAATACTGTCTCATATCACGCATACGTGCAATCTAAAACATGACACAAATGAACCTATCTGTGAAACAGACTCACGGACACAAAGAACATAACTGTGGTTGCCAAGGAGGATGGAGAGTGGGGAGGGACGGACTGGGAGGAGGAGTTTGCAGATGTAAACCATTATATACATAACAGATAAACAAGGCCCTACTGTGTAGCATAGAGCACAGGGAACCAGTCAGTATCCTCTCCCAAACCCTAATGGAAAACTGCCTCATCTGAAAAACAGATGAACGTTTCTGAATAAAATGCAAGATGTTAAAATGTTAAAAACAATCGCCTGGAGTCATTTGGAGCACTCAGGGAGGGCTATCCAAGCTTCCCCAGCACTCCCTGTAGCCTCTAAAATTTTCTAACAATAGATGGGCAGGAAGAGCTCAAGTTCAACACATAAGCACTGGAGAGACTCAAACGTGAGTCAATTGCTAACATCTAACTTCCATTGGCAAGTAATTCTTCATAAGGTCCCAATTTCGTGACATAATTTTAGGGACATTAAGTAACATTCAGCCTCAGTTCTGGCAGGCAACAGCTGCAGTTGCAAACCCTTCTAGGGCCACCAGTTATGGCTATACTGATCATTAGAAACATGTGTGTGCAGACACAGTTAATGCAGCGAGGAACACACACAAGATGTGTGCCAGGGCTGGAGGGAAAACCTCTGCGGCACGTGCCACATACTATAAGCCCAAGCTTCAGAGATGCATAAGGAGGTTAAGTCCTGAAAAGCAAGTCCAGAAGATGAAGAAAGATCCAGAACACGATGTGGAAAGGCCTGACTAGGAGAGAATCCGCGGCAGGATCTGGACTGCCTGATCCTGCCCACAGACACTCTGGTCTCCCTCAAACCCTGCCTGCCCCGCTGCAGGACGACCTGAAAGAGCTTCTGGGCTCCCTCAGTACAGGACACAGGGGCCTGAGGCTCCCGTCCTCACCCCGTTCCTCCTGGTGCTCAGAACACTATAAACTCGCTGCCATCGAGGGCCTGGGTACTGGCTGCAACATTATAACCCCCCCCCCCCCCCCGCCCCAGCTTCGGTCAAGTCTTCCCAATGGTCACCTTTTCAATGAGACCTGCCCTGATCATGCCATTCAGGCTGCACCACAAACCCTCTTACCCAGGACAACTGAAGTGTCTTGCTGTAACAGGCTCTCCGTCACTCCCCTCCTCTTCCACTCACTGACGTGTCCCAGGCATCCAGGACCATGGAAGGGGCCCAGGAGTTGCGGTGATCGGACACCCCGCCCACCTCTACTTCCCTCACACATCACCTCAAGAGGTAATTCATCATCACAGGAAAAGGTTACACAGCTCCTTAACACGGTCAATAAAGTTCTACACGGTGTGGCTGTCCTGGGTGATTTCTGCTCCACTCGTATTCACCATATCCTCATTCAACACAGAACTTTTTAACATACTGCTCCTTGGCCCTGAACTGCTTCTGTGTTCCTTCTCCTCTGACTAATTCCTTTGAACTTCAGCTCACCTGTCAGTTCCTCAGGGAACATAAGCTGCTCTTCCTGATTAGGTGAAATCCTCCAATTAGGGGATCTGAGGACACTGCACACCTCTCCAGCTTCGAATTTTCATCTGGGATGTGTGCTTACATCTATCTGTATGATTATGTGATTAATACCTATGACCCCAGAAGGCTATAACTGACACAAAAGCAGAGACTAGTGTCCATTTTTTTCTCAGCATGTTATCCCAGCACCCATCATGGGTCTGGCCCAAAGAAGGCACGCCACAGATATCTGTTGAATGAACAGCAAAGTAAAATGAGTGAGAACACTCAGAGGAAAGGTCCACAGTGACCGACGACTCGATGCTGATGTGTGCAATTGCCTCAACAGCACAATCAGTAACCGACTCGGATGTGCAAGTGTCGTTAACTCACCCTTACTAGGTCTGGCTTCCCTCGTAGCTCAGATGGTAAAGATCTGCCTGCAATGCAGGAGACCCGGGTCCGATCCCTGGGTCGGGAAGTTCCCCTGGAGAAGGAAATGGCAACCCACTCCAGTATCCTTGCCTGGAAAATCCCAAGGACAGAAGAGCCTGGTGGGCTGCGGTCCACGGGGTCACAAAGAGTCGGGTACAACTGAGTGACAACACTAACTAACTAACTACTAGGTCTGTGGGTCAAATGTCCCTGCTTCCCACTGTCGCATCCATCTCAAGAAAACAAGACTGGTAACTACACTAAAACTACTTGGTAACTATCCACTTGATGATAATTCCTTTTTTCAACTATAAATCCATATGCAACTTAATAATAACACTCAATAAACAAAATTCAAGCCCAAACATGAGAAACTACACAAAGTTCTATCAGGCCATATGGTCTTTTATCTCTTCCTTTCCTTTCCTAGGCAAAGATTACTCTGGAATTTTTAAGAGTATCTGTTTTTCTGTTTGCACTTCCAAAAATATATGCCATCTTTTTATAGGACTACCATCTGTCTCATCATGCCTAAGTACATGTTCTGAATTAGTTTCACTGCTTTTCTAATTGTAAAATTTTAAGTTTACACATGTATTGGCTTGGCCAAAAAGTTCACTCGGGTTTTTCCAGACGCGCTCACAAGAAAACCCGAACAAACTTTTTGGCTAACCCAATACTTGCACATGTGCATAAAGGTTCAAGGGGAAGTTTTAGACGTGAATACGCCACCCAGGCAGAAGATAACATCTTCAAATAATTTCACAATCGCTTTTTTAAGAAATGATGGGTGGTAGTCATGCTTGGCATTGTAATACCTAATGAAAAAACCTTAAAAGACAACATCAAAACAACTATTTAACCTTCAACGAACAAAACAGCTTTATTAACCGTCAATTTTACAAGTAAGGAAACTAAGTCTCAGAGAGAGAAAATTTGCCCCAATAGATTAGATAACTTGCCTCTAGGAAAAACAGCAGATCCAGGCTGTAAAGCCAGCTGTTAACGCGAGACACACACTTTCTCCTCTAACAGCCGCCCTGTTGGTCGCGATAGCACTGAAGTCAGTGGTTCCCAAACTTCTGGGTCTCTGGACCTCTTTGTCCTCTTAAAAATCACTGAAGATTACAAAAAGCTCTGTCTATGTAGGTTATATAGAAATCATTTCTAAAGTCAGTTGCTCTGGGAAATCTGAAAGCTTTTTTTTTTAACCCTATTACATTCAATTCCTATTAGAAATTAAAACTGAGATTTAAAAACATTAATTCATTTAAAATGACAATGTACTCATTACATGTTAACATAAACCACTTTTCAAGAAAAATAGATATGTTTTCCCAAAGAATTAAAATTCAGAGAGAAGGGGCACTGTTTTACATGAGTGTAAATCTTTTCCTGTTCGATTTATTAAAACAACTGGACTCTCCTCTGTGTTTGTACGGAATGTGTTACAATATGTTGTCTTAAAGTGGAAGAAGAAAACCCAACCTCTCACAGAAGCAGAACTGGAAAGGCAGGATACTTTAATAACCTTCCGTGTAACTGTGGGTGGTCTTCTTGTGATAACAGAGCAAAGTCAAGGGATAGTTTCTTAAAAGTCAGTATTGCTGAGAAATCTACAATCATATCATTTTTTTTTACTCTATTACATTTAAATCTATTGGTCTAGGTTACACTTTGAATGAATCTTTTATACATGCCTGAGTTTTTAACATCATGTATTAGTTATTTCATCATACAATATGAAAAAATTACATTTACTATCACTACTGATCTCATAAGCAAAGTCTTTAAGTATTGCGAAGCTGTGAAGCCAAGAGTGGTAGGCAGAAGAAGTTTTGCAGTTGATTTTTGCTTGAAAGCTTGAATTTAACATGGGCAACAACACTGTCAGTGAAGTGAAAGGCTGTACTTTGACCATTTATGAGAAACCATCTACTAAACACTCAAGATGATTAAGTATAATCTGTCAATTGTTCTTTTAGGTAAAAGCAGTGCATCATGAAAAAGCAGCTAGTTAAGTCAGTTGCTCACACAAGGCTTTACTGTGGACACCTTCTCTAGTATGTGGTAAAAGTGCTTCCTACACACTTCCATTTCATCGTAAGGATTTTTAAAAGATGTGTACTCAGGGTCAAAATTTGATAAAAATAATAATTTTTATAGCCACCTCAATGACATTCTTGAATGTAACAGGAATCTTTTTCCTACCACAGTGCTTGGAGGTGAAGAACATATGGCCATCATGCAAGTTTAATACGATCACAGCCAGTGCCCAGCCTTGTTTGTGAACAGGCACCATCATTTTTATTCACGGCACTTTTGCACCTTCAGCAGAAATGGCAAAAACAGTGGAAAAGGCAAATAATGTTTCAGCATTATGATGAAAGGGGATCCACAGACTGTATTTTGAGGATTGATAAGTGAAAACTATCTGTGAAGACAGTTTAAAAGAGAAAGACTTTTAATGTAGGCAAAGTATCCACATAAAAAGTCAACAAGACAGGAGGCTGGTTCACCACTGTAAGTATCTCTCTGCAGGTCAACGTCCAGCCGGTCTTCACGCACACTATGGCTCATGCCTTCCAGATCAGCGCCCTGGATCCCACTCCCTGCTCCTGAATCTGCCAGCTCACTACCTGTCATCACCTTTACCTAAAAAAAGGGAAAATAAAAAACAGATACAAAAGCCTTTCCATGAAGGGAGAAACAGAAATGAGAGAAAGGAACAGACCAATAAAAAAGAAAAGAAGGGTAATGGCCAATGTAAATGAGATGGAATTTACGGCCCAGGGCTTGCTGCGACAGTAAATATGAAGGGGGTACCCCCAACTGTAAGAAGAGAGCGACTTTCAGAGCTGGTTTTTAAAACTCCAGTCATATGTTATAATTTTTTATCAGCTGAATTATATCTGCTTGTTTACTACTTTAGATCCGGAGCACTATTACTTGGTCACTAGTTGGACCCTATACCGGAAATAGTTCCTGGGCACTGCTGACATTCATCCAAACTTTGCTAAACTTAAGATTCATTGTTCTTTTTTTTTTTTTTTTTTAAGTTCTTTCTATTAAAAAAAAGTTAATTGATTTGTAAACACTAAATAAATGCAGACAGCTAAAATTTTTTTCTATGGAATTAGATGTAAGCAAAAGCACTCTAAAAAACTATGGAAACAGTACCTTAAAAAAAAAGAAAAAAAAAAATCTAGGCCTTTGTATGAAGACTGCTTTGCAAATGTGATTAACTTCTAATTTTACTTAAAACTTAAGTGCCAAACTGGAAAATCATAGATGACACATTATGTAAAGCCAGAGATGACATAATTCAAACCAAGTTTAGTCACTGAATATTTAAAGAAAGACATTGGTCCTACACTTGGAAACAAACAGTGCATATTTACTTCTTTTAATTTAAAATAAAATGTTTAAAAGTACAAGAGTACATACTTTCATGCAATTTTTCAATGAACTAGTAAATATCAATACTAATTATTTTCAGAAAAGATCCTCTAACAGAAAAGACTGAAAAAAGGCATATACTAACGACAACTGGCTGTGAGAATCTAGGAAAAAGGGGGGAATGGATTCATACAAAATTGGAAATGGAAAGAGCAGTTTAACAATAAATCTATAAGAAATCAAAATATGTAAAAGTACGTGGAGATGCTATGAAAATTAAGCTGAAACTCAGAAGAAATGGACAATTTTATGGCTAATATATATTTTTACACCAAATTCTATCAGAGGAGGCAGGAACCTAAAACAGGCTGACAGCTGTCAAAGAACCTGAGAAAGTTACCCAGGAACTACCATGGCCTTCTCTTCCCCTGAGGAGAAAAAATGACAAGTCACTGAAGACATACGTCCAATATTCCCATACTAAACTACGTCCAGTACTCACTAAACTACTTCAGGGCAGACAGGGAAAAATTGGCTCCCAGATTTATTTTTGAAGTCAAAAGAACATTGATACCACAACTGGACTAAGACAACAAATTAAAAAAAAACAAAAAAACACCCAAAACACCAATCTAACTTATGAATACCAAAATAGAACTCTTAAATATTAGCAGACATTGAGAGTGGTAGGGGGAAACAACTCAAATTAGATAAGATACATCCCAGGTTTGCTGGTATTACTGTGTATTTGTAAATCTACTAATATAATTTACCATAGATCAAGAAGAAATATCATGATCACAGCTGGAAATAACAAGAAAGATCTGAAAAAAATAACATTAATTCTTGATTCCCCTCAAAAGTAGTCTTTGCAAAATAGAAACAGATGGACATTTAACACAATAACTGTAACAAAATATGAGCCATAATGAATAAATGCTGACAGGCGGCAACAAGGAGGCCAATTATCAATACTATTAATTAGCATTATTTTAACTGAGGAGACAGTTAATCTGTCAAGAGTAAGAAGCATAAATATTGGAAAGGAGGAAACAAGTTGTCATTATTTACAAATGACATGATTGAATGAACACTTGGAAACACAACAGATGCAGCTGAAAAACTATTGGAGGGGGAAGAAAATTCAGTCAAGTAACTACTTACAAAATGTATACATAAAAATCACTAGTAATTCTATATTTTTTAAAAAGCTGATAAAATATAATAAAAGACTAGATTCTACTTATAATGGTTTTTAAAAGATGGAGGGTCAGGATGGGGAACACATGTATACCCACAGGGAAAAAAATGATGAAACTAATTTTTTAAATGTCCCGAACTTTATGAAAAAAATTCTTCAAACTCCTCAGAAGGGAGCATAAAAGACCTAGACACATTATGTTCTTCAATAAAACAGTTCAATCCTCTCAAAAGACTAGTTTCAAGAGCCCTTGAAAACATCAGTGATGTTTTTGCAAGAAACCTGACAAGATGATGTTGAGCTCAGACATACAAATGATGAAAAGAGAACTAAGGAAGACACTACAGGACAAATGAAAAGGATGAGCTGCACAGGGTCACCACCCACTGCCGGAGCTCAGACCTGAAGGAAGCCTGGAAAGTCAAGAGACAGACCACGACGCACGGAAGGAGTCTGTGATGAGGAAGACAGCTTGAACTACTGGACAGAAAGTGGGTTACTAAGGAAGCGATGAGAGAAGGCTGGAAAACCACTTGAGCATGGTGGGGAAAGCAAGACTTTGACTTCATTTCTTATGCAACTATAAATTTCAGAAGGATCAAACTCGAAAACAAAACAGATAAATGAAAGTTGAAAGAACTCTTAAAAAACTTAAGACGGCAAGTTTCTATGCATAACATAAAACCTTGACTCCATAAAGGAAAAGATCGACAAACGTTAACAATGCAAATGTACGGCATAAATAAACCCAAAAAACAAGCTGGAGGAAAAATGCGAACACATATGTTGCTGTTGTTTTGTCTCTAAGTCATACCTGACTTTTTTGTGACCTCTGTGGACTGAAGGCCACCAGGCTCCTCTGTCCACAGGATTCTCCAGGCAAGAATACTGGAGTGGGTTGCCATTCCGTTCTCCAGGGGATCTTCCTGACCCAGGGACCAAACTTGCATTGGCAGACAGGTTTTTGGGGTTTTTTTGTTTTTCTTTAAAAAACACACTGAGCCATCAGAGAAGCCTGCAAACACACACGACCAAGGATGAATTTCTATCACAGAGACCATGCTCTTAGAAATCAGCAAGAGGAAGGTACACGTTCTAGAAGTAAATGAGCAAAATATAAAAAGGAAAAATTGACACAGAAAGAACAGAAGGAAAGTCAGGAAAACAAGCAAGAGAGAAATCAAGCAATCAAGAGAAGGAGACAAATTCAAGTGGCCAGTCAACACCCTAGAAGATCCTCAACTCATCCACCACGAAGAAATTAAAGGAACCTGGGCATGATGGGAACTCTACTGATACACTGAGATTGTGGTGGTAGCCACATGACTGAGTGCATTTGTATAAACTCAACAGATTGTACACTATATAGGGTGAGTTTCACTGTATTTAAACTATTAAAGAGATGGGACTACCAGACCACCTTATCTGCCTCCTGAGAAACCTGTATGCAGGTCAAGAAGCAACAGTTAGAACTGGACATGGAACAACAGACTGGTTCCAAATCGGAAAAGGAGTATGTCAAGGCTGCATCCTGTCACCCCGCTTATTTAACTTATAGTGCAGAGTACATCATGCGAAATATTGGGCTGGATGAAGCACAAACTGAAATCAAGACTGCTGGGAGAAATATCAATAACCTCAGATATGCAGATGACACCACCCTTATGGCAGAAAGTGAAGAGGAACTAAAAAGCCTCTTAATGAAAATTAAAGAGGAGAGTGAAAAAGCTGGCTTAAAACTCAACATTCAAAAAATGAAGATCATGGAATCCAGTCCTATCACTTCATGGCATATAGATGGGAAAACAGTAAGAGACTTTATTTTCTTGGGCTCCAAAATCACTGCAGATGGTGACTGCAGCCATGAAATTAAAAGACACTTGGCTCCTTGAAAGAAAAGCTATCACCAACCTAGACAGCATATTAAAAAGCAGAGACATTACTTTGTCAACAAAGGTCCATCTAGTCACAGCTATGGTTTTTCCAGTAGTCACGTATGGATGTAAGAGTTAGACTATGAAGAAAGCTAAGTGCTGAAGAAATGACGCTTTTGAACTGTGGTGCTGGAGAAGACTCTTGAGAGTCCCTTGGACTGCAAGGAGAAAAACCTGTCAGTCCTAAAAGAAATCAGTCCTGACTATGCATTGGAAGGACAGACGCTGAAGCTCCAATACTTTGGTTACCTGATACAAAGAACTGACTCATTGGAAAAGACCCTGATGCTGGGAAAGACTGAGGGCAGGAGGAGAAGGGGATGACCAAGGATGAGATGTTGGATGGCATCACCAACTTGATGGACATGAGTTTGAGTAAGCTCTGGGAGTTGGTGATGGACAGGGAAGCCTGGCATACTGCAGTCCATGGGGTCGCAGAGTTGGACTGACTGAAACTATATGTTAACTTTAAAAATTCACTAACAAGAAAATTCAAAACAAAACAAGACAATATCCTTCACCAGTGAGTTTGAAAAAACTAAATCAATAACAGTGCTGGCAAGGGTATGGGGAACTAGCCCTGACAGTTAACTGCTCAAGTGTAAACTGGTACAACTTGTGGAGGATCACTTGAAAATATTTATCGAAATTTCAGAATTCACATATGCTTGAGTGAAGTAATTATGCTATTAGGAGTTTGTCTTTTAGATATATATACATGCCAAAAACAGGGACATATGGAAAATGATGTGCTGCAGAGAATTAAAAAAAAAAAACAGAAACTAATATTACTTCATCATTTACCTAGTAATGACCTACTATTAGCAAATATAGGCCACATATTGGCCTACTATGTACCAGGCCTTGGAATATACTGCGTCTCATTCAATCCTCATAACCCAGTGAGTTTGGTTCTAGGCACAAGGAGTATCAAGTCTGACACAGCGGGACGCACTCACCTGGAGCCAGACTGCTCCGGGTCACCTGCATCCCAGCTCCAATTTCATCAGCTGTGTCATCTCAGAGGTATCGGTGTCCATCACCCAAGTTAGCGGTGACATTTCAATGTGCTCATATATGTGATGTCCTTAAAAATGCCACCCACAGATTAAGCTACACAGGTGCTTGCGGCTAAAGGCAGCAGGAACAACAGTAACGCCCGCTCTGTACGAGTGGGGAAGGTGAGGCAGAGATCACAGCGCTCGCCTGCGATCACACCCTGATTCTGCAGGATGATCTGCTTAATCTAAACTGCTCGAGACTTCTGCTGCATAATGCATTCTGGTAAAAACGTGGAATTGATCTGAATATCAGGGAGCAACAGTGAAAATACACATCAAAAGTTAGTGAACTAGTTTAGTAAGTTATAGTCCATCAATATGATGGAGTATTATATACATAAAGAAAGGGGTCCAAGAGACACTGGAAAAAGGCAAGTTACAAAAGAAAAGGCAAATATGATCCCATGTGTGTATTTATATGGCTAAATATATACAGTAAAAGTCTCTGGGTATCAGTGACCACACGTCCAGGCGGAGGACACGGGATCAGAAAGCCACAGCTGCAAGGAGACACACGTTTCCCACAGAGGACCTTCCTGTGACCACGGAGCAGGTTTTACTTTACACAGAGGCACCAACACTGCCTCCTCCCCGCGGGCTAGGGAAACAAGTGTGTGTCTGTGTGTTTTCGCCACCTGGGTCACAAAAGCAGGACGCTGATGCCCTCGGGGTCAAAGGTCTCAACAGCTTTCCTGAGTCGCCCATCTCTGTGGACCCTCTTGAACTGCTTCCAGTCCTCCCAGTTTCCAAACTCGTGATGCACCTGCCCCCCACCCCGGGCCTGGCCTGGTCTCACCCCCGGTACCTCACTGTCTCAAGTCTTCCGCTTCCCCACTAGGACTCCCCCAGGGCTCCGCTCCTATGAACAAAAGCCCTGGCGCCTGACAACCCCAGGACCTGAGCTCAGCCCGGACAAGGCGTCCTCACCGCTCACTACGGTTTCTGTAAGCTCCCTTAACCACGCTCACCTCTTTGCCTCCCTCTCCTGCGGTATTTATCACTTCAGCTCACACACGTGTCTTGACACTGATAAAACACTGCACTTCCTCCACCAGTGTGAGGCGAGAGCTGCAAACCAGGGATGAAAGATAAAGTCCTGACCCTCCAGGGCCTTCGATCCTAGTGCAGAAGGTAAGTAAGCAAACATTTGCAGAAGGGTTGTAAAAGACACATATTTGCAGCCCAAATGACGCTCTCATCCTTGAGAGGAGAGACCTCGCTCCACCAGGAGGCAGAGGCTTCTTGTCACCCACTGCAATCACTTCTGCTGCCAGACTACTTCCAACGCCACCGCAACCAGCAACCCCAGGGGGATTACTGAGCACAAAAAAATGCACATGAATCTTCCTGAATCCTCACAAGAACTCTATTTTCAAGGTTCCAGCTTTATTTCTGTTTTATAGAAGAATAAACTAAACCTTAGAATGTTTATCAGTTGGCCTGAAGTTGCAAAGGAATTTGCCAACCAACAGACACGAGAGCTGACCGTCGGCAGTTCCCGACAACGTGCTGTTTTATCTAACTGCGTTAATGCCGTATGGAACTGGGAGGACAAAGCCTCGCGGTTCTGAGCAAGACTCTGCAGTCACCACTGCCTAATGACCCTGGGCCCCACGCCTCAGTTTCCTCATCTGAACATGAGAATTTAAAAGCATGCACCAAGAGGGATCCACTTCTGGCATGATGGAAAGGGAGGCTGATAGATCTTCTCTTTAAAAAGCAGAGAAAAACTCTGCAAAAACTATAAAGTTTTTTTCCTCTGTAAAAACTATAAAGCTGGGCCAAACTGTCGACAGCAACCATTTCAGCATTTTAAAGATAAACTAACAGAATACAACTGAGAACTGATTCATAAAAACCACTAAGCACTGGGACTTCATTAAAATTAAAAACTTACATGCTCCAAAATGCATTGTTAAGAAAAAAGACAAGCTACAGATCGGGAGGAAATATTTGCTTACCGTGTATCTGATAAAGGAATTGGACCCACAACAAATACATAAAAAACTCTTAAAACTGAATGATAAGACAATCTGTTCTTAAGTGGGCAAAAGATTTAAATAAGACCTTTTACCAAAGACATACAAATGGCTAGTAAGGACATGAACAGGTGCTTGACACTACTGGTGGTGAGGAAAATGTAAATGAAAACCGCAATGAGGGACCACTACCCACCCCAAGAAGGGCAAGACCTAGGGTCAGCAAGGAGGGAGAGAAAGTGGAACCCTTCTACACTGCTGGTGGCAATGTAAAATGGGCTGGGTTTTAAACACTCTTCCTTTTTTCCTTATTATAGGGAGAATTACTAAAATGCGTAACTAGATGTGCACACCACAAGGGCTTATGACAAGGCAGGTGCGTTTCAGACCCCTAGGACTCACCCCGTCAGTTATACAGATCATCTACTTTCTTTTTTCTACACTGTATAGTACTTGTGTCTTGACTTCTTCCTCTTCTGTGGTGTCCTGAGGAACTGAAGTGTCTCAATGTATTTCAGCCGAATCTGTAAGTTTTCTTTTATTGTCGGCTGCTTCTATTGTCTTAAGAAACACTTTCAACACAGAAAGCATGCTATCTCCTGTTATTTTCTCTAGAAAAGTATTACAGGGTTTGTTTCTCATACGTAAGTTCTCACAGGTAAGTCCTTGGTTAATACTTGGTTAGTACTGACTCAAGTGTGAGGAAGGGATTAATTTGCATCTTTGCACAGGGGTAACCAATTAGCTCAACATATTCAGAGAAGAACACTGACCCTCTAAGAATCCAAAGAAATGCAAATTAAAATAGTAGTGATTTTTCACAAATCAAATCAGCAAAGATTTTTCTAAACAGTGATATGCATTAGTTGAAAACACCTTAATATAGTTGTAAAACAGCACCTGGCTATATGCAACTCTTAAAAACATACTCTTTGACCCAATAATGCTATTTTTATGAATCTTGAATATAAAAACAAAGCATAATAACATCCCCTGCGTTTATAACGTGGTGAAAAGATAAAATAAATTAAAAAAAATCAGAAACATTCTGATTTCCAACATTATGAGAACTGTAAACAAAATTCTTGCACATCTACACAATGGAACTTTAGGGAACCACTAAAATTGATATTTAAACAGAGTTATAAATAACATGGGGGAAAAGTTCATATTGTTCATTTGTAACGTGCAAAAACACAGGAAATGAAATCTTATGTAAAATGTGGCCTCGATTATGTAGAAAGAATGGGGAGGAAAATCAGACCAGAAAGAAATACCGCGTAACTGTCAACTGGATCACAGAAGACTTTGTAAGTATTATTTCCAATACCTTATTTTCAAAATATTCTACAAAAAACATGGAGTGTTTTTTCCAGAACAAGGTCTGTAGGCTTGTTTGTTGGTAAGGCACTGTTTAGAAGGGGATGGCTGAGTAAATCCATCAAGTCAGAGCAGAGTGCAAGGCCTTTCCTTGGTTCTCAGGCACAGCATGATCATCAAATAATAATGCAGGTCAACAGGTAAAAAGTTATTATTTTTGCTGTATTAAGAACCTAGACAGCCTCCTCCTTCTCCTCAGCCCACTTAAAATAACTTTTTGCCAATCTGACATTACATTTTATTTAGTGTATATGTAGTCTGGACTGAAACATTCGGAGTTTAAACGTTAAGAGTAATAGGCCCACCAGCTCTTCAATGGCCTTACCCCGGCTTGTATTCCATGGTTAATCACCGTCATTCCATAGAACATTCCTTCAATTCCCTTCCCCCATTCTCACTCTGAAAAACGGTCCTGGCAGAACCACAACCCTGAGGACACCGGCTGCCTGCAGCCTCCCCGGGAACGGGGCTGGAGAACCCGGCCGTCTGGCTGGGCTCAGTCTGCAGCCGTCTCCGTGAGCCGCAGGGCAGCCTGAAGGCACCTGGAAGTCAGGCTCCAGCCCCTGGGCCACTCAGCTCTCCCCTTCCTCGCCGGGCACGTCTCATGTCTGTCTTCCCGCAGACCTCTGACATCTCCCCACCCTTCGATCTCAGCTGAGGGCCCGGCTTCCCACCTCCAGGAGAAATCGAGACCTTCAGAAGCAAAGGCGAGGCTGCGGCCCGCGTCAGCCCAGGCCCGCCCTGTTACCGTAAACCCCGGGGCCTTTCCACAGGCCGCTCCGCTGGTGCACGCGACTCCTTCTGCCAAGCGGCCCCTCTGCTGGGTCACTCCTCAGGATGCCACTCCGCAAAGACACACACCAGCCTGCCCCACCGTCTATGCTCCTCTCTTTAATCCCCCCTGCATCTTACCACGCGTATACGTGAGGACCCCCTTGCCCCCATTTTTCTGAAACTCCCACCAGAGCCCTTCTCCCCCGCGGTTACAGGGACCGCTCTCGCCAAGGTCACCAACGCCGGCTCTGCTGCAAACCCAGCGCCCGCTCTCAGGCCTGCGCTCGCGGACCAGCCGCACCCCCGACACGCTCGGCCGGGCACTGACGGGTCGTTTCTCGTCCGTCTGCACTCACGTCCGTCATCCTCACGCACGAGATCACAGATGTGCAGCCCGCTCCCGAACCGCCCCTCTGTTCAGTCCAGTTCCCACCAGGTCCTCTCTTCTCTGGACTCTGCCGCTGCGCCGTCTTACGGATACCTAAGACTCAAGCACGTTCAAAATGAAAATCTGGATTTTTTTTTTTTTCCCATCCCAGCCCTAAACCTGCTCAAGCTGCACTCTTTCCCACTTTCATTCATGGCTACTCCGGTCTTCCAGCTGTTCAGATCAAAACCTTCAGCACCATCCAGGGCTCTCCTCTTTCACTCCACATCCAATCTCAATCCCTATCGTCAAAATATATGCAGAGCCCGCTCACTTGTGGGTCCACTCACCACACCGGCCATCACTGCAGCAGCCTCCTCACTGGTTTCCTGCTCCGTCTCCACCCCGGCCCCACATCTTCCCTCCACATGGCACTGGCAACAGATGCCTGTTACCATCCTGAGTAAAAAAGGCCTTTATCTCTGACCCAGGAGTCTCATGTCTTCTGGCAGCAGCAATGAAACTGTTTTTGGCTAACTTGGTAGCCGGCGAGTAGCATTAAAATCTCTGACTCTTCACTAAATAAGTGAAATGCAATAAACATAACAGAATCGCTTTGACTTCTTTTAGAGTCTCTGATCTTTGCACAATAAGCTTTAAGACATCATATGAATATTTGCATGGCTATAAAGGTAGATAAGTGGGTTTCCCAGGTGGCTCAGTGGAAAAGAATCGCCTGCTAATACAGGAGACAGGGGTTCAATCCCTGGGTCGGGAAGATGCCCTGGAGAAGGAAATGGCAATGCACTCCAGTATTCTTGCCTGGAGAATCCCGTGGACAGAGGAGCCTGGTGGGCTACAGTCCACGGAGCTGCAGAGTCAGATACAACTGAGGACGCACACACTGTGTTGACTTAAGTGGCAGAGTCATATCCAATAATCAAGTTAAGGAGAATGGACTTAAAGTTGCCATATAATTTAAAATTAAGAATGATGTTTATGAGTACAACAAAAGCTCTAGTAAATTTTCAAGTTCCAACTCCCACTTGTGGGCTAGATACAAAACTATACCGTGGCACTAAGTTTTCTGTGTGACACAGTCCATCTCCAGTCTCAAATCTCCCATATAAAATGAAGACGCTAATCTCTAAAACACATGCAGCTCTAAAATTATCTGATTCAGTGAGAACAAAAATGTGCAGAGACTTAGAAATTTAACCTGTAGAGAACTTTTATGTGAGCACTTCTAAATACATTTTCCTATTACTGTGTCCAACACATTCCTATTAAATTGAATACAGAAAAATTCATAAATTCAGTCATTTAAACCATCAATGGAGCTAGCTTATAAGATTTGATTACTGAAATAAACTCGCTCCTCGATTTTTCAACTGAGATTTTAACACGTTGGATTTGAAAAGTGTGTGTGCGCGCAGTTGCTCAGTCGTGTCCAACTCTTCGCAACCCCATGGGCTGTAGCTGCCAAGCTTCTCTGTCCATGGCATTTTCCAGGCAAGAATACTGGAGTGGCTTGCCATTTCCTATTCCAGGGGATCTTCAGAACCCAGGGATCAAACCCACATCTCCTGCATCGACAGGCAGATTCTTTACCACTGCACCACCAGTTACCCATTAAAAAGCAGTACACCTATTACTAGTTCATTACTGTCTCTATGTATACATGCTAATGTTTATTTATTTTTATCATTTATTTTCAAATTAATGCTATACTATCTAGTGTTATTACACTGTCTGTTTACTGTGCGGGGTCTCCGTTGTTGCTCGGGCCTCCCTTCTTGCTGAGGACGGGGGCGCCTCTCTAGCTGCGGTGGGTGGGCCTCCCCTCCCGCTGAGGACAGGGCCCCCTCTCTAGCTCGGTGGGTGGGCCTCTCGCTGTGGCAGTGTCTCTTGTTGCCCGAGAACACAAGCTGAGGAGCTGGCACGCGTGGGGTGACGTGCTCCACAGCATGTGGGGTCTTCCTGAACCAGGGATCGAGCCTGTGTCCTGCACTAGAAGGCAGATTCTTTACAGGAGGCTGCGCATCTTCTGAATGTATACCTTTTTACACCTTTCCAGGCACTTAGCAATGTTTTAGCTAAAAAACAGCAAATTTCCAAATAATCTCACCACTTTCACTGCCGATAAGAAAGTATTAAACTATTGGTTAAACTACCAAGTAGGTAAGATCCTTTGAGAATTCCTGACCAACTGTTGACAATTAAGCAGGGCCCAAGTATCTGTCTGTTATTTACTTTTATTCAGGGGCAGGGGTGCTGTCCTAAACAGTGTAATGATGAAGTTCCTTCATTACTTTTCATTCTTCAAGATTTGTTTATACACAAGGTCTATGAAATATACTGAACTACTAAAGCAAAAATTTTTAACTGCTAGTGGCAACATGCACATAAAAATAACTGAAAAGTAAAGCAACTGCTTTGACTGTTTTCAGCTTTTCAGTCTTAACACAAAGCTCCAATCTAAAAGGCAATTTGTCAATTACGTGCTCAAACGCTTTTGCACAAACATTTAAGTTTTTCATTTGATTTGCATTAGAGAATAAGAGTTTTTAGCTAAAACAATCTTTTCCTCATTTTATGTAAGTATACACAAATAAAGAAAAGCACATTTGAGATACAAAAAGTAATCCACAGAAGATTTATTAAATGTATATTAAGAGTGAATGTAAACTTCATTCATTGATAATTAGCGATAAAGGAGATCCCATAGAGCAATAATTATTCAAATGAACGATACAGCCCTATTAAGCAAATATAAATATCTTACAAAACGGAAAAGGTCATACACATTGTAAAATGGTAACTTAATTGTCAAAAGTAATCACTAATTCAAGGCTGCCAAACAGGGGACCTTTAATACTTTTAAAATGATCCAAGTGAAAATAACATTGCCCACTGCTGATCAGCAGGTATTTCGTAAATTAAGTTCCATAAAGTTCAGTGGCATGGGTGTGGCTTCATGACAGCACTAACTGAAAACACAATGAAAATCTTTATTTAAAGAAAAATCAGACTCGGGTTTCCCCGAAAGTAAAAGACTTTATTATTCCCTGATGCTGGCAAAACAAACACTTTGGACAAGCTTCTGATGAAACATACACTTCTTTATCACCACAAAAAAACCCACAAGGAATGTGGAATTTCCTGGCGATCCAGTGGTTAGGACCCAGCGCTTCCACTGCAGGGGGCCTCGGTTCAATCCCACCAGCCACTGAGCCAAAACATTAAAAAATTAAAAAAAAAAACACACAAGGACAATGAAAACTGGAATGCAAATAACAGCAGATGACAACAGTGTTAACCAGCTCAGACAAATGAGAGAAAGCTGAAATTTAAGCCTGCTACAAGGGCAGGCAACAAAAACAAACCTAAGAAAAAATATCACAAATCTGAAACAAGAGTCAGATGCTAGTCATTAAAAAGTGGGAGTAGAAAACAGTTAGAAAACAAAAACTCTTACAGCCAAAATTAAAATTCAAAGAAGAAAAACTGAGAAAATCCTCCCCCCCAAAAAAAACTCCCAAAATAAACTGACTTAAATATTTGAGAAAAAGCTAAAAAAAAAAAAAAAAAAAAAAATTAATACATCAGTCTAGGAGACCCAACACCCAACAAAGAAGAGTTTTAATCGGGAAAAGAAAGCAAATGAAGAGGGGGGAAAATTATAAAAGAAAATTTTAAACTTTTCCCCAAACTGAAGATGCAGTTTCCACACTGAAAGACTCCATGGAATGCTCAGTACACACACCCAAGAAAAAAAATAATAATCAGGCACATCGTGGTGAGATTTTAAAATTTAGGTGATAATAGAAGAGATATTATAAAGTTCCAGAAAGAGGAAAAAAATGTCACGCACAAATGAATGGGAAAGAGATGGCAGCTGACACAGCGGCAACACTGAAAGCTGGAAGTCAGCCTTCCATTTCAGGAGGAAGCCCGCTCCCAGTGCGGGCCACGTGCACGTCATCAACTCTGCCTGACCACACCCCCCGCACCGCACCCGCAGGGCCCCGTGACGCCTTCCGGCCAACCGACTTCCAGCAGCAAGGACACAGTCACTTCTGGGCGAGACAGCTCGTGCCAGCTCATCAGCTCTCTTCTGCACCTGCTGGGGTAACCCAGAGCCAGCAGGCGACACGATGGGACTGCAGGAAGGCACCAGGGGAGCCCCCGGCAGTGGACTTGGTGAAAGCGAGCAAGAAGCATCACTTCCACACGGAGGTTTCAGACTTTCATCTGCCATTGCAGCAAAACCTATCCTGTGCCGACTAACACAGCGACCTTGCGCTTCTCCAGGCAAGAACACTGGAGTGGGTTGCTGTGCCCTCGTCCCGGGGACCTTCCCGACCCAGAGACCCTGGTCTCCTGCTCTGCAGGCAGATTCTTTACTGTCTGAGCCACCTAGGAAGCCTGAACACAGCCAGACAACAAATCAAATATTTAGAACACATTTTCTGACATGTAAGATCTCACACTCCATCACCTTTCTAGGAAGTTACGAGGAGGATGAGCTCCATCAAATCAAGGAAGTAAACCAAGAAACAGAGAACGGGTAACGTCACCTAGAGAGAGGAGAAAGCAGCCTCTAGGTTGACGGCTCCCGCTGCTCAGCCTGTCTTCGATACTGTCCTTTCACCTACAGCCCTGACGAATGCCGCCCCAGAGTCAGCTCAACTGTGACATCCTCCTTGCAGACACAGTCCACGTTCCCTGGCTACCAGAAGTAATACATCCTGCATCGATGGCCAGGGGAGCTGCATTCTGAAATCTGCAGCGACGTGGTACGCGACTCAGGCACGTTACATTAGCACTCTTACCTGCCTCCTCATTGTCTGCATGAGGATAAAGTTATCAGAAGGTGCCCTCTAATTCGAGAAAGGCAGTAATTCTTCAAATGAACAAAAGCACTAAAATCCTAATATAATTCTTTGTTTGGTATACATTTATACACTCTGACAGTCAGCGATACTTGGTAGTAATGTTATTCCTTAAATATATATACGTATATTTTTATGTTAAAAGCAATGTCAATAGACAGAAATAACTTTCATCAGAGGGACGATACCTTCTTTAAAACCAAAACTCGGGTATAATAACAGACACTTTCATTATTATTATAAACATAAAAACAAAAGGGAAGTCACATGAAGTGACAAGTCTACCAGTAAAAATTCATCTTCCTTTTTTAAAAAGAGTATTCATTAACCCTGCTGCTCCCACCACCCAGCGTGTTGCTGATGTGGCCAGAATACCGCCCATCACAGTAAGGACAACAGCAGGCAGCACCAAATGATGATCTGCAGCACCTGCTGCATACATCTTTTCCAAACAGTTCGAAAGAGTAACATTAAACTGTCTTTGCAAGAACTGTTGTCAAAGAGCAGCTATATATTCCACTGCCTTCTTGGAAGAGACACTTTACACACAAGCGTGAGCTGCCACTAAACCGCTCCAGACAGACAGACGTCTCTTCACACGGCCAGACTCACCTGGTGGCAGGCTTCAGGACGGCATGGTGATGACTGCAGGGTTCTGCCGCCCGGACGGCTTCGGCTCCCAGGCCCGCAGAGCTGTGGTCTCGTCCTCTGTGTTCCTCGTTCTCTACTATGCGAGAGTCGGCTCCCCAGGACAATGGAATAGCCACCGCTCCCCAAACATAGTCTCCAAGTGTGATGTCCTTTTAATAATTTTAAGAAAAAATTTCAGTGGGATGGCTGTTAAGAGTGATAACACAACATTAAAACACACAGGAGGAGAACAAGCGCCAGGGACCTTGCAGGTAGCCGTGTGCGGTATGTTCCACTCAAGATTTCCCACCAACCGACCACGACGACCCGGGGCCAGTTAGCCCACCGCTGCTCACACTGTCCAAGTGTCAGTCGCTCAGTCCTGTCTGCCTCTTTGCGGACCCCATGGACTGTAGCCTCTGTCCATGGAATTCTCCAGGCAAGAATACCGGAGTGGTTGCCATTCCTGTTTCCATGGGATCTTCCCAACCCAGGGATCAAACCCAGGTCTCCTGCACTGCAGACGGATTCTTCACCACCTGAGCAACTAGGGAAGCCCCACTGTAGCCACGTGTAATCCTCAAACTCTAGTAGCTGCACCAGCAGTACTTCTGTAGACGCCCATTCTCCTTCCTCTTTTATATCCATTCTTCTCCTCTTCTTGGTTTCACACCCTTTCCCCACAGAAGGCTTGCTCAGCAAGAAAAACCAAGTCTTATGCAGATACTGCAGGTTAATCAGAATACTTCTTTTAACTAATCATGGTATAAGTGAAGTGGAGTCGCTCAGTCGTGTCCAACTCTTTGCGACCCCATGGCCTGTAGCCTACCAGGCTCCTCCGTCCATGGAATTCTCCAAGCAAGAATACTGGAGTGGGTTGCCATTTCCTTCTCCAGGGGATCTTCCCGATCCAGGGATCGAACCTGGGTCTGCCACCTTGCAGGCAGACGCTTTACCGTCTGAGCCACCAGGGAAACCACCTGTCATGGTATAACTTAAACTAATTATTACTGTTGTGCGTGCTCAGTGGCTCAGTCGTGTCCAGCTCTATGACCCAATGGACTGAGCCCACCAGGCTCCTCCGTCCACGGGATTTTCCAGGCAAGTGTACTGGAGTGGGTTGCCATGCCCTTCTCCAGGGTATCCGCCTGACCCAGGGATCAAACCCAAGTCTCCTGCATTGCTGGTGGACCATCTGAGCCACCACGGAAGCCCCTTACATACATCATCTCATTTAATTTTTACACCAATGTGGAAGAAGACACACTATTATTATTTTACAAGAAGATAAATAAGATTTTTATTTTATTTTAAAAATCACTGCCCCATAAAATCACAGGGCTGAAATTCAGGCCTTGATCTGCAGCCCTATGAGAGCGTGCCTTCACCAGCTACGCTCAGAGTCACCTAGGTCTCTGGCTGGTCTAATTCCAAATGAGTTCTTCCTTCCTGCTGCATCCTGAGGGTGCCAGAGGTTGCAGACAACTGGAGTCTCATCCCACCAAGTTCTGTAAGGCAACTTCAAGGGAAACGTGCCCTGGGGCGGGTCCTCTCATCACACTCTAGGCAACTGTGATTCCAGACGAGACAGACCAGCCAGCCGGGTGCGTGAGTGAATTCATACAAACACCTCGGCCCGACAGGTAGGGGTGACTCTCTCCACGTGTGGCTATGTGGGCCATGGAGTTTCAAGAACTCAGGCCTCATTAGTGCTATGATTTATTCAGCTAAGCAGATCAGCACAGCCAGGGGTGAAGAAGAGAAACAAACCAACAGGCGTCCACGATCCAGGCTGCACACCACTGCCTTTACTGTGTGGACAACCACGTGGAAACGACAAGAGCTTTCTGCACCCACATCCCCACCCAGGGACAGGAAGCACGAGAAGTGTGAGGCGGACAGAGGAGGAAGACCACAGCCCAGGCCCTCCACAAGTAACTCAGTAATGAACGTTAGATCAGAAACACACAAACTGATAAATGGGATTCCTGAAGGAGCTGTGAGGAAGCGGAGTCAGGGAGGGCTTCCCTGAGACGGTGACCCTGGCGATAGAATCCGAGGATGAACCAACCTCAGGAGGAGCCAGTGAAGAGCAGCCCTGGGCAAGGTGAGGACCGAGATGCAGCCCGGAATGCCGAGGGAGAGAAGGGCTGGACCACGACCCTCCGAAGGCAGAGAGAGGTTCTTCAAGACGAACCGAGAAGTCGGGCAGAAGTCTCACTTGTGACAATGGTAAACAGCTTGGATTTCACTTCACACAAAACATCTGCGCACTCACAGCAACTCTGTCAGATGGATTATTACCCCCATCATAGCCCCAAATGAGGAATAAAACTCCGAGGGGATATATAGTGTGTTCAAGGTCACAAGCTAGCAATGTACACTCCCCCCAAAGACTTAATGCCTCCAAAATGTCCTCTGTATGGAAAGGGAGTGCAGAAAACTTCAATGACTTATCTATCTCCGACTATTCGTCTATTCTTCAAACATCAACAAGGCCAACAGTCACCCAAAACAAATGTCACAACAAAGTAAAGTCTGCATGAATCATCAAAGACAACCCCTACGGCGGTTTAAGGGGAAATGTGCCCTTAGTCCAAACGTCTTCCCTACTTAACAGATAAAGCAACATGTTATGCAGCATAATAAATTAACCATAAAAACACTAATGACAATTTCACTCTCAGTACACTTTAGAACACGTCCCACTGTTGTTTCTCTTTTACTACCTGGATAACTTTTTTTTTTTTTGGATAACTCTTTCAATCAGGCTAGTCATACAAGAAAGTTTCCCCTTAGCATGACACACTAATATTATAAATGTCTCTCTTGCAAAATGACTTTCATAATTTTATCAAAGTACCCGGACACCACAGATGTGCCATGTCCAGAAGTGGAAAAGGTTAGGAATGAGGACGGAGAACTGAAATAGACAATCTTCATTTCCCATAAAAGATGCAACAAGCAGAAAACAGCAAAAGGCGATCTTTTTACCTCTAGGTTATTTACCTACCTGCCCTTTTTAAGTATTAAAGTAGATGCGTACACATCCATTAGTTACACCAGATTATAAATAACATGGGGAATCTGACCTCACGTGTGTGTTAGTTGCTAAGCTGTGTCCAACTCTTTGCAACCCCATGGATTACAGCCCGCCAGGCTCCTCTGTCCATGGGATTCTGCAGGCAAGGATACTGGAGTGGGTAGACATTCCCTTCTCCAGGGAATCTTCCCAACCCAGGGATTGAACCTAGGTCTCCCGCCATGCGGGCAGATTCTTTACCAGCTGATCCACCAGGGAGGCCTCATACTTCAACATATTTGTTGAATACCTGACTTCAAACTTCAACATATTTGTGTGTATCTTGTGTGTGTGCATGACCCATTTTGCATGACTGCATATTTATCAGCAAATAATAACAGTAATTGCCACAAACTCAGAAATGATCCTCACAGTTTCCTCGTTTTTGGAGTACTCTATTAGTTCCTCGGTTGTGCCAGACTCTGCGATCCCATGGACTGTAGCCCACCAGGCTCCTCTGTCCATGGGATTTCCCAGGCAAGAACACGGGAGTAAGTTGCCATTTTCTTCTCCAGGGGATCTTCCCGACCCAGGGATCAAACCCAGATCTCCCACATCGCAGGCGGAGTCTTTACCACCTGAGCCACCAGGGACTTGGAGTATTGTATAACTCTGAAATAAGATCACACAATTACTTCCATGAGCCAAATAAAAGAAAATACCAGTAAAAAAACAGCTTCTTGAAAACTGATCACACTGAAGAAAACTACCCGAGTTTTCTCTAAAGAGTGACGGTTACCTAACAAGACAGGCTTAAGAAGATGCTTGCTTCTGCTCCCTAAAAAGAGGGCCATTAAAAGAAGCCTGAGATGATTAGGAATCCAGTCAGCACTGCTGAATTTTCCTCCCAGGGCACTGCCCAGCCCAGGCTGGCTGTAGCCCAGGTCAGTGACACCCCAACCCCTGCTTGGCCACTCCCCTGCAAGGTGCTACAGGGGAGGGTGTCAGGTGACACCCAAGGGTGTGCCCCTGGGTCCTGCAAGGCCATGTCTGAGGCCTGCCCATCTTCCCACTAAGAGAAGGGAAAGGGGCAGGGCCAGGCACTTCCCACCAATTCAGGAGGTGTTCAAAGATCGTAAGGGGGAAAAGTGCTTCAAAAGAGATGCTGAAGGGAGGCCCCCAAAAGGTAAAGGATCCGGTGAATAAGGTGGGGGATCCTATCCAGACCAGTAGAAAGTACTTGCCAGGTCACAGGTGAGCTCTTCTAAGAATCTAGTTAAGTCCAAGGTCAGTCTGACAGCTTCCCCAAAGGCAACAAGAAACCATGAGGGACACTGTGGAAACCAAAGGGTTGGTCACATATTCTGCTTGGAGCAGGCGTGGCCTCTGAAACTTAACCATATCCATGCTACCTGATGCAGAAATACTGAGAAATAAGACAGCACCGGAAGCAGATCACAGGCTGTTTCCAGGTTTTCTCTGTGAAACTTGATAAACAGCGCCATTCACGTTTTTAAATAAAACATTCCCCCACAGCACTACATATTCCACTGAACATTCATTCATTCAACTAAGCTAAGTAGATTTCATGTTGTGATATTTGTTGCGATAACCAGAAAAAGAAAAAAAAAAAAATCAAGATCGCTGCACATCTACCGCGACTGGGAACACCTCGGACGTTTCATCTTAAAGAAGAGGGCAGTTTACTTTTGTTTGATGACAGACATGTGTGTGGCCAAGGACCGCCATCCATGAAGAACGTATTTGGGCAACGTTTTGGGTCTCATTCACACCGTAACTGTGATTACTACGTCCTCCATCCTCATCCACAGCAAAGTGGCAGGTCGCCTTTTCCAGGGCAGACGTTTCAAGAAAACATTCGTGGAACTGAATCCAGCATTATTATATATCACTACCGGAAGCCTGAGGTCTGCCCCCATATTCCCACCTGGCCCTGAGTTCCAAAAAGTGGGGCTGGGAACCCCAAATTCCACACGCCGACTAAACGTGAAGTTGGCCTGCAGACGACCGCACACGTTCCAAGTTCTGGGCCGGGACCTGCCCCAGGAGAAATGTCAATAGATGCGACCCAGAAGGGAGGCACCAAGGTGTCCCCAAGCGAACCGAACGCCGCGGCCCGGCCCGGCCCCAGGGGCGGGCTCACGTCCCCCAGTCCCCACGGCCACGAGGGTCCGGCGGCGCGTCCCCGCGCGGAGCCCACCGGGGTCCCGGCCCCGCCGCGGCCCGGGCCTCCCGTGCGCGCCCGCCGGTCGCCGGCCCCGGGGTCCAAGCACGCAGGCCCCGCGCCGCCGCCCCAGGCCTCGCCGAGCCCCGGCCTCTCCCCGCCGGGCTGCGGGCAACAAAGGCGACGGCCCGGGCCCGGCGCGCGCGGTGAAGGGCCGGAGGCCCCGGGGTCGGGCCGGCGCGCGCGGCGGAAGCAGGCCTCGGGCCTCCCCGGCCCGGCGCCCCGGCCCGGCTTCCCGGACGCCGCTCCTCGCCGGCCCGGCGCCCGCCCGCGGACCCGCCGAGGCCCTGGCCGCTCCCCGGCCCGCCCGCGCCGGAGCCGCCCCGCGCCGGCCCGCGGAACCGCGGCGCCCCCGGCGCCCGAGGGGAGCGGGCGGGCGGCCCGGCCCCGCGCCGCAGACGCTCACCCGGCGGCGGCCGCTCCGCGTCCTCGCCCCGCGCCGGCGCGACTGCCGCGCTCGGCCCTGCTCGCCCGCAACTCCGCCTCCCGCCGCCTTCCTCCTCCTCTTCCTCCCGCCTCGCCACCTCCTCCAGGAGCGGCGCGCCGGCCGCCGGCCCGAGCGGAGCCGCCGCCGAGGAGCCGAGCGGGCCGCCCCGCGCCCACCTCTCGGCCCGCGGCGCAGGCGGGCGTCGGCGCGGGGGGCGGGCCGGCGGGCCGGGGCGGGGCCGGGGCCGGTGCGCGCCGGGGTCCGGGAGCCCGCACCCGCCCTCCGGCGCCCCCGGCCCCTGCGCGCCTGCCCGCCCGCCGCCACCTTTGCAGCCTCGCCTCCGCGGCGGCCGGGCGGACGCGGGAAGGACCATGTCCTCGGCCCTCGGGCGCCGGCCCCGGCCTCGTCCCCTGAGGTCGGGGGTCCGCTCACCTGGCGCGGTGGCCGGGACCACCCGGCCCCCGCGGGCAGCGGGACGGAGTGGCCGAGCGCGCGCGCCCGAGCCGGGCCCTTCCCACACCTTTCTCTAGCTTAACCGTGAGATGTGCTGATTAAAAGAAAAACTTACTCCTTGTTTCAGCCCATCTGCTTTTCCCTTTAGTCCTTGTTAGTGGGTGTTTTTTTTTTTTTAATGCATGGGTTTTTTAATGCGTGTTTTTTTTTTTTTTTTTTTTTTTAATGCAGGAATAGTTTATTGTTTGTGCCGCCGAGTTCCAAGGCAGTGTGATGTCAAGTTGAGTGTTGGTAACTTGACTCACTTTTTGGAAACCAAACCCCGTTGATTCTTTGCTACCTGCATATAGAATTAACAGCAAATTGGACTTTTGTCACCGAGAAGCTACAGGAACATTTTTTATTTCTCTTTTCATCCGAAGAAAAGTGGTTAAAGATAAGTATCATTAAAATCTAACTTGAGAATTAGTGTTGGCTTTGAAAGTTGTATTTCTTGCATAGCATGGAGCCTTTAAAAAGGAAACAAGGCTAGGGGAGAAAAGTCTTAAAGTTTTTCCAAAGTGAATGTTTATGAGTTATACCTCAGTAAAGCTGTTAGTTTTTTAAAAGTTCAAGTAATTGATCTTAATTCTTATGAATGTTGGATATATAATTCTAATCTAAACACCAAGTCTAGATTAATAATTTAAAAATTGCATTGTCAGGTGATTCAGCTGGTTTGTATGACTGAATAGTATATATATAAGGTTGATGTCATCTGTTACCTGTGATTCACCAGACCTTTATCATCTTTAGTTCTTATTTGAATTTGTTATTAAACTCCTACAGGATCTTCCCTGGTGGTCCACTGGTTAAGACTCCCTGCTTCCATTGCAAGAAGTGCAGATACCATCCCTGATCTGGGAACTAATAGCCTGCATGCCTGGAGGGAGGCGGAAAAATAAGTAAAAATAAACTCCTATTATTAATCTGATTTAAATGCAACTCAGTTCTCAAATATCCAATCACAGTGAATGTTGACTGAAATAGACCTGTCAGAGTAGTGAAAATAGTAAGTAGTAATTAGAGATGAAACAAGACAGAGGATGAAATGGTTGGATGGCATCACTGACTCAATGGACATGAGTTTGCGCAAACCCTGAGAGAGAGTAAAGGACAGGAAGCCTGGCGTGCTGCAGTCCATGGGGTCGCAAAGAGTCAGACAGGACTGAGCCACTGAGCAACAAGAATAGAGACGAAACAAACTTTTCAACCCACCCCTCTTGTGGTTCAGAAGCCCGTTCAGAAGGAGAAGGCGCGGGACAGGCTGAAAATTGGACTGGTGTTTCCAGTCCGAAGAAGGCCAGTAGTTGGAGGCCAGGGAGCAGGGCTGATACGCACAAAGCTAGCAGTGGGCTGGCTGCTCCTCCAGGAGACAGGATCAAAACCCCGGCTTCTGAGTCTGGCAGAGCTGGTATGGCAGCTCAGCCTTGACAGTTCATGCAGATGTGTGAGCTCAACCAAGCTTCTCAGTGGTAACCTCAATTTCTTACAAGACGGGGGGTGAGAATGGCGGAGGCATTTTTTATATTTTTGTATTAACTCTATTAAATCAGTTCATTTCCGAGTCTTTAAGACCCCACGGACTGTAGCCCAGGCTCTTCTGTCCATGGGCGTCTCCAGCCAAGAGTGTTGGAGTGGGTTGCCATTTCCTCCTCCAGGGGATCTTCCCGACTCTTATATTAAACAGTTGTGGCGATTGCTTGAGGTAGTGCTCAAAAATGTTTAACTCAGTACCTGGTCCATAATGATTGCTATTACTAAGTAGTGTGTATTTTACAAGCAAAGTATGCAAATATTTGGGGGCATATATTATCTACTTTAACAGTCAATTTGTAAGATCTGTATTATCATCATCTTCACATTACAGGTGAGAAAACTGTGCCTTCTTGGTTATAAGTAGTAAGTAACTTTCCCAAGTCACACCCTGCTAGGAGGCAGAGTTGGAATCCAGACTTAGGTCTCTCTGACTCCAAAATATGAGCTTTTAACCACTAAAATAAAATAACAGTGATAACAGTATGAATAATACAACAACAACTTTAGGGTAGAGATACCCCAGTGGATAAATACACTATTGAAAGTCTCCATGCTAATCTAAAGAAATGGTACTGATGAACCTATTTGCAGGGCAGGAATAGAGATGCAGACGTGGAGAACCGACATGAGGACGCCGTAGGGGAAGGAGAAGGTGCGACCAGTTGAGAGAATAGCACTGACATGTATTAAATAGATAGCTGGTGGCAAGCTGTTGTATCTCACAGGGAGTTCAGCTTGGTGCTCTGTGATGACCGAGAGAGGTGGGATGGAAGGGGGTGGGAGGGAAGTTCAAGAGAGGGGATATATGTAAACATATAGCTGACTCATTTTGTTGTATAGCAGATACTAACACAGTATTGTACAGCAATTATCCTCCAATAAAAAAATTAAAAAATAGAAATAGTGCTGTAGATAAGAAATAACACACTCATTACTAAAAAAGTTTTTTTTAAATAAAGTCTCCATGTTTGGCTGAATTCCAACATTTTGGCTTTAGTCAGCACTGTCTGATAGATGTGCTCAGTCATGTCCGACTCTTTGAGACCCCATGGACTGTAGTCTGCCAGGTTCCTCTGGCCCTGGGGTTTTTCAGGCTAAAATACTGAAGTGGGTTGCCATTGCCTCCTCCAGGGGATCTTCCTGACCCAGGGATTGAACCTGTGTGTCCTGAATTGCAGGCGGTTTCTTTACCACTGAGCCATCCGCTGAGGAAGCCCCTGTCTGATAGACACACTTGCTAAAAGACGATCCTGGCAAAGGGGCCTATTGGAAGGAGCTCAGTTCTGCCTCTTCCTCCTGACGTCACAGCTTGTAGGGCCAGAAAGAACCTTCTGGACTATGGTCAGCATCCTCATAGTATGGAGGAGGAAAGAGATTCTGAGAAATCATATGACTTGCCCAAGTGACAGACTTAAAAGTAGCTGAGTCATGACTTCAACTGCCATCTCCCAATTTCACCTCTGGCTTGATTTCTAGTATTAAAGATCTTCTTTCCTCCAGAAGAGGAAAAATGTGGACCTTGGACTGGAGAAAACTGGGTAGAAGCAGGATGGGACATGGTGGGTAGCCTTACAAACTCATCCTGACATTGCAAGTCCATCCTTGGTGCTAAAAGTCCTGGGGGAAATTGGCCCAAGTAAGCAACCCTGAACACTTTCTACATCCCTCTTGCTTCCCACTGCCGTTCTGCTGCCTTGCACCTTCTTGTCTTTGAAGATCTTGAGAGGTCCTCCACTCATGCAAAGTCCCCTGATCGGTATGGGATGGAAGAGTGTCCCCAAAGATTCATGTCCTTCTCGGAACCTCTGAGTGTGAACTTGTTTGAGAGTGGGGTCTTTGCAGATGTCATTAAGTTGGTACGTGGTCATACTGGAGTAGAGTGGGCCGTTCATCGCATTTGATTGTTGACTTCATAAGAGGAAAAGAGACACAGAGACATGCAGAGATGCTCAGGGAGAATCCCCAGAAGGCAGAGATGGCAGTGATGTGCCCACAAGCTAAGGACAGCCAAGACTGCTGCCAACACCTGGAGCTGGAAGAGGCAAGGGAGGATCCTCCCCTATAGCTTCAGGGAGAGCATGACCCTACAGGCAGCCTGATTTTCTGCTGCTATCCTCCTGAACCAGGAGAGGAAGTACTTCTATGGTGGTAAAGCACCCGGTTTGTGGAGCTTACCCAGTGGCTCAGTGGTAAAGAATCCGCCTGCAATGCAGGAGACTCATTTTCAACCCCTAGGCTGGGAAGATCCCCTGGAGAAGAAAATCGCAACCCACTCCAGTATTCTTGCCTGGAGAATCACATGGACAGAGGAGCCTGGCGGGCTACAGTCCATGGGTTTGCAAAAAGAGGTGGATATGACTGAGCAATTAAATAACAACAACGCCGTTTGTGGTGCTTTGTTGTGACAGCCGCAGGGACCCAATGCACTGGTCCTAGGCCTGCCCACCCCTCCACCCCTGCCCCTTCCACCCTGAGGGCCTGTTCTCGGGAATGAAGTCTGCAGTCGCCTCCCAGGCAAAGCTTCTCCTTGTAGAGCTTCCTAGTTACTAGAGTCACCGAACGCCCCAGTTTGCCCAGGATGGCACCAGATTATAACTATCGGTCTGGCAAAAATGTGAATGGTGCGCCTTTCATCCCAAAGTTGTTCCTGTTTGGGAAATAAATTCTGTGTTCACCCTGCCTTCTCCATAAAGCACAGAAGAGTGACTCAGTTACTTGGCATTCAAAGAGAGAGTTGGACCCAACCCACTTCTCCAGCCCCACCGTCCACTGTTTCCTCATGTTACACTTTGCCTGGCCAAGCCGGGTAGCTCCATCTGCAAGCAGTCCCGCCCTGGGCTTTTCTCTTCGCCTAGAATGTTCTTCCATCTCAGCGCACCGCCACCCCGCCAACAAACACACCCTCTGATTACTTCTATACATTGAAAACCTTACTCATCATCTGTCAAGGCTCAGATCCACCCCATCAGAAAAGACGTCATGCTATCGAGAAAGCCCACGTTGGATTTTACAGCACATCCTATATTCTACCCTGAATTGTAGCAACTCTCTCTTCTCCTTTTGAGTGCAGATACGTTGTCTTATTCATGCTATTAGTACCTACAATGAAAAATGGTCACACAGTAGGGACTCAGGAAATCTTTGATAAATAAATTTGAATATTTCATTCCTCTCTCCATCTATTTGAGAATAGCCTGATGATAAATGAGTTTTCAAAACCCCTTTTAAAGATCCACTTTAAGATAGAAGAGTGGCTAGTTTGTCCTTCGGGAAGTGACAGGTACCTGATCTCCAGAGCATAATTATGTGGACTCCCAAAAATATTGCCTGCCACGTCCGTAAACGTCCAACAAGTTGCCCACTGTCAAGCCTTCAGCCACAGTCGCAGCTCTGAAGGTGCACCCCGAGGGGAATTCAAGATGAAAAAACAAGATACTGCCACTAGATAGTTAAGATGCTTATCAAAGGAATCATCTCCACGAAGCCAAACACTTGCATCTTCCCATACATGGAAAGGCACTAAAATCATTATCTTGGGATGCCTGGATGTTTTGGTGTGATTAGCACTAGGTTTTTGACGTTCAACTACATGTGTTTGGAGCAAAAACTGCTGTATATCCTTGTGTGTGGGGGGGGCGGGGGGATGTGTGTGTGTGCACGTGCGCACACATGTGTTCAGTCGTGCCCAACTCTTTGTGACTCCATGAACTGTAGCTTACCAGGTTCCTCTGTCCAAGGGATTTCCCGGGCAAGAATACTGGAGGGGGTTGCCAATTCCTTCTACAGGGGATCTTCCTGACCCGGGGATCAAACCTGCATCTCATATGTCTCCTGCATTGACGGGTGGGTTCTTTACCTGCAAAGCTTCAGTATATCCTTACTCCTCCTTTAACCCTTTGGAGCAGTTCCTCAGAGTTCTCCAAGAGGCTGAAGCTCAGGCTATTGTCCTCAGAAAGCCACTGAATAAAAGATAATTCTCAACTCCTAGCTTGTACTATTTTTTTCAGTTAAGAGGAAGTGCTGCAGTCCATGGGGTCGCAAAGTCGGACACGACTGAGCAACTGAACTGAACTGAATCATTTTCCTGGGCTATTTCAATCAGTAACTGGATTCTGCTCAGTGGGGATATGTTGACTGTAAAGGAATGGTGCCTACCTCCCAAATGATGGGATCTGAGGGTTTTTAAGACCTGGCAAGAGGTATGTGGGAACCGATTTGTTTGCTCAGAAAGGTGGCACTTCCCCAAATTATCATCCCTACATGGTGACAGTCCCTTGTAGGCTGTTTCCTATTTATTCTTCATTTTCCTATATTCCACATATATGTGTCATTTTTCTCTTTCTGACTTACTTCCCTCTGTATGACAGTCTCTAGGTCCAGCCACTTCTGTGCAAGAGAATCCCATTTGTTAAAGAACTCCTCTTTACAGCAAGATAACGCACTGAACTCAAAACCTAGAAATCCAAAGCAGGATCAGCATTTTATAGAAAAGTAAACTTCTACCAATGTTCCTAATTTTAAAGCATCAGGAAGACCTAACGATCCATAAACAAAGAGAAAAAATACTGTACTTTCTATGGGTGGATTAAAATTTTGTATTAGAGCATTGTTCCATTATATTTGGTGTCATTAAAGTACAAATTTCTCCCTAGAAGCAATATCAATTTAATCATCAGTTGTTTATATTCTGTAACCTAAATATTACTATCACATTGTTATTTGATTTTTGCATCATTTTTAACTTTTCATATCTGTTTCCCCATTCACCTATAGTTTATATGAAATTCATTTCGCTCTTTTTAATGAACAGCAGACATTTAAAAGGTGTGAGATTACTCTGAGAGCAAGAAGAAATATTGGTCATTCAAATGTCTTGTCATATAACAATAATGAACACACCTGAAATTGGCATGCACACATTTTCCATCCTGAGTCACATGTGAGTGGCTGACAGAGAACTTGAGATCAAAAGGCACTCTCTTTGAAACAACACCCGCCATAAAATTTCCTGTGAATGACTTTCCAACAGGATCCATTTGAATGTCCCCCTGGCCTTGAGTTTTGATGGAGACTGGGAATCATAGGTGTTAAGTACCATTGATGTTAAGTGCTAATCTAATCGCAAAAGGAGTGACTTCAAAACCTGTTTTGCCTGAATTAGCCAATCTGCATAGCTTCAGGGTGCAGAGGAGGCTGTATGCATCCCTTCCTCCAGTGAGGGAGAGAAGGGGTTGTCCTCTCCCCATTTCAAACCATGTAAGGGAAAGCTTCAAGAAAACCAGAGCTCTGGACCTAAGCCCTTGGAGGACCTGCTGTAGGACAGGAAAATGCTGAGAAGATAGCCCGACCAAAGCTGCCCTCCCCCAGCAGAGAAAGAGGGGACCAGCCCACACCCCCGAGCAAGGCAAGCGACGCCCTTGGGCTTTGTGGGCGTCCCTGCTGGCTCAGTTGGTAAAGAATCCACCGGAAATGCAGGAGACCCGGGTTCGATCCCTGGGTTGGGAAGATCTCTTGGAAAATGAAATGGTAACCCACTCCAGTATTGCCTGGAGTATTCCAGGCAGGATTCTTGCCTGGAAAATCCCATGGACAGAGGAGACTGGCAGGCTATACCGTCCATGGGATTGCAGAGAGTCGGACAGGACTGAGCATCTGAGCATAGAGAAATAGAGATGCGAGCTGGAGGCAGGAAATGCAGAGGACTTCTTTCTGTTCTAAAAGGGTACTAAAGAGGAAATACAGTAAGTCCCCTACGTACAAACATTCTGAGAGTGCCTTTGTAAGTCCACTTTGTTCATAAGTCCAACAAAGTTAGCCTAGGTACCCAACTAACACAATTTGCTATATAGCATTGTACTGTAATAAGTTAATAAGACTTCACAGAAAGTAGTACATGAAAAATGCAAAAAATAAAACATTTTTAATCTTATAGTGTGGTACCTTGAAAAGTACAGTAGTACCAGTACTATTTCCCTGGTGGCTCAGTCAGTAAAGAATCAGACTTCAATGCGCGGGAGAACTGGGTTTGATCCCTGGGTGGGGAAGATCCCCTGGAGGAGGGCATGGCTACCCACTCCAGGGTTCTTGGTTGGAGAATCCAGTAGACAGAGGAACCTTCGGGCTCTGGTCCACGGGGTCACAAAGAGTCAGACACAACTGAGCAACTAAGCGTACCAGCTATACCGCCGCTGCTTTTATGCTTGCTTCTGGATATCCTGGGCTGGAAATAAAGACACTGTATACTACTGTGGTCTATACAGCGCCGTACAGCAGGTTACACGAAGCTCAACCACTTGCAGAGAACACACACATATGACCATGCACGCCGGACATCTGAACTAACTGATGTGATAGGACATGTGAACACGTGTGAATCTTTGCAAGTTTGAAACATGAAGGTTTGTGTGTAGGGGACTTACCGTTCTCCGACACTTGTTAAAACAGTAAGTGAAGTTGCTCAGTCGTGTCTGACTCTTCGTGACCCCATGGACTGCATGGCCTACCAGGCTCCTCTGTCCATGGGATTTTCCAGGCAAGAGTACTGGAGTGGGGTGCCATTTCCTTCTCCAGGGGATCTTCCCGACCCAGTGATTGAACCCAGGTCTCCCGCGTTGTAGACAGACTTTACTTTCTGAGCCACCAGGGAAGGGTAAGGAGGGCTTTATTTTGATAGGTGTCAAGACTACAGCAGTAGGGCAAAGTGGTTGGGCTTAACTCTGGAACAGTAAAGACAGTCAGCGATTTATAGCCAGTGAGCAGGGTGGAGGGAGTCAGTACACGGAAAATTATTAAGAGGAGGCATGAAGGGCAAGGGGGGTTCTTGCTAAACCACCCCCATCTTGTGAGGGGACTCATGCAGCCTGGGAGAAAGAAGCCCACATGGACGGGAACAGAGGCCCCCTACCCAAAACCCACACCACACAGTGAAGGTTACTGGGAACCCAAGCCACAGACAAGCCTTGGAATGACGGCAGCCCACGCCTTGACTGCAACTTCCTGAGACCCTAAACCAGAATCACACAGCTAAGCTGTTTCTGAATTCTTGACCCAAAGAAACAGATAATAGGGTTCATACCCCGCCTTAATCATCACATACTGCATCTCTGCCACTGAAAGAGAAGTGTGATGTGCAGTCTGGGGACGAATAGGATTTCTAAGTAGCCAATAGCTATCTGGGTATCCCAATGACACTATTGTATTATATGATTGTTTTCAGAATTTTAAATAAACTTTAGAGAAAAGTAGCTGATTTTTGTTTTAATCATCAAGGCTTTGCAAGTATTTGAATGTACTCAGAAGCTGACAATGCTTGATTGAATGTTTTATAATAAGGATATTATTGGGGGGGTTGGATCTTAGTTCTCTGACCAGAGATCAAACTCACACCCCTTGTGTTAAAAGTGTGGAGTTTTAACCTCTGGGCCACCAGGGAAGTTCCTATAATAAAGATTTTTCTATGCTTTTTTCATTAATTTTGTGTGTGGTGGGGGAGGAGGGAATATATTTCTTTTACCCTGATTAACCTCCCATCTCCATTCGTATGAGCCTAGATTATAAAATTTGATTTGTGATAGACTGAATGGTTAATTTAAATAACCCAATGAAATATAAACATATTAAGAAAATAACATTCAACATCCACTCATGAGATTTCAAAATATAGAAACTGCTTCCTTGTTCTCATTAAAAAACCAACCAACACCCCACCACCACCAAAAAGACCCCCACACCCTCACCTCATTCTTTTCTAATCTCTCTCCCTAGTTTCTCTTTACTCTTGACGTCAAGATTAATCCCTTGCTGTGCCTGTGGTAACCATGTTTTGGAGGGAAGAAATGATGCAATAATTATATGAAAAAAAGGGGGGAGGGGCTGACCAGTTTTCAGCGTCATCTTATTGCTAAAACTTTTGCTTCAGCGGCGCTGGGAATAACTTGAAAGTAGAGTTAATGTTGATCACAGTAGAAAGTAGAGTTAATAATGATCACAACTCGGTAAATGCTGAGTCAGCCACCTAGACACTTCTTTCCTCTCTCCTTTTCTTACCCTGTGGTGGTCCTCATGAAAAAGTGTGACTTCAAATGAAACCCTTACACTCACTTAAGAATAGCACTTTGCAAAGAATTCTTCATTATGCAAGGAACTAAGGAAATGTCTAGCAATAAATACCCATTTGACTATTACATTTTCATTAGCACATAGTGAGTACTTTAGTAAGGTAACAAACTAACGCCAGTTAAAAATAGTCGATGAATAATTGGGACCCAGATCTTCAGTAATAGTCTTCTTACAGATTCGCCCTTTAAAATAACTGCTGAGTGTGCATAAACTCAGGAAAAATCTGGCACCTCCAGGATTTAACTTGAAAAGAGAAAGCAGCAGAAGACCTGGGGAGCTATTAAGGAAACATCAGTGTGATTCAGACTTCCTTCTGTCACTGACTATTTTCAGGTTCAGTTTTGTTTGAAAACAATTCTCCTGGGATGGGGAGCAAACAATAGCCGTCCCAGCACTTAGCTGTTCCTTTTCAGAGGACTCGCTGGAGCCCTGACAGGTCACCACCACAGAAACACGCCTCAGCTCAGTCACTGCTAAGCTTGAGAGGCAGAAGTATAAACACTTGATTCCCGACAAATGGCTGGAGTGTATTTAAGTCTTTATTTCCGGCCAGTGCAGAGAAGTCGGCTTAACTTTGGACAGACACACACAGGGAAGGTTGAGAAAGCCCACAGGGATAGATCTGAATTCAAGATTCTTCCTACACTGGCCCACAGGTTGTTCCAGGGCCTTCAGGAGGGCAGGCCGAAAACACCCTTTAATTTTACCTCTGCTCCGTCATTCTGACAGGCAATGGAAGGCCCAGAGTTCAAAATCGTGCTTTAACAGGGCAAAAAGTTTTACCAACTAAAACGTGTATAGAGCAACACAAAATTCAGACATTTTCTGTGGGATGACATAAATTCTCTTTGTATTTCCTAAGGTTCTTGCTGGTTTTACACCCTTGAGTGGCCCTTCTTATTTTGAAAGAGGAGTTGATAATCCATACAGTAAAAATGAAGAAATACCCATGCAGGTTTAAATAACACCTAAATTTCAGAAATACTCCGGCTAAACATTTTAACATAAATGCTACCCGTTTAGAATGACTCATTGTTTCAAAATATTTTGGTTGAATTTTAACGTTGGTTTATTTTAAACTAGTGAATAGAAGAATCCAAAAGGCAATTTCCTCTCTAATCTTATTTATACCTTTTAGTTTCCTGCATCAGAAGCTTTTAAATCATTTACCTAATATATACATAATATTTAACTCCATCTTGTAATTCAAGACTGTTACAAGAATGAAGTGTTTCCTAAGTAATTACTATAAGAAAGGAAGGAAAAAACTAAAATTATTTTACTCAAATTCATACTTTATAAGGCAAGGCCAGAGCTTTCTTGTTAATTTCTTAATTAAATATCATACCAAAGAGCAGAAAGAAAAAAATTTGACAATTCCTTTCAGATCATCAAATCAGTGGAAATAGACACATTGAAATGGACATTCAGTTCTAATAAAATTAATTGATACCAATAGCTTAGTTTTGAGAAACTCAGGTAGGTTGCAGAAATGTTTGCATAGGATTTCCTATTTTTAGTGTTTGTAAAAAAGAGTCAAATGTTTGTCCAAGAGTAGTAATGCTCTTTATCAGTGTCAGAATAAAAATTCAAATTTTTAACATTCAAAAAGAAGCAGAATAGTGTTGTTGCTTTTTTTTAACTGAAAATTGAAACTGTAACTCTGTAAAATGCTTTCAGCTGTTTATCAAAGCTACCTTGAAGCCTGAGTTTCTCTCAAGATAAAATTTTCCTCATCCATGTCAGTATTAAAGATTTCTTGTTACTGAAAATATAGCCACATTCTAAGAAAGCATCGATCAATGAATAATTAATAAATAGAAAACCCCATCACTAAATTAAGAAGAAAAAAAAAGAACAAAAAAATCTTTATCTCAAGGTCTGAAACACTCAACAAAGATGCCTCATTTCAAGACTATTTGCGAGATGTTCCAGCCATTAGGGATAGGTTCAGGAAACGCTTCATTTGCACTGTGGTTAAAGTCCTTGAGAGAATTTCTTTAAAAAAAAAAAAAAACTACTGTAAAGGCCATTCTGGGCTCGCTTCATGGGCTCGGGACCAGCGCTGCTGCTTGGCATCCACGTCAGAAGGTCCCACAACTCTCGGTTAAGGCTCTGTCGTGGAATTCACAGTGGCTTTCCTTTAGCATTTGAGTTTTTTGAGTGAAGCGTGCTCTAGGGCTTGGAGCCTCAGCTCACACGTACTCCAGCTCCCACTGTCTCCTAGTCAGGTTCTAAGTCACGCCCCACGGTTCACCGGCCTGGTCTCTGCCTGAGGTCCACACGCGCGGCGATGCAGGCGGGAACTGGGGCCTGAAGCGCATGCGCAGCACATCCTGGCGTGGGGCGTGGCTCGCCCAGGGCTGGCTGCCCCTTGGTTCTTCGTGGATGACACGCAGGAGTAGGCTCTTGCCCTCTTCCTTCCAGCTCCCTAGAGCATCCCTCAGAGGACGTTGCAACAGTCTTGGCCTTTGGGAGGGGGCAGCCGGCCCAGCGGCAGGAGAGACGTTGCCCCTGCTTCCAGGCAATGCAGGCAAGGCATGATGGTTTGATGCCAGGGGGCCGGAGGCGCAGAGAGGGAGCGGGGACCCAGCCGTTGATGACCTGCACGCACACCAAGTCGGGGGTAGGGGCATCTGTGAGGGTCTGCACTAGCTCTGTGAGTGTCCTGGGGGCCTAGGGAGCATGGCATCAAACAGCAAATTAAAACACACCAATATGGCAGAGAGACAGACCCTTAGGAACAAGTATCTTCTAAATAGTATTTCTGAGACATTTGTCAACCTTAGTAAAATTTACACAATTCTGTTACTGATTTGTAACTTCAGTGGGATAAGAATGAAAAGAAAGTGAAGTTGCTCAGTCATGTCTAACTCTTTGAGATTCCATGGACTGTATCCTACCAGGTTCCTTTGTCCATGGAATTTTCCAGGCAAGAATACTGGAGTGGGTTGCCGTTTCCTTCTCCAGGGGATCTTCCCAACCCAGGGATGGAACCTGGGTCTCCCACATTGAGGGCAGATGCTTCACCATCTGAGCCGCCAGGGATAAGCAACTATCTACACAGGTACAGATGTTGCTTATGAGGGGCTTCCCAGGTGGCGCTAGTGGCAAAGAACCCACCCGCCAATGCAGGTAGATATAAGAGACATGGGTTTGATTCTTGGGTTGGGAAGATCCCCTGGAGTAGGAAATAGCAACCCCCTCCAGTATTCTTGCCTGGAGAATCCCACGGACAGAAGAGCCTGGCAGGCTACAGTCCATAGAGTCGCACAGACTCAGACGTGAGTGACGCGACTTAGCACGCACACATTTGCTTATGTAAGGGGGCTATTTTGGTATAGGTTGTTTTTGGCTGAAATCCACCCTGAAGCTTCTCCTATCTGTGCTGTGTTCTAGGAGGCCGCCCTCTATGGGCTCACTGGTATCCAAGTAGGTCCAGCAACGTTAAGAAAGAGGATGTGAGTAGAGACCCACAGTGGAGGGAATTTGGGAGCTTGTTCCCCTGGTCTGTCCTTGCAGAGGCTGCCTTCCTCGGTTCTAGGTCTTCTAGACACGCCTCTCGGCCACCTCTCCCTGGTTCACGGGGGTTGTTCCCTCTCCTCGCCATTTTGGTTGGTAATGGACTTCCCACTCTTGCCAATTCCCGGGTGTCATTGTCTGGTGTTAGTCCTTACCCGTGCTCACCACGCTGTGTCCTCTTCCTTGGTGTGGTGTCCAAGTTGCTCAGTCGTGTCCAACTCTTTGTGACCCCATGGACTGCAGCACGCCCGGCTTCCCTGTCCTTCACCGTCTCCCGGAGCTTGCTCAAACTCATGTCTGTTGAGTAAGTGATGCCATCCAACCATCTCATCCTCTGTCGCCCCCTTCTCCTCTTGCCTTCGATCTTTCTCAGCATCAGGGTCTCTTCCAATGAGTCAGCTCTTCGCATCAGGTGGCCACAGTATTGGAGCTCCTCTTCCTTCCTTAAGCTTTCTTTGGTGAAGCCCTTTGGGTCTGCCTTCTGTTTTGCCAGAACTCTGAGTGAGATGGCACCTCTTACTGACAAGAGTGTCCAAATGGCTGCAGTTCAGCTTTCTAGTTTGGAGGGGTTTTACTGGAGCATACATCTTAGAAATGCTGTCATTTCATTTCTGGATAATCTCTAAGCATCCTCTGGTGGCCTGGCAATATGCTAACTTGGCTAAGACTAACCAGCTGTTCCCGGAATTCTCTTCCCTGTGTATTTCTGGTTAGGGCTGGCCACAAAGACATTTGAAAAGGGGAAGTGAAGTCGCAGTTACATTACTTGTATGCCTGGGAGATCGGTGGAGAGGCCTACGGGGCAGTTCACTCCTGGTGTCATGTACCTTCCAGCCCACCTCGTGGGTGTCCGCAGCTGCTCCATCACCCCCACATCCTGCTTTTCACTTTTGTGATACCTGGACCAGGGGTGTGTGTTTAGCTCTAAGATGAAAAATGCCAGGTCCCCGTGTGTCTCTGTGGGCTCCAGCTCAAGTTCATGCACCCACTTAGTTCCCTTTCCTGCCCTCCAACCCTTCACCTCCTTCCCTTTCTGCCCCTGGCCCTGTAGACAGAAGGTCAAGCACTACCTAACCAGTTGCTAGGATTGTGGGAGGTCAGTCTTCATAACATAACCCTATTTGAATGATAAAGAATATATATATATATGTATATATATATATAGTGGTTCTGTGTCTCTACTAAATCCCTCACATAGTGACACGACTATTCTCTTATCTTCCCATATGTACATTAGATGTTCAAATCCTTTTGTTATATTTTTATCTCTCTTCTTCATTAATGCCATTTCAACTCATTTCAGAGACTCATTACCTTCTAAAATATCTTAGAAATAGCACTGTGAGACTGTATTCTCTTTGAGAACATAATTAAGTAATTAGCATCAGTCTGGATGCTTGATTTGAGACCATTAGCATCCTCCCAGAAGCTAAGATTTGGACATTAAAATTCAAATTAGCTATTTTTCATTTTTCTCAAACTGTTGTATGATAGTTATTAGGTTTTTAAAAAATATTTTAAAAATCATTAACTTATAAATTTGAAATGTTCTGTGCATTTCACTTAGCTGTGTTAATCCTACTCTTTCTCATCCTGTTTCTCTTTTGTTTATGGTTGCCTAAATTGGTCAGAAGTACTAATGTATTACACCATAGTGGTGGTTTATTCGCTCAGCCTTGTCTGATTCTTGCGACACCATGGCTGCAGCCCGCCAGGCTCCTCTGTTCATGGAATTTTCCAGGCAAGAATATTGGTTTCCTCCTCCAGGAGATCTTCCCCACCCAGGGATTGGATCTGCATCTCTTGTGTCTCCTGCCTTGGCAGACGAATTCTTTACCACTAGCGCCACATGGATGTCTAATTTGGTCAGAAAATGGGTGTTATTTATTCTTTTCTTAAACTAGTAAGCAGCATCCTTTCATTCATTATTTTACCAGTGGAAGGTAAAGACCTCCTATTATTGGACCAGTAAAAATCCATCCATGTGAACACATTTCTGATTGTGACATCCTTTGCAATCACAGAAACATTTTTCATATTCCACATATTTGAAACTCATTATTATGTCACCCATGCCCTTTGTGGGCATAAGAAACAAAGGATGCTAATTAGTGTACTTAAAAATAAATCCTAGATGTGGCTACATTCCTATTTCTTTTCTTACTTTGGAATTTATCCTTCAAAGTTAGGACTCAGATGCATAGTTTATTCATTGTCTGATATCCACATCTGATTTAAAAAAAAAGGTGATATGTTAGGTAATAATATTCAGAACAAATTAGGTCAGGATTTTTTTTATGAACATCTTTGCTTTTATGGATTATGTGATGTTGTGGATTGCACCCAAATATTTTTATATTAGAAAAGGGAAACATTTATTTTTTCAAAGATAAGTGTAATAAACATAATCAGCATACCTAAGAATCATAAGATCTTTTGTTTATTTTATAAAGGAAAGTAAGTGAGCAAAACCTGAATCTTAGCTTGTTAATTTGTGAGGTTACCTAAGTATAGCACAATCATTATTTGGAAAAAGTTATACTTTAAATATCCTTTTATATGCACAAGTCTGAAAAATATTATTTAATATAATCATTTTTTTGTTACTATGTGAATTCCATCTTAAGAGATAAGTAAGAACATTCATATTAATAAGGACATGCATTATCTCATTTAATTAAATACCATCCACAGTGGAACTCATCAATCTGAAGAGGATACTGCACTTGAGAAATGGTAGACCATTACAGAAACTTAGCCAAGACTTTCTTCTAATTTTAAAAATCATTTTCTAAATCCAATAGATATATTGGCACAGTGTTCATTTTAGTTAAAAGATGTTTGCTTTAAAAGTGATTGGCACAGAACCTGGCCAGTGTTCTAATACACTAATTTTATACTCCTGGGCTACTCACTACAGAGATGAGAGGCATGGTCAGTTCTGAGCAAGAACTAAGTTTGTAATTAACATGGAGTTTGTTTGGATGGTCTGAAGGAAGGAGAGAGAAATAAATTCATAGCAATGGCATCTGAAATTAATATTAAACTTTCCATAGTGAAATATATTTTGTATAATTTACCACTAGCAAATTGGTTTTATTTGTGTGATATATATCCCATAATTCTTTAAAATATAGACTAGCATGATCAACAATGATATCCAAAATAGTCATTACCTAGATTTTAAAAAGTCACTGGAAAAGAAGCAACCAATTTCTGTTTTCAATGTGTAGAGAAAGGAAGGGACATTTGCCCTATGCATTTAATTCCTTGCTTAATGGAACAATTATTGGACATTTTGGAAAAAAAGAAAAAATTAATATTTCAACAAAAGAAAATGACCATGTAATCTTAGATCCAGAATTCCTGGTGGGATTCCAATAGATAAATTAAAGTGCTACTTTCTTTTTCAGGAAAACAGAGTAATTAAATTATCTTCTTTTAAATAAGATTGATTTTTTAAAAATTCCTTTTACATTGATCTAAGGGTGGCTCAGACAGTAAAGCGTCTGCCCTCAATGTGGGAGACCTGGGTTTGATCCCTGAGTCGGGAAGATCCCCTGGAGAAGGAAATGGCAACCCACTCCAGTACTTTTGCCTAGAAAATTCCATGGATGGAGGAGCCTGGTGGGCTACAGTCCATGGGGTTGCGAAAAGTTGGACACAACTGAGCGACTTCACTTTTCACTTTAAGGTGATTTCAATATTTTCTAATTTGTAACATTGAAATGATCCTTTCACATAGTGTGATAATATTAAGCACATTATTTTTCTTGGATTAGATGCCTAGCATTCTAGTTCAAATTAAAGTTATATATTCACTTTCAATCCCCAGTACCTTACTCGTGGGTGCTAGCTCTTTAACTTTCTTAATATATTAAGATGAACAGAGCAAACATTTCAGTGCATCATTGTGAGCATATTTACATGTCTGGAATTTTGACCAGACCCTCACTCTGTTGGCTTCAGCAGCACTAAGTTACAAGAGAAATTTTGGATGATGCCGTTCAGATTGATTTTCCTACATGAATTCAAAGACAAAGATGGAGGTTTAAGTCTAGGAAATTTTATTGCCAGAAACAAGTCTTTAGTGTTCTAAGTCTATACAAAAAGAGTCACTGGACTTTTTCTCACCCGTATTTTAATGTTATGAAGTAAGTTACCTCAACTCTCCTGCACGGTTTCTACTCCAGAATATAACTGCAATGCTAAGCCTTTAGTAGAGGCCAATCTATTTGCAGAATTGTCTGTCATGAAATTACTGATTGATCCTTTCGGTTGGACCCTGTTAACTGATTACTTCTCTTTCTTTTAGATAGATTTATGGGCCTATTAGACATCACATAAAGCTAGTAATGTAGAAATGTTCCTCAACAAGGCTGCACAGACCGTGTTAGAAAGTATGATGTGAAAATTTTAAAAGCAGGTTTAGAGTCTAGAACCACCTTTAACATTTTTTTTCCCCTTAGAAATTGCAAATCCTTGAAAATAATGAGAACTTCTTAAAAATAAATTAAACTTAATATAGTGCATCAAAAACATACGTGAAAAGCTTTCTTTTGACATTAATCATACACTTCTTGCCATTTATTATGTTTTGATCCTTTTGCAAATTTCTTCTGTGGTCAGAGCACAGTAGAAATTTAGAAAATTCTAAATAATCAAGCGTTACAACTTAATATTTTATCTGAATTTCAAGATAATTCTAAGTGTGTTTAGTTTTTAAAAGGATCTTTTGTTACATTGATGAATGAGTTGTTGATATCCAGCAGTTTGTGAACTCTTCGGGAAAAAGGCCAGGATCATAAGGCTATGGCGTGGTTTTACTATATCAAGTCATGCTGCACCAACCTTATTTCTTTTTTAGGCAGTGTGACTAAAGGGGAAATTAAGGGGCATGCTATAGACCCAGGGTTTCTGGACTTGAGCAAAGCATTTGACAAGTTCTCTCACATAATGTCTTTGAGGATCAACAGAGAAATGCTAGCTGGAGGCAAAGACATATTGCTGGAAGGAGCTCGAGATTAATGATTATCATCAAGGGCAAACTTGGTCTTTGGCCCTTTACTGATCGAGTTTATTAGTGATTTAGCTAAAGAGCCCTTTAATTTACAGCTTGTATAAAAAACTGAATAGAATGACCTGGACAATTGGGTTGAACTTACAAAAGTGGAATTTAATCCAATAAATTCATAATCCTTGGTCTTTAAAAAAATTTTTTTGAACAAGTGTGGTTGGAGGAAATTTAGCTCAGCAATTTTAGTGAATATATGAATCAGCCATATGATATGACCTCGGCGAAGCTACCCTGACCTTGGGCTATATTACTGGCCCTATAATATCCAGAGTGAAGAAGACAATTGTTTCAATCCACTCAATCAGACCCCACTTGGGAATCACAATTTCTGTGTGCAAATTGGAGCCTCTTCAAAAGAAAGCAACAAAAATGGTAAAGGAATTCCAGAAGCATATGATCTGGGAGACAGCTAATGAAATGAGGGTGTTGAATTGGGAGACAAGAAGTCTAGAGAATATAAAATCGTGGCTTTAGAGCATTTGAAGGATGGCCAGGAAAACAAGGATTAGACTCCTGTCTCGTCGAAAGGGAAAGCACTGATGATTCTCCTTACAGAAGCGGAAAAGCTCTTCCTGCAGATCAACGTTAGCTTATTACACGTGAAGAAGTGTTAGTCACTCAGTCATGTCCGACTCTGCGACCCCATGGACTGTTACCCGCCCGGCTCGTCTGTCCATGGAATTCTCCAGGCAAGAAATACAGGAGTGGGTGGCCATTCCCCTCTCCTGGGGATCTTCCTGACTGAGGGACTCGGGGGATCAAACCCAGATCTCCCACGTTGCAGGCAGATTCTTTACAGTCTGAGCCACCCAGGGAAGCCCATAAATGTAAAAGGATGGATGGAATTAGCAAGTCAGCACTTCACTAACTGTGATTGAAATCACTGCCTGCAGCCAGGATAATCAATGGACACTAAAACTAGGAAGAGAAAGGTTGGTGATAAACAAGGTATTCATATGGTATCAAAAGGTTACTTTCTGCTATCACACTTATTTTATTTTATTTTATTTCTTTTTAAAACCCACATTTTGTGCAGGCATGGAGAACGTACTTGTGGACACTGCGGGGGGAAGGAGAGAGCGGGATGAATTGAGAGAGTGGCATTGACATATCTACAAACATTCAAATTTGTTTACTAGAAAAAAATGAAAATAATTACTGTCAAGTCAATATTATAGTGCCTGATATTCAGAAATACAGCCCCCTTCATTGAATCATGGGTTTCAGGGAATTATATTGGAAGGCCATGAAATAAAGAAATGGTTCATTTGTGTGAAACCTGTGATGATAAGCCTTCCCTGGTGGCTCAGGCAGTAATGAATTCTCCTGCAACACAGGAGATGTGAGTTTGATCCTTGGGTTGGGAAGATCCCTCAGAAAAGGGGATGGCTACCCACTCCAGCATTCTAGCCTGGAGTATTTCTGGACAGAGGAGACTGGTGGGCTACAGTTCGTGGGGTTACAGAGAGTCAGACATGACTGAGCGACTAACATTTTCTATGATGATGAGGTGAGAAGGGTATTCTGAGGAATAATAGCATTGGTGTGAAAAAATAAGCAAAGACTTCTAGGGACCATTCGTTAAAGTAGGACAAAAGTAAAATCTACTAATATGTTGGCACAAAATCTTGATTCTAAAAGAATCATTGTGAGGTCTCTGTGCCTGCAAATCTTGTCTTGGCCATAACACATCAGTCTGCCCTACTGCTGCTGCTGCTGCTAAGTCGCTTCAGGCGTGTCCGACTCTGTGCGACCCCATAGACGGCAGCCCACCAGGCTCCCCCGTCCCTGGGAGTCTCCAGGCAAGAACACTGCAGTGGGGTGCCATTTCCTTCTCCAATGCATGACAGTGAAAAGTGAAAGTGAAGTGGCTCAGTCGTGTCCGACTCTTAGCGACCCCATGGACTGCAGCCTACCAGGCTCCTCCATCCATGGGATTCTCCAGGCAAGAGTACTGGAGTGGGGTGCCATTGCCTTCTCTGCCCTACTGCTTAGAGAAGACTATATCAGAGAAGCTACTGTCATAGAAGTTCATCTCAGGTAAAAGCTATCTCAAGTTTTTAATAAGACAGATTCTTTTTCAACTAGTAAAAAAGATAAACTCACTAGGGGAAAATGTCAGTTACGTGGCCTATGTTATATAAATCTGATTTTACTCTTTAAGTTTTAGAACCAAGTGTGATAAACCGTGATCCCACTGTAGTCACCTGTGATTTATTACAGCTCTTCACCACTGACAGAGCTTTGCCTTTTTTAGACTTTGGCTTTTCTTTGAATTGTTCTTTTTACATTTTCTCTACCAACGGGAAGGAAGTCAATTTTATTTACATAAATCTAAGACTGTTTAAATATCAGCTTATTTCCCAAACCCCAAAATTGGGGATCAGTATATCAAAAGTGGGGCTTCCCTGGTGGCTCAGATGGTAAAGAATCTGCCTGCAAGGTAAAGAATCTGCCTGCAGTGTGGGAGATGCAGGTTCAATCCCTGGGTCAGGAAGATCCAGGTCGGGAAGATGCTACTCTCTCAATTCTTAACCCTTATTATGACTCCTGGGATTCCCTGGTAGCTCAGACGGTTAAGAATCTGCCCACAATGTGGGAAACCTGCGTTTGATCCCTGGGGTCCACAAGAGCCCCTGGAGGAGGGAATGGCAACCCACTCCAGTATTTGTGCCTGGAAAATCCCATGGATAGAGGAGCCTGGCGGGCTGCAGTTCGTGGGGTCACAAAGAGTCGGACATGACTGAGAGACTAACACACACGTGTATAAAAATTGGGGCTTCCCTGGTGTCTCAGGTGGTAAAGACTCTGCCTGCAAGCTAAAAAATCTGCCTGCAGTGCAGGCGACATGGGTTCGATACCTGAGTCTGGATCAGGAAGATTCCCCTGGAGGAGGAAATGGCAACCCACTCCAGTATTCTTGCCTGGAAAATCCCATGGACAGAGAAGCCTGGTGGGCTACAGTCCATGGGGTTGTGAGAGTCAGACACGACTTAGTGACTGAACCACCCCCATGTCAAAATTATAAGACAAATTGTTACCTTCCAGTTTTTTATTCAGAACAAAATGTTCATATAATAGACTTGACCTCTGTCTCAGAGAGTCACAGGTTAGAGCAAAATTAATTCTTATGGAAAAGAGTACTGGGGAAATGGGAACTGGTTCTAGGTCTGAGTCCTGTGGGCTGTGAATGAGACAGAAAGCGGGGGAAGTGAGCCTGTGGTCACAGTGGCCACCCCAGATAGGGGCTCTCATTGCTGCTGCATCTGACACCAGGATGCTAGAGAAAAGAAAGAGGATTTGGAGACATTGAGAAGCCAAAAGGACTAGTACATTTCACACACTGGTGGATGCATACATCTTGGAGATGATTTTTTTGCATCATATTTTTTTAAAGTATTTTTTTGATGTTCACATTTTAAAAGAATATTTTATTGAGTTTGTTACAATATTGTTTGTGTTGTGTTTTGATTTTTTTTTTTTTTTTTTTTGGTCACGTGGCATATGGGATCTTAGCTCTCTGACCAGGGATTGAATCCACAGCCCCTGCGTTGGACAGTGATGTCCTAACTACTGAACCACCAGGGAAGTCCCCTTACACCATTGTTTATAGTCAAAATATGTCTATTATTTTTGCATAACAGATAACTTATCTCTTCCTCCCTGAAATCTGTAACTTCCAGAACTCTGACGTCTCAATTTTAACTGAGAGCTGGCCAGTTTACAGTTTCTTTCTTTCTTTTTTGCCACGCCCCGAAGCTTGTGGGATCTTAGTTGCCTGACCACAGATCAATCTCGAGACAGTGAAGCAGCAGAGTCCTAACCACTGAACCACCAGGGAATCCCCTACAGTTTGCAGGGTCTTGACTTCATGTTGGGAGCCCTCCCTAGACCATAGATACCATCCATCCTCTGTCTTCAAGGGGCTCAGTGTTGGAGATGGGCAGGAGGAAAGAAAGAAGTTCATTCCATTTTTTTCCGCCTCTTCTCTTCGTTGATTATGGCTTATTTGATTGGTATATATACTTACTCTGCACGCTCCCACCACATTTCTAAAGCAGTCGAGAAAACTGTCCCCCCACTCTGCCTTTTTGTGGCCTTGGTTTTTCCTCAAGGGAGACTGAAATTTATTTAACTACATTTCAGCTGGACTAAACTGATAGTTAGGAAGAGAAAGAAGCATATAATGTGATTACGTGTGCCCCAATACTTCCTAGAAATAGCCCCATGGACCAAATTCCCTAAAGGAGACGTTTTGCCCTTGTATAGTCCACACAGCATCTTATAATTATATAGCCATTTATCCCTTTTCCTGCTCTCAATCTGACTGATTAACTTATCTAACCATGCCTTTAAAACCCATGTATCATTTTTCACCATTAATCGGTTATTCATGAGTTTTATTCATGTCTGAAGTATGTTCATCAGGAAAAATGGCTTCCATTTGCATTTTAATTGACCAATATATAGTGGGATCTGATAATACACATGGTGATTTCTGGCTGAGTAAAAGCTGATGTTTAGAAAGATTAAAATGATCTTTATTTGACAGTTCTCTGATGTGATTTTCATGAATGAACTAAAGTAAAAAGTAGGAATTGCTTATATGTTAAACTGTTTTTAACAATAACCATCCAACTAGGATTGCCAGATAAAATATAGAAGAATTTAAATAGAAAACAAAAGTATTTTCTATTTTTTCTAAATTTCTAAATTTTAAGAAAATAGCAAATAATTTGGTATATAAGTACACATACAATATTTCAGGGACATATTTATAAGAATATTGATTGCTTATATGAAATTGAAATTTAACCAAGTCCTCTGTGTTTTTATTTGCTAAATCTGGCAATCCTGAATACATATGTATGTACAACTACGTACAAAATCAAAACAATCACATTAATAGCCTACTGTTAACAAGGGTTTCCTATGTTAACTGTGTATTCATGTTAACTGTGAATACTCTTTAAAGTATATTTTTTATAATTTTGAAAGTAATTGCTTTACTTGAAATTACTGAAGTCTTTTCAGATTTCTTTGTCTATAAAATATAAACAGACTTATCTATATATAATCTTGAATGACTTTATCAGTAGCAGCAGGAAACAGTGTTGACTTTCACTTTCTACAAGGCCTTCTAGAACTAACACCAAAAAATGATGTCCTCTTAATTATAGGGGACTGGAATGCAAAAGTAGGAAGTCAAGAGATACCGAGTAACAGGCAAATTTTGCCTTGGAGTACAGAATGAAGCAGGGCAAAGGCTAACAGAGTTTTGCCAAGAGAATGCACTCGTTATAGCAAGCACTGTCTTTCAACAACACAAGAGAAGACTCTACACATGGGCATCACCAGATGGTCAATACTGAAATCAGACTGATTATATTCTTTGCAGTCAAAGATGGAAAAGCTCTATACAGTCAGCAAAAACAAGACTGGGAGCTGACTGTGGCTCAGATCATGAACTCCTTATTGCCAAATTCAGACTTAAGTCATGAAGAAAGTAGGGAAAACCACTAGACCATTGAGGTATGACCTAAATCAAATCCCTTAAAATTATACAGTGCAAGTGACAAATAGATTCAAGGGATTAGATCTGATAGACAGAGTGCCTGAGAACTATGGATGGAGGTTAGTGACATTGTAAGGAGGCAGTGATCGAGACCATCCCCAGAAAAAGAAATGCAAAAAGGCAAAATGGTTGTCTGACGAGGCCTTACAAATAGCTGTGAAAAGAAGAGACGCTAAAGGCAAAAGAAAAAAGGAAAGATATACCCATTTGAAAGCAGAGTTCCAAAGAATAGCAAGGAGAAATAAGAAAGCCTTTCTCAGTGAGCAATGCAAAGAAATAGAGGAAAACAATAGAATGGGGGAAGACTAGAGATCTCTTCAAGAAAATTAGAGATACCAAGGGAACATTTCATGAAAAGATGGGTACAATAAAGGACAGAAATAGTATGGACCTAACAGAAGCAGAAGATATTAAGAAGAGGTGGCAAGAATGCACAGAACTATACAAAAAAGATCTGCATGACCCAGATAACCATGACGGTGTGATCACTCATCTAGAGTCAGACATCCTGGAATGCGAAGTCAAGTGGGCCTTAGGAAGCATCACTACAAAGATAGTGGAGGTGATGGAATTCCAGTTGAGCTATTTCAAATCCTGAAAGATGATGCTGTGAAAGTGCTGCACTCAATACGCCAGCAAATTTGGAAAACTCAGGAGTGGCCATAGGACTGGAAAAGGTCCATTTTCATTCCAATCCCAAAGAAAGGCAATGCCAAAGAATGCTCAAACTACCACATAATTGCATTCATCTCACGTGCTAGCAAAATAATACTCGAAATTCTCCAAGCCAGGCTTCAACAGGACGTGAACCGTGAACTTCCAGATGTTCAAGCTGGATTTAGAAAAGGCAGAAGAACCAGAGACTAAATTGCCAACATCTGCTGGTCATCAAAAAAGCAAGAGAGTCCCAGAAAAACATTTACTTTTGCTTTACTTACCATGCCAAAGCCTTTGACTGTGTGGATCACAACAAACTGTGAAAAATTCTTAAAGAGATAGGAATACCAGACCACCTGACCTATCTCCTGAGAGATCTGTATGCAGGTCAAGAAGCAACAGTTAGAACTGGACATGAACAATAGATTGGTTCCAAATCAGGAAAGGAGTACATCAAGGCTGTATATTGTCACCCTGCTTATTTAACTTATAAGCAGAGTACATCATGCAAAATGTCAGGCTGGATGAAGCACAAGCTAGAATCAAGACTGCTGGGAGAAACATCAATAACCTCAGATACACAGATGACACCACCCTTATGGCAGAAAGCAAAGAAGAACTAAAAAGCTTCTTGATGAAAGTGAATGAGAAGAGTGAATAAGCTGGCTTAAAGCTCAACATTCAGAAAACTAAGATCATGGCATCTGATCTCATCACTTCATAGCAAATAGATGGGCAAACAATGGAAACAGTGACAGACTTTATCTTCTTGGGCTCCAAAATCACTGCAAATCGTGACTGCACCCATGAAATTAAAAGACACTCCTTGGAAGAAAAGCTGTCACCAACCTAGACAGCATATTAAAAAGCAGAGACATTACTTTGCCAAAAAGGTCCATCTAGTCAAAGCGATGGTTTTTCCAGTAGTCGTGTATGGATGTGAGAGTTGGACTATAAAGAAAGCTGGATGCCAAAGAATTGATGCTTTTGAACTGTGGTATTGGAGAAGACTCTTGAGAGTCCCTTGGACTGCAAAGAGATCCAACCAGTCAGTCCTCAAAGAAATCAGTCCTGAATACTCATTGGAAGGACTGATGCTGAGGCTGAAACTCCAGTACTTTGGCCACCTGATGTTAAGAACTGACTCATCTGAAAACACCCTGATGCTGGGAGAGAGTGAAGGTGGGAGGAGAAGGGGACGACAGAGGAGGAGATGGTTGGATGGCATCACTGATGCAATGGACATGAGTTTGAGTAAGCTCTGGGAGTTGGTGATGGACAGGGAAGCCTGGCGTGCTACAGTCCTGGGGTCACAAGGAGTCAGACACGACTGAGTGACTGAACTGAACTGAACCTGCTGTTGAGATAATCATGTTCTATCTTTCCAAGTTTTCATTGTGTGAAACCATGTAATACTTGCTATAAAATTTTGTATCTATCAGGTAACAAATACACAAAATTTTGCATAGCTAAGTCTTAAACATTTGTTTAATTGATGTGCAATTTTCTTCTTTCTTAGAAGAGTTAAAAACAATCTTTTGAGTCAGTTCATGTCCCTACTTCAGAAAAACAATGAACATACTGTAATCTAAAAATAATCATCAGATCACGCATCTTAATTTTTATTTCTCATTTTCCTTGACTTCAAGGGAAATATATTAGTTTCCAGTTACTGCTGTAACAAATTACACAACCTTAGTGGCTTAACACAAGACACATTTACTCTCTTATAGTTCTACATGTCACAAGTCCGAAATGAATCTGATGGGGCTAAAATCAAGACGTCAGCAGGGCTGGTTCCTCCTTGGCGCTTCTGGGGAGAATGCATTTTTTTTACTTTCTCAGCTGCTAGTGGCCCCTGGCCTTCCTTGACTCATGACCCTGTTTTCATATCACCCCCACTTCCTGCTCCATCATCACATGTCGGAGGACTCAGTCTGATTTTTCTGTTTCTTCTATCTGGTCCTACTGACCACATTGGGTTCACTCTAGGAATCCAGAATAACCCTGATCTCAGAATCCTTGATTTAACCACATCTGCAAAATCTCTTTAGCATGTAAGGTCACACGGTCACATGTCTGGAGAACTCGGATGTGAATCTTTGCAGGAGGGGGCCAGTATTCAGTCAGCCTCAGGGAGGGATTTCCACAGCTGTTTTATGAATACATTATACACACACACACACACACATATATGTTACAGAGTTCAGGAAGTCCCAGGGTCACATACAAGCTGGAGGATCAGAAAGGCTGATGATGTACACTGAAGTCCAAGTCTAAAGTCCTAAGAAGCTGGAGTGCTAATGTCTGAAGGCAGGAGAAGGTGGACGTCCCACCTCAAGCAAACAGCAAATTTTCACCCTTTCCCTGTGTTTCTGTCCTCCAGATATTGGAGGACGCCCACCTGCAAGGGAGGACAACCTTCTTTACTTAATCTGCTGATTCAAATGCTAATCTCTTCCGGGTAACACCCTTGCACCTGTTCCCAGAAACACCCTCAGAGACTCACCCAGGTATAATGTTTCACCGGCTATTGGGGGGTATCATTTAGCCCTGTCGACTGGAGACATAAAACTAACCATCATGCTGTCATTCTTCATTGAGTTTAGGGCAGGTTTATAATTCTAGGTTGAAATCTTTCCTCTAAAGGGTGACCGCACGGCCCCACCCCATGGTCTTCCAGCTATTGAATTCCCTGCCTTTACACAGAACCTGTTTTTGTTTTGTTTTTCCTTCTAGGAGCAAGTGAGATCCGCCTCTTTTCCCCATTGCTTGGAAATTTCATAAAATAGTTTCTGTTTTATCCTAGATCTTTTTAAAGCTTAGACATTTTTTTATTTCTATTTTATTTTTTATTTGTGGCCATGCTGGGCCTCTGTTGCTGCTCGGGCTTTCTCTAGCTGCAGCGGGCAGGGGCCACTCTCCAGGCGCAGGGCTCGGGCGTCTCTTCGTGGCAGCTTCTCCTGCTGCAAAGCGCAGGTTCCAGGGCTGGCGGGTTTCAGTCACTGAGGCACGTGGGCTCAGCCGTTGTGACTCGGGGGCTTCAGTGTGCAGGCACAATAGTTGTGATACATGGGCTTACTTGCTCCTCCACACGTGGGACCTTCCCAATGAAAGGGTTAGAATGGGACCTCCTAACCCTTGTCTCCTGCACTGGCAGGCAGCTTCTTTACCACTGAGCCACTGAAGCCCCATTTATTATCACTATTTTTTTAATGTGGACCATTTTTAAAGTCTTTATTGAATTTGTCACAATAAGCCTCTGTTTTATATTTGCGGTTTGGGGGCACAAGGCATGTGGGATCATAGCCCCTCAACCAGGACTCATGCCCTCACCCCTTGTCCTGGAAGGGGAAGTTGCAACCACTGAATCTCTAGGGAAGTCCCACCAAGACATTCTTTGACGTTGGTCTCTTCCCATTCATTGTGCTGTGCTGTTAATAGGGGGTTTATCAGTCTCATTTTTCAATCTGTGCGATGTTCTGGTACACCTTTGATAAGTCTATTTTCTCTGTTCTCTGTTCCTGGAATTCTTACCAGCTGGATGCTGGGTCTTTATTTTGTAACCTTATTCTTTTCATACTTTTCTCATATATTCTATCTATGCTTGTAATTCTCTGAGAGGTGTGCTCCCTTTTATCTTCCAGTCCTTCCATTGCATGTTTTATTTCTGCTATTGTTAGGGGAAGCACACTGACCGAAACCGCCCACCCCGGCCAGGCCCTTTAGTAACCATTCGCATGAGTTGTTTTACGACAGGAGGTCCTGGTAAGGAACACGGAACTAATAAGCCGCCACCAACTGGAAGAGTTCAGGAAAGGTGGAAAGGAGACACCGCATGTCCGTCCACTTCCCAGCATCCCTCTCGCTAGCATCCATCTTGGCTGAACGAGGCGAGCGCCACTAGGAAAGACTCTGAGTCACCATGATTGGCCAAAGACCACCTGGAAACTAATCCCATCACCATAAAACCCGAGACTGGGAGCCATGCGGCAGAGCCGTTCTGATTCTCTCCACCCGGGTGCCCTTCCCAATAAAATCTCCTGCTCTGTCAGCACGTGTCTCCTTGGACAATTCTTTTCTGAGTGTTAGACAAGAGCCCACTCTTGGGGCCCTGAAGGGGGGCCTCCCCCTTCCTACAACACTATCATAGTATTAATTTCCCAGAGCTGTTTTGGTTTTATGAATGCCCCCTTTAATGCAAGACCAGACTTTGTTTCATAGAGGAAATATATTCTTGTGTAACTGAGAATCTATTTTTTTCCCCCACTGCTTCCCCCTTCCCAGGTTTCTTTGTTTCGTTCTTGATCTTTCATTTCTGTGGGTGTGTGCTCAGTCGCTCAGTCGTGTCCGACTCTTTGTGACCCGTGGGCTGTAGCCCGCCAGGCTCCTCCTTCTGTGGGATCTCCCAGGCAAGAATACTGGAGTGGGTTGCCATTTCCTTCTCCAGGGGATCTTCCCGACCCAGGGATTGAACCCGCATCTCCTGCATTTCTGAGTTTCTTCAAATAAGTAGTGAGCGCTCCTGGTCTATTCCTACTTTAAAATGAGGCTGTACAAGAGTTTTCTGGAAGCTCTATATGTTTGAGCTGGACTTTCTGTCTTGGAGGTGTCTGGGACACCGACCTATCTTTAATGTTGGCTTTTTTTGTTTGCGTGTTTGTGTTCTCTTTTTTGACTGGCCGGTTTCCTCAGAAAGGAAGACGTGGCTGCTTACATTCTGAAGGAGGGGACAGAAGACACGTTCCATAATGAGGACTTTCACTTAACCCATTCCCCCCTTCTCAGCACAGGGGGAAGTGTGCATCTGTTTCCTGCCAAGGCCCAGCCTGCTGTACTTTTGGCGTTGCTAGAAATTTGTCATCAAGAGCCCTCTACTTCAGTGCATTCCACGAATAAACCTCTAGTCTTCACCGTACATGGAGGGAGGAAACAAGTGTTGAATTCGTACAATAGGATACAAGTTATCTACAAATTACTCTGCCCACATCCTATTTCCCCATACCTCCTATATGTTTATATAGGCATTCACAATATCTGGAAAAATAGACATTGTGCCATTAACAGGGTTATCTCTAGGAAATGGACTGTGGGGAGAAGGAAGAGAGTGGGGACTTCCAGTTCCTAGTTCTTGCAGCTCTACACTTTCCACGGCTTTATCATAATTTTCAGAAACAGCTCTCAGTGTAATTGCGATGTCCATCTAGACTTGGAACCACTAGCCATGATCTGACTTCTAGGTTCCCGTCTCATCAGTATGTTGGCTATAATAGGAATTATAGCAAAGGCTGCATGCGTAGATGAAATAAATTCTGCAGAAGTCTTCCTGCATGACGTTATGGGAATGTGGGTGTTAGCAAAAAGGAAATGCTAAGCTTGGAATTCATGGGTTGTTTTTTTTTTTTTTTCATTTGATGCATTTTTGGCATAAAAGTGTCTGACTGGTTATTTTACAGAGTACTGTGGACATTTAATAGGTATTGATAATTATACCAACAGTCTACCCATGATCCTGAGCAATGCTGTAGAACATGATGCAACACAGCTTTAAGTTGAGTAAACAATTCTGTATAAATGTTCTCTTATACTTAAAATATACATATGGAAAACCATTGATATAAATTGATTCTTTTTAATATCTATATATCTCTACTTATCTTTATGTGTGTATCTATCTATATCAGAATATTTGTAAAAACAAAGAAAGGCGTTAATAACCTGACCACCTTAACACAATGACTATTTTAAAAAATATTTCTTTACATCTGAGGTTTTGATACATTCTCCATGTCAATAAAAGTTCTTACATTTTGTCTGACTTTTACGGTTCTGAAAATCATTTCACTTTTCAATACATGTCACTTTTTTGTACACTGGTTTTTTTAATAGATAAACTGCAATATGTTTGAAAACTGTTAAATAAAGAGTAAAGTACTATGTTTCTAAGTGTCTGTTGTTACTCTTTCCACCCACTAAAAAAACATTCCATTGCTACTCAAAAAATGTCACTTTTTTTTCCTGAAACATTGTCAGAAATTCCTGCTATAGTCTTTTTCTTCTCTTAATTCTGTACTAGGGTGGAAGGGAGTGAATATTACATTATAGACTTTTGTCTTGCACACAACTGTGATTAGATTGTAAGAAACATAATTTTAAGAAAGAAATAAAGCACCAAATACTTTATTTGTAAGCACAGTTAAATCATGTGTGGATCTTTTGTTTCTGGATATGGAGAAGGTAAATAGAGCAGTTCCTCTTATTACTCTGTGGCAGGTTCCATGAAGTTTTCACGTGTGCCCAAGTTAGCAAACAATGTCATTTGTTGGTATTCACTGTTAATTATTGGTCTTCACACAAATCCAGGGAATTATTTGTAATTCCTTCAAGCTCGGTCAATATTTTGCCTTGCATTGTAATGCCCCGCAAATTTGTGTATAAAGGAAAAATGCTGTATTAAAAAGAATTACTTCAAGACTTTCAGTGAGACTATTTTTTATCTGGCTCCAGTTTGAACATCAGAGTAAGCAGTGCACTGATTTGTTAGTTTTCCATTGTCTGTGAATTAGGTATCCTCTTATGCTTTTGTTTTTGTAAGCCTTTAACGCCATGCGGACTGTGGGCTCTGCCACACCCTAGCTAGTTTTTATTCACAGAGGCACACCTTTGAGAAGAATGCAGCATGCGCTGTCAGTTTTTCCTTGTTATACAATCTCACCATGGAGTAACGATGCTCTTGGTGTTTAAGCAATTGCATAAAGCTATGATGAATAAAGAGTCATTTCTCTTTTATTCTAACAGCAGTGCAATGGTTGGAAATGGCTATAAATGTTCAAATGGAAATCATTCTTGCCAGACTTTCATTTACTGAACATGCCCTTCAAAGAGATTTTTATCTCAGAGTTCCTTTTTTCTGCTCCCGAACAAGTTGGAGTTACTCAAGATGGCCAAATGGAATGCTTTGTGAGCCGAACTTACCGTGTTTTACTCTCTTTTATCAGATTCTGGTAAGTGTCCTGTCCCACTGTTCCTTTAACCAGAGAGCCTGAAGGATGTATCCCAGAGCCCATCTGCCCCCAGGATCCGGGATTCAGATGGTTGCTCAATCCAGGCTCACGCACCAGAGGCTCTGCTTTAGGCCGAAAGAGCCAGACGTCTCCTGCTGCCGGTGTTGTGTCCTGTCTGACTCTTGGGGACCCCATGGCCTGTGGCCCGCCAGGCTCCTCTGTCCATGGGATTTCCCAGGCAAGAACACTGGAGTGGGTTGCCATGCCCTCTTCAGAGTCGATCCCTCTTGACCCAGGGATCTAACGCAGGTCCCTTCAAGTCTCCTATGTTGGCAGGCAGGAAGCCCCATATTACTCTCCACTTGACATACTCATGTGACTTTTCCCAACTCTTAATGACTCTGGTGGGGGTTTCTCCAGGAGTTGCTTCTTCACTAAACTGCTCCCCTTCATCATGAAGTCAGGCCGTCTTTGATACTGTGGGTGAATTTTGCCTTTTTCTTCTCACTTGCGTTTCCACCCACATTTTATGAGGAATAGGAATGGGACATTCTGTGATTGGTTTCCTTCCTCTGCCTAAACTTCCCGTCCACCCGCACCTGATGTAAGTGGGAGTGTGGCTGAACGACACGAAGTCGTTTTGCCCAGGTGACTTACAGCCAGTGAGCTTCAAAGCAAGCATCTGAGTGGGGCTGACTCCCAGCCCCGCTCTGTCCGCCCCAGGAGTCGGGAGCTCCAAGGCCTCAGGGCCCATCAGGTGAGGGACTGGAACCAGCTGAGCGGGGAGGTGGGCAGACCTGGGGCTCAGCGACTCCCCAGTGCCAGGTTCCCCGGGAAGTCAGCCTGTGGCTTTTCACTCCATCTATAGTAACTTCGGCTTCCCGGGGGCACTAGTGGTAAAGAATCTGCCTGCCAATGCAGGAGACACAAGAGATGTGGATGGGTTTGATCCCTGGGTCAGGAAGATCCCCTGGAAGAGGGCATGGCAACCCACTCTAGTATTCTTGCCTGGGAAATCCCGTGGACAGAGGAGCCTGCAGGACAACAGTCCATGGGGGTGCAAAGAGTCAGACACGACTGAGCAACCCAGCACACACACACACAGACACAGACACAGACACACACAGACACACACACGCAGACACACACACAGACACACACACACATAGACACAGACACACATAGACACACAGACACACACACAGACACACACAGAGACACATACACAGAGACACACACACACAGACACACACACATAGACACAGACACACACACAGACACACACACACAGACACAGACACACACAAACACACATAGACACACACAGACACACACACAGACACACACAGACACACACACAGACAGAGACATACACAGACACAGACACACAGACACACACAGACACAGACACACACAGACACAGACACACACACACAGACACAGACACACAGACACAGACACACACAGACACAGACACACACAGACACAGACACACACAGACACACACACAGACACACACAGACATACAGACACACACACACAGAGTAACTTCAGATTCCTTTACTTGCCCTGGTTGGTCCCTGTTATCAGGATCTCAGCAGAAATTAAATCCAGGTAAAAGAGGCAAAATGGTGATTTCATACCCACAGACAAGCTGTCAGCTGGATGCTAGGTCCACTCACGTTTTCCATCTGAAACCAGGAGAAGATGAATCATGTAAAAAAAAAAAAAACTGAAACAATTTAGTGATGCGTTCATTGACAGGCAGATTCTTTACCCGTGCACCATCCTAAAAAAAAGATGATTAAACTTCCTCAAACATGTGATAGCCATTGAATTCAATACTGTTTTGAGAGGCAATTTTTCAATTAAGAACAAAACTTATTTGTTACCTTATTCCCATGTATGGAGAAAAGTGAATAAACCATGTATCAATAGATCTTAATTTGAAAATAGTCACAGGATTTTAGTGACTGTGATTGGGAAATACAGTCGTTTGGGCTTTCAGATAGAAAGCGATGCTGAGTAAACTGTAGATGTAGCCACAAAGGAACTTATGCATTATTCAAGACACATTTACTCAGAGTTTAAGAAATCTTAATGTCATTTTTTCTTTCTTGGCTGTTTTCTGTGATTTTTTTTTCAAGACTAAAAATATAATAACTGTGGGAAAAGCAATAAATTAACCACACTGCAATTCTTCATAAACTTATTTTTGTAAGATCTTTGTGAAATTCAGAAACTTCTAAGGAATTTACTACTATTTGCCTGTGTTTGACAAAATGGGAGTGAACTCATCTAATGCTAATCTTCAGTTCAGATACATATATCATATTTTGCTTATCTTTCGTGTGGTGATCAATTCTCAAAATTGGAAGGTAGCATATTTCACAAGCAGGTTATTGACAAAATTGTTTTGACTTATTTTCTAAAGGCAGATCTATTTTAAATACATTACTTTTCCTCTCTGGAAGATAGATTGGTAAATACTAGAGCAGTATATTTACCAGGTCTTTTCTCATGCATCACCACTTTTGATTTTCATAATACTAAAAGATAAAGAAGTGTTCACATCATTTTCACTCCGCAGATGGAGGTGGAGGTCCAGGGATGGAGTTCAGCCACCCAGCCAGGGCAGAGCTAGACACTGAATTCAGACCTTTTGACTCAGTAACCCATTCTTTTTGAATTAGTGAACATGAACCTGGTCAGAGGGCCTGTTGGCATAAATACCCAAAGTGAAAGTGTGGGTTTCTTTCCTAAATTTGTAAATGATTGCTGGGGGGGTGATGAGAGAACTTTTGGAACTCTCATACCCACTTTTTTTTTGGTAAGGTATATATTTTATTTTTATTATATTTAAAGTCAAAATTAATATATATAAACACATCCAAATATTTTTATAAGAACACGACTGGCATGAAAAACACCAAATATTGAGTTGCTTTCCTTTGATGGGAAATTATTGGTAATTATTGGGAATTTTCAAATAATTGTTAGTGCTCTATACATTACAGAATTTCTTATACTGCATGTGTGTGTGAAAATCACTCAGTTGTATCCAACTCTTTGTGAACCAGTGGACTGTAGCCTGTCAGGCTTCTCTGTCCATGGAATTCTCCAGGGCAGAATACTGGAATGGGTAGTCTTTCCCTTCTCCAGGGAATCTTCCCAACCCAGGGATCAAACCCAGGTCTCCTGCATTGCAGGCAGAGTGTTTACCAGCTAAGCCACCACAGAAACTGCACAAACATTTTTATAAATGGAAAAATATAAACATTATTTAACAGTGTCATTATTTAACAGACTTCAAGATACTTCTGATTAGAAACAACATACTAAAGTTTATATTTCATTGACCCTAAGAACCATTTTCACTGAAGTCTCATACCTACTTTTGATTTGCAGAGTCTGATCCTTACTTTCTTTGATGAAGTCATAAAAACTATCTTAGAGTCTTGAAAAATACCATGGATGGGTCTCTCCTTATATTACTTAGAGTTAAGGAAAGGCACTGTTTATCAGATGCTAAAATAGCTCAGTTGGGAGATAAGTAGGCTGAAGATCTAAAGGTCCCTGGTTCAATCAGGGTTTCTGCAGTTGCATTTTGAGCTTCCCAGAGACCTTGGTTTGATCCCTGGGAGGGCATGGCCACCCACTCCAGTATTCTTGCCTGGAGAATCCCATGGACAGAGGAGCTTGGCAGGCTACAGTCTATGACAAGACTGAGTGACTAACGTTTTCACACTTTCACAGTTACCAGACACTGGCTTTGCTTGATTCCTTTTCCATCTTGGCAATTGATTTTGACCTCAGACATAGTAGTGACTTTAATTAAAAGTATAATGATGAAAAAAAATAAATAAATAAAAATTTTAAAAAAAGTATAATGACGGAGGGGGGTGGGAGGGAGACTGAACATGGCGTGGATGTTGATTCACACCGTTGTATAGCAAAAACCAACACAATATTGTAAAGCAACTATACCCCGACTAACTATATCCCAATAAAAAAAATATTTTTAAAGTGTAATGATAGGCATGTTACAGAGTGGCGTGCAGTAGGAGTAGCTGCTATTATGAAGAGGATGAGGCAACTTCATTTTATGTTATTTATGAACGAGGGAAGCGCTAAATGAAAATAAGTGTACTCACTTAGCTTCTTTGTCGATATGCCGTAGAAAGATGAGGCCAGCACACAGGATCCGTGGGCTGGCACTTCAGAACCACCCACAGGGGTGAGGGAGGAGGGACCTGGCCTCTAGTCCTCCCTCTGTCATCTTGAGGAGTTCCTTCTTGCCCAGTCTTGGGTTTTTCTTGTAAAACAGAGAAAGCATTGGATTAGATAACCTCCAAAGGGAAAGGAAAGCCTCGTAGCTCAGTCAGTAAAGAATCTGCCTGCAATGCAGGAGACTGGGGTTTGATCCCTGGATCAGGAAGATCCCCTGGGGGAGGAAATGGCAACCCACTCCAGTATTCTTGCCTGGAGAATCCCATGGACAGAGGAGCCTGGCAGTTTACAGTCCATGGGGTCGCAAGAGTTGGACACGACTTAGCAACTAAACCACCACCACCGCCAAAGGGCTTTCAGTTCTAGAATGTGAAGCACCTGAATTCTCATGGGGAGGGGGGGGCGTCTTTGGCGGTTTGCACTGACCTCATGTTGCCTTTGCCACCCTAGCCAGTCATTCAGTGCCTTCCCACCCCCCACAGACTAGAGGTGACGGACCGTCTTTAAACATTATGTATTTATTTAGCTGTGTCAGGTCCCAGTCACTGCATGCAAGGTCTTCATTGCATCATGTGGGATCTTTCATCGTGGCACATGGATTTCTCTCTACTTGTGGCTTTTGGGCTCTGCAGTTGTGGCACACCGGTGACTAGTTTTCCCCCAACATGCCGGATCCTTGTTCCCAGACCAAGGATGGAGTCTGCATCCCCTGCATTGTAAGGCGGATTCTTAACCAACGGACCACCAGGGAAGTCCCAGTGATATACTGATTTTTGTGCTAACTCCCTAAGTAGAAAGGTGTGTCTTTTGGGGAGAGTGGGCGAGAGAGAGAGAGCTGAGAGTGCTGTTTTTGTCTTAGAGTACCAACAGAAAAGAAAAAAATGTAGAGTAAATGACCAAAGAGAAGATGGATAGTTCCAGTGCAATAGATGTGCTGTGTCTCTCTCTAGCCTTGGTTGCTGACCCAGACTCAGAGTAAATGCCAAAATGATAGCTTCTCCCTAGTTATTGGGACATGCTTTCATTCAACCACTTATTCATTTATGTATCCATTCAACACATTGACTCTGTGTTAAATACTAGGTAGAGATCCTTTCATGAGCTAAGGATAAACATACTTGACGATGTCAGCTGAAACCTTAGCAGAGATGAGGTTGAAGGCTGAAGAGGGAATCAGACCTACGAGAGTCACATTCAGAATTTGAGAGCAGAGGGGAAAGTCCCACGGAAAGACCTCTAGTGTGAGGCTGATCGCATGTCGTCAGGAAGGTGACTGGTAACAGGGACAAATGAATGGAGTTCCGGTCCCTAGCGATGTCAAATAAAAAAACGATGACTGAGTCTGGTCTTGTAGGTTTTCAACAGGAGGCTCAACATCAGACTTTGAACCAAGAGGTTCTCTTGCTGCTGGCAAGTTCCAGAGTTTTACACAGTCGTGACATGTGTAATGACCCCTTGAAACTCTGGGAAAAGAAAACATTTCTAAGGAACACCAGCTCTTACGCACTTTTATGGGGAGAGTGAGACTCTCACTTACTAGTTGTGTGTGTGCACGTGTGCTCAGTCGTGTCAGACTCTTCGTGACCCCATGGACTGGAGCCCGACAGGCCCCTCTGTCCATGGGATTCTCCAGGCAAGAATACTGGAGTGGGTTGTCATTTTCTCCTCCAGGGGATCTTCCCGACCCAGCAGTTGAAACCCGAGTCTCCTGCATTGGCAGATGGATTCTTCACCACGGAGCCCCCTGGGAAGCCAATCCTAGACAAATGTCTTCAAGCTTTTTAACTCATTCTACTCATGTGTAAACAACCTCCTCATAAAATCATGGAGATTCAATGAGGGATTAAGTTGTGGACACACATATATTCAGTTCAAATCATAATTATTATTATTAAACATAAACATTTTCAAACTGGAGAGTTTGTGATGTTAATAATTATTCCATAATCTTCCTGAAATCTGAGAGCCCTACCACTGAACTAAATATAGGCATGTTTACTCACTGCACTGCTACGGTTAAGCAACCTGCACGCCCATCAGTCATCTAAAAATTGCCAGGAATTTCTGATTTTAAAGGAGGTACAGTCTTCAAGGTATTATAAATAAAACTCTCATCATCTGTTGGCACAATCATCGTTTGTTTATGTCTATAAACTAAAACTTCATTAAATTCAATTACTGCAACCAGCAATAACAAGTTCTTAAAAGTTCCTACTGTAACCACATCAACAAAAAACTAATTTAAGTGGTTAAACAGAGGAGAAAACTGTAGATTATCCAGTGAAAATAATCTGGAGAGTTTGATCAATGACTCAGTTTCACTGGAAAAAAATTCTTGTTTGACTTTACCTTTTCTGTAACCCTGTGTATGTGCTATAGACAGTGCTTGAACGTGTGGATTAAACAGATAACATATCATAGGTACTTTCTCGCTAAGGCAGGATGCAGAGACCAGACCGGATGAGTAACATTGTCACAGTATTTCCAAGCTCCTCCAAATTCCTACATTTGGATCTGAAACCAGGCGCTTTCTCAAGCCAAAAATTGGGTTCAAAGATTGTAGAAGGAATATGAATGCACATGAAGGGTAGAACTAAAATCTTAGATTTTACTAAACTCCAAGTTCAATAAAACTTGGGGCAAGGAGAAGTAACTTTGTTTTTTTTTTTTTAGAAGTAACATTATTTTTGTATCTCTGCAAGAAAGACATTTTGAATGGATAATTGATAAATGCATAAAAATTGTTACATCAAATATATTAAACAAAAATCTCTCTCTCTTTTTTTTGTGTGGCATTCGGGATCTTAGTTCTCCGACCAGGGATCAAGCTTGTGCACCCTGCATTGAAAGTATGGCGTCCTAACCACTGGACTCTCAGGGGATTCCCTAAAGTGGTTAAAATCTGGACATGTATCCTTCAAAAAATGTTTTCCCAATGGAGACGACATTTATCATTGGTCAAATGATATTCTTCATGAAAACAGCATCTCTTGTTATAGTGCACAATTCTTACATATTCTTCTATTACGACAGAGGCGATAAATCATTATTATTTTAGCTGACAGATATGTAAAACTAAAGAAGAGTATCATTATTGATATTACTAATATTTGAGCAAACTCTGGGAGATAGTGGGGGACAGAGGAGCCTGGCGGGCTATAGTCCATGGGGTCACAAAGTCAGGCACAACTTAGTGACTGAACAATAACAACAACAAATATTACTTTGAAACCACTTATGATAAGTAGAGGGTGCAGTTAACAACTCTTTGAGGCCAATCCTAGGTTTGGTTTTACTCTGCTTTTTTTTTTAAGTTTTTATTTTTTGGGGTGCTCAGGGTCTCTGTCGCTGCTCACGGGCTTTCTCGAGTTGCCGAGAGCTGGGGCTACTCGTCTTACGAAGCATGGACTTCTCACTGTGGTGCTTCTCTTGTTGCAACTCAAGGGCTTGGTTGTTCTGTGGCGTGTGGGATCTCCCCAGACCAGGGGCTGGACCGTGTCCCCTACGTTAACAGGCAGATTCTTAATGGCTGAACCACCAGGGAAGCCCCAGTTTTATGCTGCTTTCAGTAATACGATGCAAACCTGCATAAAGCTAAAACAGGGAAGATGTAACCTCGATGGATTGTGGGGTTTTTCCACCAACTCTGTGGTCTCATTTAAGCAATATGACGCATATTCTTCTGTGTTGTAAGAAGTCATACAGAGTATATGGGGCTCCATTAACATTGCATATTTCTGGTTAATTATTAAAATTTCAATATAGTCTTGAATTTCTACTGCTATTTAAACACAATTCAAGCTACATGGGTACGTGCGTGCTAAGTCACTTCAGTCGTGTCTGACTCTGTGCAACCCTATGGACTGCAGCCCGCCAGGCTCCTGTGTCCCTGGGATTCTCCAGGCAAGAATACTGGAGTGGGATGCCACGCCCTCCTCCAGGGGAATCTCTCAGACCCAGGGATCAAGCCCATATCTCTTTCATCTCCTGCGGAGGCAGGCAGGTTTTTCACCACTAGCACCACCTAGGAAGTCCCTCAAGCTGCAAATCTGTGATTAATGATATTGATATAATTTCCTTGATCGTTACACTGAGCTTTATGCTACAGAAGTAACTAAACATAGCCAGTGTAATAATATACCTTGAATGGAATTCCTTTTGAACCACAGTCTAAGTATTTCAGTAGAAGGATGGCATCAAGGAAAGAATTGAGAGCCAGATGTAATAGCCCATGGGATGGAGATAAAAATTTACACGGCAATGGAGAGCTACCCTTCATAGATTTGCAGAAAATGGAGCAGTTACTAGAGGTTTAAGCTTAGAAGTATCTTACCATTATATTCTAACAAAAGCCACCAGTAATAAACCTTTCTGAAAGCCTGAAAGTAAAAGTGGGTTATAAATTAAACATTCAGGAGGATAAAGAATTGACCATTAGCTGACAATTCATGATAGTTTTCCTATTCAAGAGAGGAAAAATATATTACTCCTTTGGGGACCTATTCTTAGGCTTCACCTAGACGAGAATGCCAGTTTACCACACACAGAAATAAAGATTGGCCCTCGTCACTTCAGTGCACATGCAGCCTGATGTTGGGGAGGAATTGCTGTGTGTTTTTTAATAATAATATTGTGCTCAGTCCATCAGTCGTGTCTGACTCTTTGCGACTCCCATGAACTGTATACCCCACCAGGCTCCTCTGTCCATGAGATTTTCCAGGCAAGAACCCTGGAGTGGGTTCCTATTACCTTCTCCAAGGAATAAAGTTAATAACATATAAGAAATTATCCAACCACAGCGGACAGAATGGCAGTACTAGTTACTGAATCATTGGCTGTCAGTGCCAAAGCACCCTCTCTACAAGGCTTCATGACATGGGGTTGGGGTCTCTGCAACCCACATCTCAGCTCTGCCTACTGGTTCTCCAGGGGTCCTGCCTGTGGTGGGGGCAGGGGCGCTGGAGAGAGGCTGGCCAGCTGGGGACAAGGACCCCCCTTTCCTGAGGGTCCAGTCTGCTCCTGTTACTCCGAGCACCACCCCGGCAATAACAGCAGGAGATGAACCAGTCTGCAGTTTTTCTAACCCATGAAGGGCTAGCCTCAAAGTACCTCCTCGAGACACACCAGCATCAGCCAGCTTGCAGAAGTCTTGATCCCAGTGCCGAGGAACAAACCGTCCTCAGGGCGTCAGCTCTAAGGGACTCCCCCCCCACCCAACAAGTTTCTCTTTAGTTCCTCAAAGAGGAGGGAACACCCTGCAATTGTTACTGTGGTGGTGGGTTAGTGTTCCCCTTTTTACCTTTTCAGCACTTCAGACACAGTGAACATCAGTCTCTTCCTTTCTTTCTTTCCCCTTCCTTTCTTTCAGCCTCACTGCGAAGCTCAAAGTATCTTAGTTCCCCGACCAGGGATGGAACCCACGCCCCCTGCAGTGGAAGCAAAGGTCTTAACCACCAGACCACCAGGGAAGTCCCCATAGTTTACAATTCTTTCTGTTAAACTGTGTTAAAAAATAAATGTCATTTCTGTCTCTTGACTGACACAAGTATACTTAGAAGAAAGAGATGAAAACCATTCAGCTATTAAAAAACCATCAACTATAACGGCTGGGACTTTACAGAGGTCCACAGTTACTTGGAAGGTCAAATGCCTAAGCTTATGATATTTTATAAAAAGGGAGTGGGGAAGTCCAGTTTATTTTTCCCTTGGTTGCTTGCACTTGTGGTGTCATATCTAAGAAACCATTGCCTAAGTCCAGAGACATTACTTTGCCAACAAAGGTCCGTCTAGTCAAGGCTATGGTTTTTCCAGTGGTCATGTATGGATGTGAGAGTTGAACTATAAAGAACGCTGAGTGCTGAAGAATTGATGCTTTTAAACTGTGGTGTTGGAGAAGAGTCTTGAGAGTCCCTTGGACTGCAAGGAGATCAAACCAGTCCATGCTAAAGGAGATCAGTCCTGAATATTTATTGGAAGGACTGAGGCTGAAGCTGAAGCTCCAGTACTTTTTGGCCACCTGATGCAAAGAGCTGACTCATTTGAAAAGACCCTGATACCGGGAAAGATTGAAGGTGGGAGGAGAAGGGGATGACAGAGGATGAGATGTTGGATGGCATCACCAACTCAATAGACATGAGTGTGAGTAAGCTCTGGGACTTGGTGATGGACAGGGAAGCCTGGTGTGCTGTAGTCCATGGGGTCACAAGGAGTTGGACATGACTGAATGACTGAACCGAACTGAAGTCAAGGTCATAAAGAGTCAGACCTAGGTTGTCTTCTAAGAGTTTTATGGTTTTACTTCACATATTTATTAAGCAAATAAACCTGTACCAAAAAAAGAAATCCTAAAGTAAAAGTAAAATATAATTTTCCCTTTTTCTACCTTTTTGCAATTTCAAACATGTCTTTCATGACAATAATCATTTTGCTATAAAGTGAAAGTTCCAAGCATATAATTTTAAAAGCCCAATGATTTAGAACTATTTGGGAACTTAAAATACCCAGACTGAACTATAAAAAGGACAATTCGTTCTTTTCAAGAGCTTACTGCATGTTTGTTTCTACAATGCTGAAAATAAAGCTGCTGCATTTAATGTCAAATTGACATCAGTTAATTGTACTTTTTTTTTTTTTTTGCAAATTCTAATGTTAAGTAGCTCAGGCGCATTCATTTATATACTGTTTAGATTCAAATCATTTCTATATTCTACTTACTAGGTTTGTTTTTCTTTTTTGGCCAAATAGGTTTCAGTTTTGTTTTTATTCCTCATTAAAGCTTACTCATGCTATACATTACTATGGAGAATACTTATATTGCTCAATAATTAGTGTATGTTGTTTAAAAAAATTTATGAGCAGCAAATTGTGCATTTGACACGCAGGAAATCATTTTTATTTCTCTTGGGGTAAATAATTCAAATTCTGGCTGCAGAGTTCAGGTCATTATCAGGACAGTCTGATCCCTCAAAACTCCTGACTAGTCATTTCATGCATATGAGGAAAAACAAATCAATGTCTCTTACCTCTGCTGTCCACATCGCCTGAAGCAGATTTACATTCGTGCATAGGGCTTCCCTGGTGGCCCTGTGGGTAAAGAATCACCTGCAATGCAGGGGACACAAGAGAAGTAGCTTCCCTCCCTAGATCAGTTAGATCCCCTGGAGGAGGGCACGGCAGCCCACTCCAGTATTCTTGCCTGGGTAGTCCCATGGACAGAGGAGCCTGCCGGGCTAATAGTCCAAAGGGTCAGATGCAACTAAGTGACTAACACTTTTTTCATAGGAAAATGATTTATTGCTTGAATCTCCCCCATCCTTAAAACTCGTCTCTCACTAGCTGAATCCTCTGAGCTGATGCTGTGCAGAGGTTGGAGTGTATCTGAGCTCCTTATCCTGTAAATGTCATGGCTCCCTAATTGGAAAAGGGCTTTGCTTCTAACTTCATGATGGAAAGACTATGCCCCGTAATTTAATTAGCTGATCATTCTAATTTACTAGTTTAACTTCTTTTGAGCACTGAGTCACTTGGCTCAACATTTTGAGACTTCATGGAAAAGCGCACAGTTTCTGGGCAGGGTGCCTTCATTCGCTGAACCAATATGGCACCATCATTATTTGAAATAACTCTTCTGTTCTTCGGGAAGGACTGGAAGGTGTTCAGTCAGACCTACTGATGTGTGCTCTGAGTGGCCAGTTGTATACAAAGCACCTGCTTTCCTGAGAAAGGATCTTATTTCTAAAACACAGCTAGTCCTTGCCAAGAGGCGGGCTTACGTTTCGTTGGCTGGCTCGATGCTTTATCAGGGTGCCTGTTTGGGCTTTGTCGCCGCGGTGCTCAGTCCAAATTTCTTCCTTCTCCCTTTGTTCTGGGAAGGTCCTGCCAGAGTGCATCAGTTTCCATCCTTCCTCTTAGAAGCTGGAACGTGCTGTGCCCGGCCCTGCAGCGAGATCGTGCCGTGATATGAATACAATGGTTCTAGTTCCTGCCACCTTCTCAGGGGAGTTGTTCCGGTCCAAGGACAGGCAAAGAGACACAGTCTGCGCCTCCCCCTCCCCACCGCGGCCAGCAGACACCGCCCCTCCCACGGCCCCCACCCCGCCGCCCGCCTCCCTCCCTGCTGAAAGGACTCCGTTGGAATCAGGGGGCAGGGCCCGCAAAGTCAGGGGTCGCGTTATCATCTGTTCCTTTTGTTCCAGGACAGATGGTTCCAGCAGACCCGTCTGGAGAACGGAAGTACTCCCTCAGGGGAAATCACCTGAAACTCAGCGTACCTGAGCGGAAAAGCCGCCGCAGACTCTCCCCAACTAACTCTGTGACCTTGGGCTTGAAGCCTCCTGTCTTCACATCTCAGTTTCCACATCTGAAAAAGATGGGAGTGAACTAGATTACTTTATTTCCTGCAAATGGATCAGCGCTTGGGGATCTGATGAAACCCATGGACTTTCTCTTGAAATAGTGCACACAGACAAATAAGAAAAGATGATAAAAAGTTAGGGATTGACTGGCACCCTGGAGGTCCAAGGCCACTGGGTTGAAAAAAAAAAAAAAAAGAAGAAGCAGAAGAAGCAAATAAGAAAAACCAGAAACATAGCCTTTAAGTTCACTTTGATGTCTCACGCCCTGTGGTTCCAGCCCCTTCGGTCCAGGCTCTTGAGCTGCCTTGAGTATCCTCAGCTGTCCTGATGCCTCACTTCTGGGGGACATCATGGATTTGTTTCCCTTAGTTAACTGTGAAGCCACACTTGGGGGCAAAATCATGAAACCTTGATGAGACACTGCAGGACCCAATCATTGGCCATTTCTTTTCACTTTCGAATCTTATCCCTCCTTTTTATTCTTACTTATTTTGTAAGTAAGTAAGGGGTCTTCGTTGCTCGGTGGGCTTTCTCTCGTTGCGGGGAGAGGGGGCTCCCCTTGCTGGCGGTGCGGGGGCCTCTCGATGCGGTGGTCTCCTGCGTTGCGGAGCACAGGCGCTAGGTGTTTGGGCTTCAGTAGTTGCTAGGTGTTTGGGCTTCAGTAGTTGCACCACGTGAGCTCAGTAGTTGCGGAGCGCAGGCTTAGCTGCTCCGTGGCATGTGGAATCCTCCCAAACCAGGGATCCAGCCCCTGTCCCCTGCATTGGCAGGCGGACTCTCAACCCCTGAACCGCCAGGGACATCCCCATCTCTCTCTTTTAAAAATTATTTTAAAAATTGTGGTAAGATATACATTAAAGTTCACCATCTAAGTTATTCTTACCTGTAGAGCTCATTGGCATACATATGTTCACACTGCTCTGCAGCCATCACCATTATTCATCTTCAGAACCTGTTTTCTAATCTTCCTAAACTCTGGACTCATTAAACAATAACCCTTCATTCCTCCAGCTCCTGGCAGCCACAATTCTACTTTCCATCTCTTTAAAGTTGACCACTCTAGGTATTTCATGTAACTGGAATCATACAGTATTTGTCCTGTGTTTTCTTATTTTGCCTTGGTCCTTGTGATCCATCCACATTGTAACATGTATCAGAAGTCCATCCCCTTTTTAAAAAAATGGGAGTATAATGGCTTGACAGTGTTGAGTCCGTTTCTGATGTACAGCAGCGTGAGTGAGCGGTAAGTATGTGAATGTGTATGTGTATATCCCCTCCTCTTGGGCCTCCCTCCCGCCCTCCCATCCCCGCTCTGCAGATGACCAAAGAGCGCCGAGCTTGGCTCCCTGCGCTAGACAGCAGCCCCCACTAGCTTCTGTTTCACACACGGCAGCCTATACATGTCCGAGCTGCTCTCTCAACTCACTCCACCTTCTCCTCTCCCTCCTGCATCCACCCCTCTGTTCGCCATGTCTGAGTTTCTATTTCTGCTCTGCAAATAGCTTCATCAGTACCATTGTCTAGATTCCATATAAAAGGCTGAATATTATTTCATTGTATATGTGAAAAAACATTTTGCTTGTCTGTTCACCTGTTGAGGGACCCTTGGGTTGCCTCTGTGGGTTGGCTATTGTGAGTAAAGCTGCTAGGAACAGGTATAAACAAATATCTGTGTAAGCCCTTGCTTTCAGTCATTTGGGGGATATATTGGCGATTCAGTGTTTCATTTTTTCAGGAACTGCTCTACCAGTTTCCACAGCGGCGATACCATTATACATTCCCACCACCACTGCTCAAACATTCCAATTTCTCCACATCTTGGACAACACTTATCACTTGTTATATCTATATATTTTTATAGTAGACATCCTAGTGGGTGTAAGGTGATATCTCTCTGGTTTTGATTTGAATTTCCCTAATGATCAGTGTTGTGGAGCATCTTTTCCTGTGCTTATCTGTCATTTGTATTTCCTTTTTGGAGAAATGTTTATTCAAGTTCTTTCTCCCTGTTTAACTCATACCTCGACATTTTTCTGTGCTTTATTCCCTGGTCCTTTTCTCTGTTTTAGACTTTTCCTTAGTCAATGGTGTTAAATACACACATAATTTAATTTTGTGGTAGACTTTAGTGTTAAAAGGGGCCCTCCCTGGTAGCTCAGCTGGTAAAGTATCCACCTGCAATGCAGGAGACCCTGGTTTGATTCCTGGGTCGGAAAGATCCCCTGGAGAAGGGAACGGCTACCCACTCCAGGATCCTGGCCTGGAGAATTCCATGGACAGCATAGTCCATGGGGTCACAAAGAGTTGGACACAACTGAGTGACTTTCACTTTCACCTTCACTTAAGTATTAAAAAAAGGAACAATTGCTTAGTTTTCTCTTATTTATTACTATACCTGTTATTGCTTTTTTGTTCCTGAAATTGAAATGAGTCTAAAATATAAGCAATAGAAGAAACTTGCGTGTCAGTTATAAAACAATTCTCATTGCCTACCTGCCTACTAATGTAGACACACTCTGAAGATTTTTATGCGTCTATCAGATTAACTTACCTATTTCCATTGGTGCCATTTCACAGGGTTAAATTTTTGCTCACTAATTATTAAATAAATGTCTACAAAAAATTACACCACGGTGTAACACTGAAACCAGAAGATAAAGATCTCACAGAAGATTGTTATATACCAGGGAGTATAATGAAAAAAAAAAAAGAAAACCGGCGATATCTGCCAAATTATCATAGAAATTCATTGGAAATTATAAAATGCTCGCGAGGGAGGAAAGGAACAGGCTGAGCTGACTCCATCTTGAGAAAGATGGAAACTGCATCTTGCACTTTCAGTGAGCTTTGGGCTATGTGCCTGGTAGCCATGGGGATCACATACCTACAGCTGAACTGGCCTCTTGGACTGATAAACCCCAGATTCCATACCAAGATTTCCCATCGCCAAAAAGAATGCAATGATCCCCTGTGCAGTCAGTCACCTTTGTAATCTTTAGGGCACCCAGGGGTTTAGGCCACAATGTAGAAAGAGCTGGCCTTTCTGATTATGCCTCATGGCTGTAACCTGCTTGTATCTCCCTTTAATACTTTCCAGGCTATGTTTAAGGAATCTGGGGGTGTGGGCTTGAGCAGTACATTTAGGGTATATAAGGTTTTCAAAAAAGTCGGTCAGGGCCCTTGGCTTAGAGGAGACTCTGCCTTGGGCCCGCCGGTGTAATAAACTGCACTCCACTATCTGCATTGTCCTTCTGAGTGAGTTTGTTTCCCGGGACGTGTGACTACAACACTCAGAGATAAGCATTACATGCCAAAAATTTGGGGACAAATCTAAAGCAAAATATAAATTTATGCCTTTGGATACATTGGTCAGAAAGCAAATGAGAATAAAGGCCTTCCCTGTCCTTTGAGATCAGACATGTCCTAGAATAGCTGCTGACCTCTGAAATGCAAGACATACAAGCAGGCCTCACACATCTGTATCGCCTGCTGAAAGCTGTGCTTTTGTGAGACGGAAATAAATTTCTGTCTTTCTCTTAAATATTTATGCGGCTGCACCTGGTCTTAGCTGCGACATGTGGGATCTAGTTCCCTGGCCAGGGATCAAACCCGACTCCTCTGCACTCAGCATGCAGTCTTAGTCACTCGACCAGCAGGGAAGTCTACATTTCTATCTTTCTTAAGCCACAAATAGTTTGGTCTCTGTTAGAATAGCCGAGCCAATATCCCAATCAATGGAGATCTACTTCACACCTCTTAAAAGATAAATTCCACCTCTGTGAAGCGGAAGCCTGATGGAACAGGTAAGCCATGACACTAACCATGGAAGGCAAAGGAAATGTCTTTGAAACTTGGGGTGGAGGAGGTGTTTAAAAGAAGACCCCCAAAAGTACCATCCATAGTGACTAAAAATGAGAGAGGTTTGACTGTGTAAAAATTAAGTGAAGATCTTTGTTGAATGAAGGACAACACTGAAAAAATTAAATGAGTGACAGACAAAAAAGGATATTTTCAATATCTAGAATATAGAAGGACCCTAGTCAGTCAACAAGAAAAAGATGGGGAATGGTATTCATTTTCTGTATGCTGTTATAACAAATGACTAAACTTGGTGCTTTGAAATAACACAGATTTACATTTTACCGTTTGGTAGATCAGAAGACTCATGTGGGTCTCACTGGGCTAAAATCAAAGTGTCTGCAGGGTTCTGTACCCTCTGCAGACTCTAGAGGAGACTCCGTCTCTTAGCTTTTCCAGCTTCTAGAGCTGCCAGTGTTCCTGGGCTCATGGCCCCTTCCTGCATCTTCAAAGCTAGAAAAATCAGGTTTATCTTGCTCACATTGCCTCACTCTGACCTCCCTTTCTAGCTTGCTTTTCCACCTTTAAAGCCCCTGGTAACCACACAGAGCCCACTTGCACAATCTCGGACGATTTTCCTGTTCTAAAAGTTAGCTAATTAGGAATCTTAGTTTTCTTTTGCCCTGGAAAAGAACATACATGCCAGGAGTTAGTACATTGACATCTTTGGGAGAACCATCGATCGGCCCACCAGGAACACACCAGAACAAGATGGGGGTATGAGAGCCTCTAGAAAGAGGAACACTAATGCTTAGAAAATTTGGTTCCAAAACTGCCGGCACAATGACCTAAGCAGCATCAGGAAATTCATTCACTTATTCAATCAGAATATTTACTAAGCAGATATCATGGACGAGATTCCTACAGAAATGGAGAGTTTCCAGGGATCTGCTATAGGCCCCCTTGAGACCCAGCCTGTCCAGGACCATAAGAGGTGTCCTGAAATACTATAAATAAAAAGTCTATTGACTGTGGACACCAGCCCTTTGAGAGATGTTCTATTTCCAAGACTTCTGTCTTTATTTGGGAGTCAGAATGACACAGGGTTTAGTCTAATGACTGTGCAAAATTACCTTCCCAATTAAAGAGAAGATCAAAATTAATTTATTTTAAAATTACCATGTTAGCTCTGGACTATGTTTTTGCCTTAACTGATATCTCATTCTTCCTTAGAGATACCTAACTTTAAAACTGAGCCAGAAAAAATATCTGCAGTATCAAAATGCATTCTGTGGCAGTGATTGGAATCAGTATTTTATTTACAGAGCCCAAGATACATTCAGCACAGCCATATTCATCAGCCAAAGCAGGACTGAAAGTCAGGGTCATTTTCAGAACGTAGATTAAATAGATTACTTTCAGCTGGAGCACAAATGGAATTCATTATTATTAAAGTTGAGTTGAGAGAGGTTACCCACATGGGAATCACCTGAAGATCACAGGAATCTATATCTATGTGCTGGATCTCAAAGGAACCGGCTTTTTTTTTTTTTTTTGAGCTGGCTTTTATTACATTTTCCTGGAAGTAACACTTGACCAGCATCATATAACTGATGGTCATAATGAGGTTATGTGAATTTACACGTTGAAAAAATATCTCAACATAGTCATAATATTGCTTTGAGCTTCCCCTGCACTCTTTATCCAAGGACTTCCCCATCATTAGCTGGTTAAATCTCACAGTTTGGAACTCAAAGTATATCTTTACCTCATTTTAACAAAGAGAATGTTTTGGGAAGTTAAAATACAGAGTAGACAGTTATCCCAATGGGAAGGAAGTAGAGGAATGCGGCAAGTACATCTTGCATTTACTGAATAATGTAGATGATAAATGTAATGAATCTTCAAGGTTCACATAGGGACCACCCATCTAACCCATCGCTTTAGAAGGGCCACATATAAATGTCACCAGATAGAGGGGAAAAACACTCTTACAGATTTGTGGGAAAGGATGCTGTGTGTCTTATGAAAATAAGCTCATTATAAAAGAAATTCTTGTTCTTAACTTAATGTCTTCTTACTGCTTTTCATTTTGTAGCACTTTATTGAGATATAATTCATGTAGCATATAACTTACTAACTTAAAGAGTACATATCAATGGCTTTTACTATATTCACAGAAGTGCAACCATAACCACAAACAATTTTGGAGCATTTTTATCATTTCACAAAGAAACCCTTTGCCCCTTAGCTATTACTACTCTGTGCCTCCAATGAACCCCAAATCTAAGGAAGCAGGAAACCAGTTTCTGTCTCTACAGATTCGCCTATTCTGGACATTTCCTATAAATGAGATCATGTGACTTGTGGTCTTCTGCATCTGGCTACTTTCACTTGACACAATGTTTCCAAGGTTCATTCATGCTGTAGGCATGTATCAGTATTTCATTCCTCTTTTAGCTACATAGTATTTTATAGCCATGATTTATCCATTCCATACATTCTTTGTTTCTGTTTTCATGACTTGATGGACCTTGGGTTGTTTCTACCTTTGGGCTCTCATGAATAATGCTGCTCTAAACATTTGTGTGTTAAGTTTAGCAGGTACATATGTTTTCACTTGAGGGGTATACACTTACAAGCAAGATTGCTGGGTCATAGTCTAACTCTGTGTTTAACTCTTTGAGTCACTGTTGACTATTTTTCAAAGTTGCTGTCATTATTTTACATTTTACCAGCAGTGTAGCAGGGTTGTGATTTCTCTAGATTCTCTCTTATTGTTCTTTGACTTTTTTAAGTTTCAATTAATTTTTTTCTTGAGGGAACATTCACATGACATAGAGTTAACCTTTTAAAGTATACCAGTCAACTGCATTTAGTACATTTTACTATGTTAGGTGACCATCATCATTATCTGGGTCCAAAATGTCTTCAATACCCACAAAGGACACTTTGTAGTCACCTATCAGTTATTCCCCATCCCCTTTCCCACCAACCCCTAGCAAACAGCAGTCTGCTGTATGGGTCTGTAAATTTGCCTATTTTGGGGTATTTCAAGCTGTTATAAACTCAATGGCTTGCCCCCTAAATCCGTATGTTGAAGTTCTGACTCCCAATGTGATTGTGTTGGGTTGGCCAAAAAGTTCGTTCAAGTTTTTCTGTCCAATCTTATGGAAAAGATTGGACCCTAGCGAACTTTTTGGCCAATCCAGTATTTGGCAGGAATAATAAAGAAAGGGTTTCCCCGGTAGCTCAGTGGTAAAATTTGCTGATTCAGGAGATGCAGGCTCAATCCCTGAGTTGGGAAGATCCCCTGGACAAGAAATGGCAACTTACTCCAGTATTCTTGCCTGGGAAAATCCATGGACAGAGGAGCTTGGCAGGCTACAGTCCATGGGATGGCAAAGAGCTGGATATGATTTAAAGCAACAAATAAAGAAAAAGGAAGTAATTAAGGTTTAATGAGGTCAAAAGGTGAGGCCTCAATCCAAGAGGACTGGTGTCCTTATAAGAAGAGGCAGAGTCACCAGAAAGTCCCCTCTCCCCACCGCCCCTGTCCCCCCACCACTTAGACACAGAGGAAGGCACATAGTCAGAAGGCAGACTTCTTCAGGCCAGAAAGACAGGCTTCCCCAGAAACTAAATTTTCAGGCATTTTGACTTCTTGCCCCGGGAACAGTGTGAAAATATGTTTCTTTTGTTTATGCCGCTCAGCCTGTAACATTTTTGTTATGCCATCTGGAGCAGACTAACACACAGATAGTTGGAACCATGAAATATGTGGCCTTATGTGACTTGCATCTTTCACCAAATAGAATGTTTTCAAAGGTCACCCATGTGGTGACATAGATCACTCCTGCATTCCTTTTTCATGGCTGAATACTATTCAATCATACAGATATGTAGTATTTTGTGTTTCTATTCCTCCATTTATGGACATGTGAGTTCTTTTCACCTTTGGCTATTGTAAATAGTGCTGTTATGGATACTTATGTGCAAGTACTTCCTTGAAATCCTGTTTTCAATAATCTTAGGGTAGGAGATGCCAAAGACACAGGTTTGATCCCTGGGTTGGGAGGATTGCTTGGAGGAGGGTGTGGAAACCCACTCCAGTATTCTTGCCTGGAGAATCCCATGGACAGAGGAGCCTGGTGGGCTATGGCCCAGAGGGTTGCCAAGAGTTGAACACAACTGAAACGACTTAGCATGCATAAATCTAGGAATGGAATTGCTCAGTCACATTTGATTCCATGGGGCTTCCCAGGAGGCGCTAGCAGTAAAGAATCCGCCTGCCAATGCAGGGAGATGCAAGAAACTTGGGTTGGATCTCTGGGCTGGGAAGATCCCTGGAGGAGGAAATGGCAACCTGCTCTAGTATTTTTCCTTGGAAAAATCCCATGGACAGAGGAGCCTGGTGGGCTACAGTCCATGGGGTTGCAAAGAATCAGACATGACTGAGCAGAAAGTACACACACACAAGTTGATTCTGTGTTTGTCTTTCTGAAAAACTGCCAGGCTGTTTTCCACAGTGGCTGTACCATTTTCCACTTCCACCAGCAATGTATGACGTTCACAGTTTCTCCATATCCTTGCCAACAATGTTATCTTCAACATTTTTTATTATAGCCATCCTAGAGGGTGTGAGTAGTATCTCATTCTGGTTTTTGATTTTCATGTCTTTGATGACTAATAGCATTTAGGATCATTTAATGAGCCATATCTATATCTTTTTTGAAGAATTATCTATTCAGAATCTTTGTGCATTTTAAAATTCAGTCATGTGTCCTCTTATTGTGGAGCTGTGAAGGTTCTGTGTATATTTCTGATAATGGATTTTTATTAGATATATGATTTGTACATATTTTCTTTCACTCTTAGGTTATCTTTTCACTTTCTTGATAGTGTCCCTAGAAACAAAAAAGTTTTAAATTTTGATGGTCTAAATTATCCCTTTTATTTTTCTTGTGTTTTTCTTTCATGTCTAAGAAACCATTGCCTAATTCACACTCCTTAAGATTTATGCTTATATTTTCATGTCAGAATTTTATAGTTTTAGCTCTTGCATTTAGGATTTTATTTTGAGTTAATTTTATAGATGATGTGAGGAAAGGATCCAAATTCATTCTTTTGCATGTGGATATCCAATTCCACTTGTTGTTAATAAACAAACAAACAAACTATTCCTTCCTCCATTGAATTGTCTGGGAACACTGATAACCAATTGACTATACATGTGAATGATCACTTCTGGATTTTCAATTCTATTTCATTAGTCAACATCTCTGTCCCTATGTCAGTAGCAAGCATTCATGAATACTGTAGCTTTGTAGTAAGTTTTGAAATGGGGAAGAATAAATCCTTCAATTCTGCTCTTTTTGAGATTGTTTCGGTCAGTCTGATTTTCTTTATTTCCACATGAATATTATTTTCCTATAGATAAGCTTGTCAATTTTCACTGAAAAGGCAGTTGGGTATTTGATAGAAATTGCTATGCATCTGTAGCTTAATTTAGGGAGCACTGCATCTTAAAAGTAGTAAATATTCCAGTCAAGGACACAGGATGTCTTCCCATTTATTTAGGTCTTCTTTAATTTCCTTCAATGATATTTTATAGTTTTCAGTGTAGAAGTCTTACATTTATTGTCTTAAATTTATTTTAGGTGTTTTATTCTTTTTGATGTTATTGTAAATGGAATGACTTTCTTAATTTTTGCATTTTTTATTGCTAGTATATAGATATATAATTGATTTTGTATATTGATTTTGTATCCTTTAACCTTGCTAAGGTCTTTTTTTCTCCAATAGTTTCTGTTTTGATTCCTTAGGATTTTTCTCTATATAAGATCATGTCAATGGCAAACAGATATAGATGTACTTTTTCTTTCTAATCTGGAGGACTTTTCTTTTTCTTGCCCAATCACCCTAAATAAAAAGTTCCAGGACAAAATTGAACAGAAATATCGATAGCAGACATCTGTGTCTGCTTTTCTACATCTATAAATAAGACCCTTACTTATTAAATTATACAAAAAACCAGCAGGGTTCAAATTTATGTTGCTCTGCTATTTGAAATGGAACATGAATATATCTTGTGTCCATCCTTCCACTTTAAAGGGGCATGAAATATTTATGAACCTTCTATTTTGGTATGGGGACAATAAATTAGAATTTGACAATCCCCTTAAAAATTAAATATTATGTAAATTCATAGGATAGAGTCACGGGACATGATTAGGAAAATTCATGAGTGGGGAATGAAACCTCAGGCCTCAACCACTTTTCTTTCTTAGAGATCAGAATTATTAATAAATCATGATCTTCATTTTTAAATAAGGCAGGCTGGGGTCCAGGTGACTTTCCTGGAAGGCACGCAGAATGCTTGCTGCCCTGGGGCACTGTGAAGAACTTCCACACAGCTGTTGGGTAGAGCTCCTTTTGTTTAGGAATCCTGCTTTCATTGTCTCCATAAATAAATTAGTATCCCAATTAATATAAAAGTAGCCTGAAAAGGATTTCCCCTTTGGACCAATAATTTCTTCCGTCTGAAAAATGAGGAAAAGGGATCGAAGCACTGCATTTTTTTTTTCCCCCTCACTGGAAATTTCTCCTGGATATGGCTCTACAAATGGCTGTAAGGCTGAGAGCACCTCCAACCATGCAGCCTCCCTCACTGAGCAGCAAGGTCATTTCTGGGGCTTCTGATGCTGGTCATTTCAGATGCCTCTCTGATGGAGCATTTACCTTGTGGTTACACTTGCAGGTAGCACTGGGATATGACTTGACCTTGCATTTGATTCCTAGAAAGAGGATCATTTCACTCCTTTTGGGCTACTGTAACAAAATAGAATGGATGACTTGTAAACAAGTGTATTTCCCATAGTTCTGGAGGCTGGAAAGATCAACGCCCTGGCAGATTAGTGTCTGGTGAAGACCAGCTTCCTGATTCCTGCGTGCATGCTCCGTCACTTAGACGTGTATCTTTGTGACCCCATGGACTGTAGCCTACTAGGCTTCTCTGTCTATGGGATTTCCCAGGCAAGAATGCTGGAGTGGGTTGCCATTTCCTTCTCCAGGGGATCTTCCTGACCCAGGGATGGAACCCATGTCTCCTGCATCAGCAGGTAGACTCTTTTACTGCTGAGCCACCTGGGAAGCCCTCCTGGTTCTTAGATGGCTGTTTTTCTGTGTCCTCACTTGGCAAAAGGGAGGAGGGAAACCTTTCCTCTCGGAAACCTCTTTTATAGTAATATAAAAGCACAAATCCCTCTCCTGAGAACTCCACCCTCAGGAGCCAATCTCCTCCTAAAGGTCCCACTTCCCAATGCCATCTCAGTGGAGATTAGATTTTAACATGACATTTTTTTTTTTTTTTTTTGGTGTGGGGATAACTCCAGTACTCTTGCTTGGAAAATCCCATGGACGGAGGAGCCTGGTAGGCTGCAATCCATGGGGTCATGAAGAGTTGGACATGACTGAGTGACTTCACTTTCATGTTTCACTTTCATGCATTGGAAAACGAAATGGCAACCCACTCTGGTGTTCTTGCCTGGAGAATCCCAGGGACGGGGGAGCCTGATGGGCTGCCGTCTGTGGGGTCGCACAGAGTCAGACACGACTGAAGCGACTTAGCAGCAGCAGCAGCAACAGGACAAACATTCAGTCCATGGCAAAGATCCTTGCATCGTATCCTGTTATAATACCTAGTTATCCTCTTCTGCTCTTAGATAAGGGCTTCCTTGATGTGGGCTCAGATGATAAAGAATCTGCCTGCAATGCAGGAGACCTGGGTTCGATCCCTGGGTTGGCAAGATCCCGTGAAGAAGGGAAGGGCAACCCACTCCAGTATTCTTGCCTGGAGAATTCCATGGACAGAGGAGCCTGGCAGGCTACAGTTCATGGGGTCCAAAAGAGTGTGACTGTGTGAGTAACTCACTACTGCTTAGAGAGTGAACAGGTAACCTAGGACCAGGTATGGAATACTTCTTGCTGTATCAGTAAACGAAGACTATCATGGTCTGCAGCAGTTGCAGCCACCACCTGATGAGGAATTCAGGGAGGAAAGGCTCCCTGCCACCTGGCAGCCATCAAACTGCAACCTCTGGCCCAGGGCTGTGAAAACAGGATACTGGCCCCAGACAGGTGAGGTTCACGTCACAGGAGGGATGTCAGTGAGCCCAGACGCCTGCATTTCCTCATGTACCTAGAAAAGCACGCAATTCCTTCACTTGAGATACCCGGTTTTCCGTTCAGACTACCTGCCCTCAGACTAACTTCTTGTTGTTGCAAAACTTCTACATAACCCGGCTCCCCGCTTCGCCTCCTTGGAGCACTTCTCTCAGAGTTTTCCTGAGATTCTGCCTCTCGGGCTTGAAGTTTTAAAAATTCCCACCGAATAAAACATAACTCTTAGCGTTTAAGCGGCGCATATTTCTTCAGTGGGCACCAGGCCACCTTAGGTCCCAGCTGGTGGAGTCTTGGTTAAATATCCCCCCTTCCCCACTCCCTCGATTTCCTCCTGGCCTCTCTCTGGCCAGAGCCAACTCAGTGCTGGAGGCCCCAGTGCCTGGCTGGTGCAACCTTTTCACGTGGACAAGTCAGTTACCTGCAGGTCTGGCAAGTGGAGCGAAGCCACTGGAGGGGCCACGTGGAGAGGAACGGGCAGGCTGGCTGCCCCTTCTCTTACTCCCAGACCTCATCCAGCCACCAAGACTTTCTTGTTTTCAGAGCGACTCTGACAGACTCACTCTGATTTTGGGCCTTTGCATATACTGTTTCCAAAAATCACTGCAGATGGTCACTGCAGCCATGAAATTAAAAGACGCTTGCTCCTTGGAAGGAAAGCTGTCACCAACCTAGATAGCATATTAAAAAGCAGAGACATTACTTTGCCAACAAAGGTCTGTCTAGACAAAGCTGTGGTTTTCCCAGTGGTCATGTATGGATGTGAGAGTTGGACTATAAAGAAAGCTGAGTGCAGAAGAATGGATGCTTTTGAACTGTGATGTTGGAGAAGAGTCTTGAGAGTCCCTCGGACTGCAAGGAGATCCAACCAGTCCATTCTGAAGGAAATCAGTCTTGAATATTCATTGGAAGGACTGATGCTGAAGCTGAAACTCCAATACTTTGGCCACCTGATGCGAAGCACTGACTCATTTCAAAAGACCCTGATGCTGGGAAAGATTGAGGGCAGGAGGAGAAGGGGACGACAGAGGATGAGATGGTTGGATGGCATCACCGACTGGATGGACATGAGTTTGTGTAAGCTCCAGGAGTTGGTGATGGACAGGGAGGCCTGGCCTGCTGCAGTCCATGGGGTCGCAGAGTCAGACATGACTGAGCCACTGGGCTAGACTGAACTGAACTGATATACTGTTTTCTCTGGCAGAAACTCCCTCACCCCTTTTCACTGCATGGAAAACAAACAAAGCCCAAACTCCTACTGACCCCTCAAGATCCAGCTCAAACGTCAGCACACCACAAGCGTGGGTTTTGCCTATACACTTGTAGAAGCAGCCGACTCCAAAAGGCGGGAAGAAGAAACGTAAGAGTCCTCAGCCAGCCACTTACTAGTCGGTGTGACGGTGCTCCAGGAACTTCTCAGATTTTAAGTGCCTCTCCCCTCTTTGGTTTTCCCTTCAAAATAAGAATGGGAATTGGTGCCTCGACATCCCTTTTCCCAGGAGGAACAGGTCCGCGAGGTGAACTGTTCTCTAAAATGCAAATCACTTTACAGATTTCCTTTTATCATCGCTTTTGCCATTGCTTAGATTTTTTTTTTTCCTATTGAGATCGAAGTGCAGCAGTCAACTTCAGTGGCATTCAAAAAAGAATCCAAACCCCTCCTCAACCCTTTTCTTTGTACAGCCCCCTTCTCTCCTGTGCCTTCCCCCTCCGCCGCACTCAACGTCTTTTTCCACTTGTTTACTCTGAACCGTGACTTCATGGGTTACATCAACCTGGATGTGTTACATCCCACAGTTAAAGACATTGGGTCGTTTAGTCACGGGAGGGAGGCAGGTAGGGGTGGGGCGGGGTGGGTAATCCTAACACGAGCCTGCATTCTAAATGGTAAAGGAGATGGACTTCTCTGGGAGGTGAGAATTCAGACTGGTGGGGTGCTGAGCCAGCCCCTCGCGGAGGCAGGACGCAGGGCGGGGTTGAGTTTCTGCAGAACCCGCGGCGCCGCAGCCCCCGCGGGCAGGCCGGAACCGCGGGCAGGCTGGAACCCGGGGCAGGCGGGCGCGGGGGCGGGCCCGGAATTCCGGGAAGGGCGCACTGCAGCGCGAAGACTACAACTACCGAGATGCACGGCGGCACAGCCCGTTCTCTCTCCTCTTGCCCCCTTTTTCTGTCCAGTGCTTATGATGGAGACCGCCGTCTAAGAACCGCATACTGGTAACCGTGGAGACCGTATACGCTCTCCTGGCAGCGCGGGGGCCGGGGACAGCTCACAGAGTATGCCTCTCACTAGCTGGGTCCTTCGCGCACATGGTGCGGAACCCGCCTTCGGAGCGGCCGGGTTTCTCGGGGGGACGGAAATTGTGGCCGGACGCAGTGGCGCGGCGGTTTAATTCTCCGGCGGCGGCCGAGCGAGTGGAGAAGAGACGAGATGGTCCTAACGGGGCTTATCCGGAAGCTCGGTAACCGTCCGCGTTCCCCTGCGCCCGGACCGCCCAGCTGCGGCGGCCGCCTGCCGAGGATGGCCGGGCCACGTTCGCGGAGGCCTGGCCATCCCGGCGACGGCTTCCCGTGGCGGCCGGGCAGCCCCCTGGGGACCCACGTCGGACCCCCGGCGTTCGCGTCGCCGGTGCTCCCGCGGCCTGCGCGTGTAGACGGAACCGGCTTGTTCCTTTGCCTCTTCGGCCCGCTCCCGCCCCCGGCGAGGATCGGGAAAGCGTTGGGGTGCGTCCTCGGCGGGCGGCTCTCGGGGTCGGGAAACAGACGTGTGCTGTGCTGCTTTGACAGGTCACCCGCTGGCCGAGATCCGGGAGCGCGCGCTCAGGAGTATTCTCTGCAAGCTCGAGCACAGCTTGATCTGCGGCGCGGACCTGGCTCCGCACAGGCTGCTGTTTCTCCACCTGCTGGAATGGTTCAATTTCCCGTCCGTCCCAATGAAGGACGAGGTCCTGGGTCTGCTGAGCAGACTGGTTAAGGTTAGCATCCCTTCGAAACAAGCAAGTGTTCCGTAGTCGCTTAGTTGGAGCTTCTGTTGAAAATTATTAATTAAAAAAAAAAAAATCACAACTGGAGATGTTGAATTTTAATTCATCAGGATATATAACGTTCCTCCTTTTGTCTTCTGTGTGATGTTGAATCTCACAGTGTCTCTCATGTGCTCTGAGTTAACACGGTTTCTGAGTTCAGGGATGTCCCCCCTTTTTTGGACATCATCTTGGAAAGTTAATATTTGTCATGCTGTTTCCCCTTATGGTCTCTTGTTTATTACATATTAAAAATTAGAGGTACTCTTGTATGAAAGAGAACACATGAAAGATGATGTTACAGATCACGATGATGGACAGCACAAGTGTTGTTTTGTTTTTTTTTTTCTCCCCATACCTGGTTTTCAGGTTATTTTTCTGTCTTGAGAGTAGTTCGTTGTCAGGGTCAAAGAGCTGAGTGCTAGTTTAGGGTTTCTAAACTTTAAATCACATGCAGTTGTAGGGGGTACTTATTACTTTGGCATCCTGTGAGTGGTTGGAGGTAGGAAAGGATAGGGCCAGTGTCAGTGGAGAGAAGTAATCCGTGTAATAAATAAATAAAAGTAGGAATTGATAATGTGCATTTCTAGTGTTCATTGTCTGGGCTTTTCTCTCGTCAGTGTTACCAAATATTTGATATATGTCTGTGTAAATCCATGTCTCATGTACATCATTGCAAGTTTTAAGAAAGGAACATCTGATATACTAAAAATAGTTTCATGTTTTAATTGCTGTAACATAAAGCCTAGAGATTTTGATATTCACAGTTTTTCTGAAGACTCTTCTCTTCTGGTTGCAGTATCCCCCAGCAGTGCAGCATTTGGTTGATCTTGGTGCGGTCGAATTCTTATCTAAACTTCGCCCTAATGTGGAGCCGAATCTGCAGGCGGAAATTGATGGCATTCTGGATGGACTTTTTAGTCTTCCTTCAGAAGTTCCTGAAATGTATTCTTCATCTTACCAGACCATTCAAACTGGTAACTCTCTGAAATCAATCTGATGAAGTCAATCAGTCAATCATTCTGTTAATATATTGGTTCTAATGGTTAATTCTAAGGAAAGGGACCTTGGTGGTGGTGGTGGTAGGTGCTCAGTCATGTCCGACTCTTTGTGACCCCACGGACTATAGGACACCAGGCTCCTCTGTCTATGGGATTCTAAACCTTTCCCCACTCCCCTGTCCCACAGCTTACTTTTCTTATGTTAACTTATATGAATTTGACCATAATTCTCCTCCTCTAACATTATACAAGGAGTTGCCTGTAGGTCATATTGTAAAGAAATTTACCTGCAGTGCAGAAGACCCAGGTTTAATCCCTGGGTCAGAAGATCCTCTGGAGAAGGAAATGGCAACCCACTCCAGTATTCTTGCCTGGAGAATCTCATGGACAGAGGAGCCTGGTGGGCTACAGTCCATGGGGTCGCCAAGAGTCGGACACAACTGAGCAACTAACACCACCAACATTGTAGAGAGGAGGACAGTTGTATAATTTTGCTTTTTTGGTTGAAGGGCATAAGAAGATGCAAGTGACTTTCTTTTTGTGAGACTACTTTGACCATTTGTTTTTTAAACAATAACAAGAAATATTCATTGAGCACTCATTACTATGTGCCAGGCATTGTTTTAAATGTTTTATACTTTCATTTTGGGACTGTGTTCTTCATATAGAGGTAATATCTGCCCGGCTCATGATTTTGTTATGGGATACAATGAAAATGAGCTACACATTTAGTGTACCTGCTAAAATCAGAGTCAAGGAAACATGGATTTGTGTCCCAGGTCTGCCACTAGTTGTGTGGTCTTGGCTAAGGGCCTCAGTCCCCCCAGGCTTTGTTTTCTCCTCCAGAAATCGGTACAATAAACGAGAACATTCTTACAAGATTTCTGTGAGGCTTAAGTGAGACAGTACTTAGCATAGAGCCCAGCATATATTAAGCCCAGAACCCCTATTTGATGTCCACTAGTTCCTTGCTCATGGAAAGCATTTAAATTGATCTGAAGAAAAGCAAATGCTCTTGAAATTTATGAAAAGTATAAGATTTTCATACTCTTGAGTATAAAATTTAAGTAGAAGTATAAAAAAACACGTTTTTGCTCACTTAATCTGTTAGACTCGACTTTTCTCTATACCAATGCTCTGCTGTCCCTGCTGTGACCCTCGGTCCCACTTTCAGCAGGAGATAACAATAGCAGCTGCCATTTACTGAATTCTTGTGTGATTGTGATTTTTAACAGTGTATTTGAGAATTTCTTTGTAAGAGATAACAAAGAAAGTGTAATCTTACATCATGAATTTTCAACCTAGTTCGTGCAGGTGGGATTACAGGAATGGTCGTGGGCTAATTAGCTCTCTGTATCAGTCTGAGGACCACTGGCACGAGAACTGCAAATGGAAAATTGCATAACTGAGTTTTAGTGTTTTCTTCATCCTCAGTCTCACTGCAGCTGAAGTGCTGAATGTAATCACGTACAGTAGGGGATCGTCAGAGTTACCGAAAGGTAGTGCCTGATTCTTGCTTTGGCAACTTTTATCTTAAAAAGCATGAATGAAAATTGAAGTGATGGGGACTATGTAGAGTGAATGGAGCGAGATGGGCTGAGAAGCAGAGGTGAGCAGCCCTTGAATTAATACCTTGTAGCAAATTCTTTAGAAGGCAATGGCACCCCCACTCCAGTTCTCTTGCCTGGAAAATCCCATGGATGGAGGAGCCTGGTGGGCTGCAGTTCATGGGGTCACTAAGAGTTGGACACGACTAAACGACTTTACTTTCACTTTTCACTTTCATGCATTGGAGAAGGAAATGTCAACTCACTCCAGTGTTCTTGCCTGGAGAATGCCAGGGACGGAGGAGCCTGGTGGGCTGCCGTCTATGGGGTCACTTAGAGTTGGGCACGACTGAAGTGACTTAGCAGCAGCAGCAAATTCTTTATGTACATTGTGCATGTTTTCATTCTAAGGAATAATTGCAATTAATTAACAGTAAAAGAAGAAAATCCCTCAGTTTGAAATTGACTCAGCAGTCACATTTTTTTCCTATTTAGGAGGACAGATTATTCAGAGAAACATAACTGCATTATTTTTCTAATTTTTAAAATGATCCAGAAACTTAAACCATTAATATTTGAAAAGAGCAAGTTTCAATTTCAGTAATGCACCAGTAACGCATACATTTTCTTTTCAGAATTGCCGCAACAACCTGAAATCTTAACAGGATATTTTCCGCAAGACCAAAGTACTT